>NC_137791.1:30444282-30924282 GCF_963383645.1 Muscardinus avellanarius
GTAGCCCGGAGGTAGAAGGGTTCCATCTCCAGTACCACCAAAAAAAAAAAAAAAAAAAAAATCAATGAGGCTATAAAAATCCATCTCAACACAGATCAATTTATATATAAACTTGAGATCTCTGAAATGCCTGGTATTATTTGGTATATAAATCCTTGGTTTTAATTTTTTTAATCAATTGTTTGGGGAAAATAATGAATCTTAAAATTTACAACACAGTTCACTTCACAAATTTGATTATTTCCTTCATCAAACTATGTGTTCTGAAATAATTATGCACAAACACAGACATAGCTGGATTGCTTCCCTGTAAGAAATGTAAATTGGCCTGATATTAAAAGGTTCCATTGTGTTTTACAAAGAAAATACTCGCTTTTATTCCTTTTATGCTTTGATCAAAGACTACAAACAGGTTTTGACATAATTAGCTTTAATGACTCTTCAAATCTGTTTTTATTTTTTAGCAATTACAATTATTCTAGAAAGTTATAAATATTTTCAAATTTGGTAAAGACTGACAGCATATAATTGCACCTGGTGTCTACAATGATCTTTAAAATTATATAATCTGTAAATTTTTAAATGGTATAAATAATTTATGTTGACACAAAAATCTACACACATATTTATAGCAACTTTATTCACAATTGCCAAAATGTGGAAGCAACCAAGATGTCTTACACTAGGTGAATGGATCAACATGTATTGCTAAGTGAAAGAACCCAATCTAGAAAAGTTACAGTGTACGATTCCAACTGCATGACACTGTAGAAAAAGCAGAATATGGAGTTAATATGTTCACTGGTTACCAGGAGCCTGTGGGGAGGAAGGGGTGAATAGACAGAGGACTTTTAAGGCACTGTGAGGAGCAGAAGGGATAACCCCTGTCCTGTCCATGATGAATGGTCATTGCCAACACCCCACAGCAACCAACAGGTCAACAAGAGAAAAGCATCTTATAGTCTGGATTTAAAATGTCCTCAAAAGCCAGGTGCAGTGGCCTACACCTGTAATCCCAGTACTTAGGAAGCTGAAACAAGAGGATCATAGGTCAAGGCTAGCATGCAGGCCCTGTGTCAAAATACAAAAGGGCTGGGCTGCAGCTCAGACGTAGAATGTCCCAGGGTTCAATCTCCAGTGCCACAAAAAGTAATAAGAATAATAACCCCCAAAGCTCACACAGTAATTGTGCAGCCATGTTTAGAGATGGGACGTAGCTGGAAGTGGCCCCTGGGTGTGTGGCCAGAGAGAGTGTTTCCCTGGCCAGCTTCTCTCCCCTTCTGCCAACGAGCTGACACAAACAAGCTCTCACCCTTCCCTGTCTGCTCCCCACCATGATGCCCTGAGGACCTGTACCCTGGCTCCTGCTTGGAAGCCTGTCTAACATGGGCTGAAATCTCAAGCACTATAAACAAATCAAATTCTTCTTCCCCTAAATTTTATGTATCCGGTAGTTTGGGTCACAGTGGTAAGTTAGAATGCTGACCAAAACAAGCATGACAAATGTATTTGATTGTAGTTTTACATGACACCGTAATCTTTAGAATGAGGAGTGGGAAGATACAGAGAACGGCCCATGGTCATGCTTAGGCTCAGTGAAACACGGAGAGCCCTGAGGAAAGATGACTGGACAGTGAGGATGCTCTAACAGATACAGACCGACCGGGAGCACAGCGAGACCTGTGTTCAGATTCTCCTGGTCTTCCAGTTGGAGCATTTCTTCCTCTTGGGGAGGAGTAGGACTGCTCTAGAATGTAGGTCTAAATTACTTTATGAACTTCTGTTACAAAGAAAGGCAAGGGGAAATTAGAGTAATGCTCTGAGGTTTGGCTGGCTTTGGCAGAAAGGGGTTCTATGGCCTCCTTGGGGAAGAATGCATGGTAGAGCCCAAGGGGCCAGAAGGCTAGAGAAAAATTGTTTCTGAGGCTTTCCCTTTGGGGTATCATATTCTGAGTCCTAGCAATACAACAATGGTGAAAACATGTAATTATACACTCATCAAAACCTACAGAAGATACATCAAGAATGAACTCTCATGTAGCCTGTCTCAGCGATGCGCACCTGCAATCCCAGCGCTTGGGAGGAGAGGCTCTTTGGGCGTTTCTTCCCACTGCAGCCAGAGCTCGCTCGGTGCTGGTGCCGCAAGCACAGAACCCTGCAGGTTCTCAGGCTCTGAAACATCCTCAGTGCCAATGAGCACGTGGCACAGGCTGCCAGGTGCTCTCACTGTCTTCTTTCCCTAATATCAGACCAGTCTTTATTCCGAGCCCATAGTAAGAACACAATAAGTTCCTAATTTTTTTAATTTTATTGGCTGAAATGTGTGTGTGTGTGTGTGTGTGTGTGTGTGTGTGTGTGTGTTGGTGGTGCTGGGGATTGAACCCAGGGGCATTGCACCTCTGAGCTATACCCCCAGCCTTAATTTTTTTGTTGTTTTGTTTTGTTCTTTAGTTTGAAACAGGGTCTCATTAAGTTGCAGAGGGCCTCACTAAGGAGCTGAGACTGGCCTCCAACCCGGATCCTCTCTCAGCCTACCAAGTACTGGGATTACAAGCATGCGCCATCATTCCCTGCTCGGCTGAATGCTTTTTGTAGAAGAGGGAAATTGTGCTAAACTATAAAGTATGGACAAACACTTCAGAGAGAGAGAGAGAGAACTTTCCAAGTGGGAAAAGAGGATAAACAAAAGCAAGGAGTCCTGGCATCTTCTGAAGCCACAGAAAAGAGCACTGTATTGAAGTGACTGTTCTCGGTAAACAGTTGGCCTTGGCAAAATAAGTGTGTTAGATTTCTATCGCTGTGGCCAAATACCCAACTTTGAGGAAGAAAGCTGTACCTTGCCTCCTGGTTCCAGAGGCAGAGCATCATGGCAAAGGGAGGGCAGAGGAGAGCTGCTCAGCTCGGGCAGCGGGGAGCAGAGAGAGCGGAGGGGCTGGGTAACGGAGCCCTACCCTGGGTACCCCCAGTGGCCGACTTCCTCCACCTAGATCCCGCCTCCAAGTACCGCAGTCCACTCTCAGGGGATCAGCCCTGATGAGGCCATGATCCAACCATCGCCCCCAATCCTCACCGTTAATCTGCATTGGGGAATGCAGATTCCCCAATGCATTGGGGAACATGCTGTCAACTTGAGGCTTCAGGAGACATTCCAGATCCAAACCCTACGGACGCTGTGCAAGACAAAATGGGAACGCCAGAGGTTTAGAAAGTAGCAGGGGGACCTAATTTTTGCAACACCATTGTGTTAATCTTCTTCCAATATGTCTTCTGTTTCCATCACAGTGGCTCCCGGGGGCGGACAGGATGTCACATGTCCCCTTGGCTACTTCCCTTGTGGGAACATCAGCAAGTGCTTGCCCCAGTTCCTTCACTGTAATGGCGTGGACAACTGTGGGAATCATGCTGACGAGGACAACTGCGGTGAGTCACAGTGGAAGGAAGGCGAAAGGGGCTACAGTAAAGCTCCGACTCTTAACAGAAAGAAATGGGGATCTGCACACAGTGGCACTCGCCTGCAACCAGCAACTCGAGAGGACACGGCAGGAGGATTGCAAGCTTGAGGCCAGCCTCAGCAACTTAAAATGAGATTTTGAAAAGGGCTGGGGATGAAGGAAAAAGAGAGGAGAGGGAGAGAGAAAGAGAGAGAGAGAGAGAGAGAGAGAGAGAGAAGATATACAAAGGGAGGGAGGGAGGAAGAGATAATAGAAAGTTATAAACAAAAGTTTATAACAAAATATTTAACAAAGTTAAAACAAAATATTTGTTGCTAAAGAAAATCTTACATTTACTGCCCTAGTTTAAAATACTCATGTTATTGTAATAGTGTCACAGTCAGTTTCGGGAATGTAGTGATTTGTTCACAGTGTTTTAACCCACAAACCTACCCAGTTGATGTCTTAGAAGCAAAATGGTACAGAAATTGATGATATGGGCCCTTCAGCCAGACTGCCCAAGTTTGAATGTAGGCAAAACAATAATCAATTAATATAAACTTGTAAGCAGTTCCCAATCTCTCTGAGCCTCGGTTTCCTTGCTTTACAAAAGGGTTTAATAATTGTAACCAAACTAGGAGATATTGGGAGGTTAAGGGTAATGGGTTAGAGTGCCAGGCATATGGAGGTATTACATAGGTGATAGATACTAATCTTCTGCCTTACCTTTAGTTTACTATAATTAGGGAGGAAAAGGACACATTCTAAAAAATAAAATATATATATATATATACACACTCATATGTGTGTGTGTGTGTGTGTGTGCCCGCACGTGCACAACTTACCTATTATTTAAGCAACAGTCATACTTTATAAGGCCATCAACTAGGACTTCCAGCCAAGTAGAAGATGTGGGAAAATAGCCTTTAGTTTGGATTTTGTTCAAATTTCTGAACCCCTAAAAATACAACTTTATAAAATAAACTTTAATTTCTTGGAGCTGGCTTACTAGAAAAATAAGCTTCTGGTCAATAATGTAAAACAACACAATTTCTATTATTTTAGTCAGTTTTCCCATCACTGGGCCCAAAATACCTGCCAAGTACAACTTCGAGGAGGAAAGTCTATGGGGCTCAAGGCTTCAGAGAGTTCAGTCCATGGGGTCCGCTCCACGGAGTGTGCGCGGAGGGGCGCTGCGCTCAACTCATGGAGTCAGAACACAGAGAGAGCAAGGGACGGATGATGGACACACATATCCCCACAGGTCTGCATCGCCAGCACATGAGCTTTTCCTTGGGACAGTCTACATCCAAACCATAACATCTACTCACAGAGAAGTGTGGTACTATAGAGGGCAAAACAGGCATAACAGTGTTAATATTTTAAGTGTTACATAAATAAGGTTCCTAGAAGAACACTTATTATTATCATTCCTTCAAGTGTTGCAGGTGTTTTAAGGCAATGCCTTGGAGGCATTAAACTTCTGTTAAAATCAGATATGGACCAGGCTGGAAAATCCTGGACCACAGGCCATCTGGGAAAAACTTAACTTAGCTTATTTCATGTAAATAATGCTTGAAATTAAAGGGAACATAAGGTTCTTTCTTATAAATCTCTCTGATAATCACAAAGGAAACATAAATTTTCTTTTTAAAATGGTACAAAGTAATCACTTTTAACCAAACGCCTGCCATGTGGAGTCTCCATTGGAATAGTCAAGCATTGTAAAGGTTCAACAACTTTTAATTTTATGAGCCATACTATAATATACACCTCTAAGCTTTTGACCACTTGAGTTGAAAACTCCCCATAGGGAGATGTTTTTTCCTATTATATGATGATAAATTTTGCTGGGTTTTTTTACTTTTTTTGTGTGCTGGGGATAAATTCAGAGTCTCACACATGCTACACAAGTGTTCCACCACTTAACTACAACCCCGCCCCCTATGTGCACCAAATCTCTACATTTTTCCAACTTGATTTTATTATATTTTTGACACTGTTTCTAGGTCATGGTTATTCTATTATTCAAGAATAATCACACTATGTTAAGTCACAGGCTAAAGCTGTATTACCTGTGATTTGGAGGGTTATAAGCAGTTCTTTAAAAAAAAAAAAAAAAACAGCATCTTAGCCAGGCATGGTGGTGCACACCTGTTATCTCAATACTTGGGAGGCTGAGAGAGGAGGGTTGTAGGTTTAAGGACAACCGAAACAACTTAATAAGATACTCAGCCACCTAAGGAGACCCTGTTTCAAAATAAAAAATAAAATAGAGCTTGGTGTGTCGCTCAGAGGTAGAATGCCCTTAGGTTCAATCCCCAGCACCAACACACACACACACACACACACACACACACACACACACAACATCTTGCTAAAATAATTGAATATTATACTTTAAAAAAATTAGTGTAAAAGAGTACTCTTCACACAGCCAACCACTTCCTTCACAGTCCTCTAGGCAATTCAGTGAGCTCCCTAGACAGAGTGACAGACAGAGAGTCCCCACCAATTATAAAGGTCACAAGTTGAAGGGAGTCGGTCACTGGGGGGTGGGGAAGGTTTACCTGTCCCCAGCCCTGCCTCGCTCTCACTCTCTGCTTTGGCTGCCATGGCTGGTCGCTCTCCTTCCCCACACCCTTCCACCAGGATGCTCCTGCCTTGGAGCCAGTGGACCACGGACTGAATCCTCTGCGATCATGAGCCCAAATAAATCTAAGTTCCTCTAAGTTGTTCTTGTCAGGTGCTTTGGTCACAGCAAGGGGCTAACAGCATAGCTTTAGTGCTCATTTCAAAGATACCAAGTAGCAGAAGTAGCAATGCTTACAGTAATAATTCTTCACTTCATGCCAGTTTCTCCGCATTCCCAAACAGCAATGCAGAGAGAAATAACAAGGCATTTGGGTGAGCAAGCGGGCTCAGGGCTTAAGATCTACTTGTGAAAGAAGATAAATATACCTCTTTTTCTTTTGTATAATATGGAAACGTGTGTGTCCGTGCATTGTTAAGAGAATTTAATGGTGTATTGTATTTAACATGTCAAGCAGAATACAGGTGCTAGGCACTGAAGGCTTGCCTCCCTCCCCACACACACATACACACCAAATTCATATGTTGAAACTCTATCCCCAATGTGCAGTGACAGTCACCTAGAAATAGAAAAACATGACTCTTCAAAACCTCATGCTGGCCGGTCATGGTGGCATACGCTTGTAATCCCAGCAGTTGGGAGGCTGAGACAGGAGGATTGTGGGTTTGCGGCCAGGCTCAGCTACTGAGTGAGGCCCTCTGCAACTCAGTGAGACACTGTTTCCAAATAAAAAATTTAAAAATCGGGCTGGGAGTGTAACTCAGAAGTAGAATGCCCCTGGGTTCTATCCCCAGTACCAAAAGAAAAAAAAAAATCATGCTGCTGCTGTCCATGCCTGAGGAGGCTGAAACTTCTAAGAAAGCATGTAAGCATGTCAGAATTCCACCACTATCTTTTTTTTTTTTTTTTTTTTTTTTTAGTACTGGGGATGGGACCCAGGGGCATTGTAACTCAGAGCTACACCCCCCAGCCCTATGTTTTAGTCTTTATTTTGAAACAGAGTCTCACCGAGTTGTGAAGGGCCTCACTAAGTAGCTGAGGCTGTCCTTGAACTGCAATCCTCTCTGACTCCCGAATGCTGGGATTACAAGCGTGTGCGACCACGCCCGGCTTCCACCACCATCTTCAGAGCCCAGGTGATAAGAATCACCAGGGAGAGCCCTTTCTGCTTGCCACTTGTTGCTTTGATTTCCTTTGCCAGCTGTGGAGTTTTTTATTTCTTCATTTTATAGTATGTGGACAAATTATTCCCCCAAGGCTATTCATTTTTAATATACCCATCTTTAAACCATATTTAATATTAATTAAGTTAGTCAGAAAGTTTGTTCTTACAGAATATGCAAACTTCATATATATTTGAATAAGTAGCAATAGATATACTTGAAACATGTAATATCTCAATATACGTATACAAGAAATACCCATAGTTTTTAAAGTACTTTTAAAGTGATGCCTTACAATATAATACAATATGGTCAAATATAAAATGGTTTTTTAGGGACAACTTTTTCCTTAATCAGACCTTTTAAGGCAAATCAACTCCAAAAACCTCTTCCCCCCACTTTCTTAAAATCGATAAACACTGTTAATTACAATAATTTGGGGGGAGTGGATTGGGGATTGAACCCAGGGGCACCCTACCTTTAAATTACACTCTCAAGCCAGGCGTGGTGGTGTATGCTTGTAATCCAAGCACTTGGGAGGCTGAGACAGGTTCAAAGCCACCCTCAGCTACTGAGTGAGGCTCTAGCAACTTAATGAGACCCTGTTTCCAAATAAAATATAAAATAGATCTGGGAGTATAGCCTGGAGGTAGAAAAGTCCCTGGGTTCCACCCCCAGTAACACACACACACACACACACACACACACACACACACTACACTCTCAGCTCTTTTTATTTTTTATTTAGAAATAGGTTCTCACTAAGTTGCTGAATCTACAATCCTCTTGTCTCAGCCCCCCATATACTGAAATTACAGGGATGCAACACCACACCTGGCAACAATGATTGCTAAAATAGAAATAGTAACTCAAATGGAAATAGTGAAACTACAATTTGAGGAATCACTTAAAAAAAAAAACCCAGTGAATTACACTGATTCCCCATATATTGAACAATTTCATGAACTAATTACATTTAGAAATAACTGCCATTTTTGCGTTATCATAGGCAGTTTATTTTTATTTTATTTTGGTCCCAGGGATGAAACCCAGGGATAGTCTGCCTCCAAGTTATATTCCCAGCCCTATTTTATTTTTTTATTCTGAAATAGGATCTCACTAAATTGTGGACAGCCTCACTAAGGTGCTGAACCTGGCCATAAATCGGAAATCCTCCTGTTTCAGCCTCCCAATTACTGGGATTATAAGCATGCTTCACAACACCCATTTTACTTTAAACATGAACTCTTACTTGAGTATTAAAATCCTGGTTTCCTTGGAAAACTCAAGAAATTCCTTTATAATTGAACTCTTTACTAAGCAAAAAAGCAAAACATCTCCGTACAAAAAACATTAAAACATTGAATATTTTCATGGACATAATGCAAGCAAAATAATAGATTTTTTCAGTTGAATTCATAGGAATTCTTTTCCTTTTTCTTTTTCTCTTTTTTTTTTTTGGTTTTTGGTTTTTGGTTATGGGGATTGAACCCAGGGACATTCTACCTCCAAGATACAGCCTCAGCTTTTTTTATTTTTTATTTGGAAACATGGTCCCACTAGGTCTTACTGAGGTCTTTCTGAGGCTGGCAATCCTCCTGTTCCACCTCCCAAGTACTGAAATTACAGGCATGCACCACTGTGCCTTGCTAGGAGTTCTTTTCTTTCTAAAATTTTTAGGCAGCATAGAATTTATTTACATATACAGATATACTTGTGTCAAAATTGATTTCACCAATTTTATTATCTTAATTCTCACTGATAACCTTAAACATACAAAAGTTTGGGGTTTTCCCATGAGTTATACCATTTACTGCAAGTCTCATATAATTTTGTTTCTTGTCATGCATCATTGACCCATTTTTCATCTCAGCACTTTCAGAGACAGAGTAGAGACCAAAGCAAATTGATTTAAGTCATCAGAGCAGGGTTCCGTGTGGCTGGAGGTGAAGATCGGAGGTAGAATGCCCCTGGGTTTCATTCCCTGGTACCAGAA
The DNA here is from genome assembly GCF_963383645.1 of Muscardinus avellanarius. Classification (NCBI taxonomy): domain Eukaryota; kingdom Metazoa; phylum Chordata; class Mammalia; order Rodentia; family Gliridae; genus Muscardinus; species Muscardinus avellanarius. Next base: position 30,453,466 of record NC_137791.1, read on the forward strand.
AAAGAAAAATAGAAAAGGATGAAGACATTTTGGGTCTGTTTCTACATGATTATTCCTATAACCGTAGGAAAAATTGAAACATATTCTAATACATCTTGGGTGGTATAAGGTAGTGGGACAGTAACCACCAAAATTCACGTCCGCCTGGAACTTCAGAACGGAACGTTACTGGGAAGCAGGAGCTACGAGATGTATGAAGATCACAGTGGCTCAGGGTGGGCCTAAAGCCAATGGGGCTCCTTGCAAGAAACTGAGAATGGCCCACACATGCTGGGGAGGAGGCAGCCTGGTGAAGGCAGAGGAAAAGGCTGGAGCCTCGCTGCCCAGGCGAGGAGCTCCAGGAGTCCCCAGCAGCTAAAAGAGACGAGGAGAGGGCCTCCTAGGCAGCCAGAGGGTGGCCCTGCAGTCACCTGGGCCCAGACTTCCTGCCTCCCGACTGTGAGAGAATCTATTCCTGTTATTTTAAGCACCAAGTTTGTTACGGCAGCCCAAGGAAACCAATAGAGGCACTAGAGAAAGGTCAGATTAGGACAAATGCAGTCTAAATGAAGCAGTCCTGAAACTTAGTTTTGATGAATTTTAGATACCCTTTCTTCCTTTTTTATTTTTCTTTTGGTACTAGAGATTGAACCAAAGGGCTATTCTACCTATGAGCTACACTCTCAGCACTACTTTATCTTTTTTTTTCTTTTTCTTTTTTTTTTTTTTTTTGTGGTAGTAGGGACGGAACCCAGAGGCCCTCCAGGCTACACTCCCAAACCTATTTTATACTTTATTTGGAAACAGGGTCTCGCTAAGTTGCTGAGAGCCTCACTAAGTAACTGAGGCTGGCTTTGAACCTGTGCAATCCTCCTGTCTCAGCCTCCCAAGGGCAGGGATTACAAGTGTGTGCCACCACGCCCGGCCTTTATCTTTTATTTTGAAGCAGGGTATCGCTAAGTTGCTGAGGGGTTTGCTAAGTTGTTGAGGCTGGCTTGGACCTGCAATCCTCCTGTCTCAGCCTTCCAAGCACTGGTATTACAGGTGTGTGCCAGCATACCCAGCTTGTGCACGTGGCACTGAAATCCCTGAGCGTGGGTCCTCTTTGTGGTCCACATGTGGTTGCCCTAGACTTGGACCATATATACATACGCCTTTTGCCAGGTGTCATGTTCTCTTATGTGATGGAGAATCAGGTGCAGCCAAAGAGAGGTTATAGGAGACGCACAGAAAAACAAGCTAATTCTACTCATATGTCCTAGAGACAGGAGGCAGGTGCACCACCCAGAACACACGGGAAAGACACCATGGGCAGCAGACAAAAAAAATCTCTATTGGAAATGCAAGACACCATGAACAGTCAGAGTGAACAATTCCACGGGGCTCTAAACTGTGGGAGTGGGTGGGCCTCAGACACCTGGCCAGTGGCCCTGGGATGTTATGGGCAGAAGGATATTCTCTCCTGGGTGGACAGGCCAGTTTGAAGAGGCTTAGCTCTGGATTGGTTAGTTTGCATATAAAACGCATGGTCCCAGCCACGTCCTTTGTTTTCTATAAGAATGGCTAGCCCCCTTAAGGGGCAGTCTCTCCCTAGACAGGAAGATAAAGATATCAAAACATCATATACATGGAAAAATGATAAATATATATATATATATATATGCACACAAAATCATTCTTGAGTTCAGCTTTATGAACACTTTCCTGCCTCCCTCCTCACAAACACACACACACAGTTAAACTAACAAACATCAAAAAATACAAAGTCAACTTGTCCACCTTAGTCAAAAATGGCCCTGTGCTTATGAAAGCCTCTTGGGCAGCTCCTTGCAAGAATGAACATGGTTGCACATAGAGTTTTCTATTGTAGTTCTCTCTTGGCTTTCTGTCACTTTAAAAATTCCTGAGAAAATCAATTTATAAAGCAATTTATAAAGATAAAGGGTTGCTTGGACCCCTAATTTATAGTTGGTCCTGTTGCTTCAGGCCTGTGGCCTGGCAGCATGTCATGAGCAAGACACTCACCTCATGACCCGGAAGCAAAAAATAAAGGAACGGGACAGGACCCAGGTCCCACAATCCCTTTCAAGGATGCACACACCCCAAAGACCTAAAGACCTCCTGCCAGGCCCCACCTGCTAAGGGTTCCTCTGCCTCCCAGGAGCACCACCCTGGGGTCCAGGCCTTCAACACGTGGGCCTTTAGGGGACATGTAACCTTTAGCAAGTGCCACCCAAATGTTATCTTAAATGCTTTAACTTTCCACACCCCTTTGAATGCCTAGCACTAGTGCTGTTCTTTCTAGAAGATGTTCCTATGCACTGGGCATTTTATATTTAAAAGCCATCCTATGTTCTACACAGGTCTACATATGACTATTTGTAGCCCTTCCTTCTTTCCCTCCTAGGAATGTGTGGTTTTGTTTAATAAGAGTTCTAATAATAACATTAACAGTATTTTTCTGGGTTTTGAGTACTGTGTGCCAAACACAAGTTCTAATTCTTTAAATGCATTTTTTCATTTCATCCTCAATGTAATGTGGATATATTAGATTGTACTCATTCTGTGGATAAAGAAGATGAAAGTGCAGAGAAGTTATATAAGTTACATACGTCAGTTTGGTCAGAATTCATGCCCAAGTGTTCCGCTCCTGTGTTAACTTTCCACCATAACAAACACCTGGGATAATCAACTCCAAAAGAGAAAAGGGGTTATAGGAGCTCACAGTTTGGGAGGCTCCAGCCGATGATGAGTTGGCCCTGGCTCTGGGGCCCATGGGGAGGCAGCACACATTGGTAGGAGCCTGTGGGGGAGCAAAGCTTCCACTGCAGGAGTAGAAAGCAGAGAGAGAGACCAGGTCCACCATCCTCTTCAAATTCATGCCCCTCTGACCTGAAGGCCTCCCACTGGGCTGCCTCCCAACAACGCCCTGATCTGGGACCAGGCCGTTAACACGTGGACCCTGGGACCCCTTATCCATACCATAGAAGCTTTGGGGGGTTTTTTGGAGGGGAGACAAGGCCCATACTATTAATCATTATGTGGTGTTGCCTTCAAATAAATCTCTTGTTGATAAAATTCTAATTCTGTGAGGATTTCTCTTAAATCATGTCTTAAATATCTTAGTAGGAAAAAAGTAAGTCATTCTTAATTTTCTTTTTAGTAAATAGCATGTGAAAAATTAGATGAACTTTCAGATTTAAAATGACAAGTGTAGTGATAAGAATAAAGGCAAATATTTTACAGCACCTACTAAATATAAGGTACCATTCTGAGTGCTTTATGTATTTTGCCTCATCTAATCCTCATGACAACCATGAGGAACATATCAGTTTTGTTCCCTTTAAGGATGGGGAGATTAGCAGGGTGCAGTGGCGCACACCTGTAATCCCACTTGGGAGGCTGAGACAGGAGGATCACATATTAAATGACCTCAGCAACTCAGCAAAGACCTCAGCAACTTAATGAGATCTTGTTTCAAAATAAGAAATAAAATAGGGCTGGGAGTGTAACTCAGAGGTAGTGACGCCCCTGGGTTCAATCCCCAGTGCCCTCCCCAAAAAAACACTTTACTTATCTAAATCTTTATTTTTTCTATGACCAAAATTATTACATTCTGCTGATCTCCATGTGGTAGAAACCTAGACCACATCAGAGGTCATATCTGTTTCCTTCCTCCTGGAACTGTGGCTGAGCTCAGAGATCTGTGCGGTTCCAGAACACTGTGGGGCTGCAGGGAAAGAGGCTGTCTTCATCCCCTGAGACGGGTGCACGGATCTGCCCTCTGGCCTATGTCATCATCATCACCTGCCTGCCAGGCATCATCACACCCAGTCTCTGTCCTGCGCATCCATGGCCTCCGGGGCTCCTGATCCAGGCTGAGCCCCTGGAGAACTCTCGCAGTTGTGGAGTGAGGTCTGCCTGCATCTGTCCTTATGACCAGGCCCATTTGCTTCTGTTGGCCAGGCCCTGCAGCAGCTCCACGGTCCCGCCACACATGTGGCTTCTATTTAAGCAGTGGACCCAGGGCTCCCAGAGACCAGAGCCAATGTGGGAGGGGTGCCTCCACTCTCCCTTTCTGGTCCACATCTCTCCCCTGTGAACAGCAAAGCCCAGCTCCTCTTCCCTTGGATTGTACAAAATTATTACCAAAAAATCAAACTTAAGCATGTGCAAATCAAATACCACAAATGTGATTTTTGTCATTATCTACAAACTTCTCTGTCATCCCTTGCCAGCAATGAAAATGGGAAATGCTAGCTGCCCGAGATAGGGAGAAAGGGCAGAGAATGCAAGGAATTCAAGAAAAAATTTTGTTAATGCCCCGGTGTTCTTCCATGCACTGGTTGGGATTTACTCATCTATGAGGATTAGATAAGGGTACTTATTCATGGGTGTGATGGTGATGATGTATATTATTAAGTAGGATTAGAAGACTGTTTGAAGTATAGTCAAGGATTCTTTCAATTTTTAATTGCTCCTGGATCTGAAATTCTGGAACACTAAATATTCCATCATCTCCTAAGCAGGCTTCTTATACACTATCTGTATAAAAAGTTGTGCCAAGTGGCTTATACAGAAGTTAGCTCTTACTTCGAATATTCCTTTAAAGTCTGTGGTTTGTCTTTTTTAAGTATAAAAACACAGGAGGAAAAGTGTTTCTAAAAATTACTGGTCTTTTTATTAGTTTCAAAATAATTCAAGTAGACTAACCCTTGGCTTTTCCAAAATGTAAACCTGATTTTAACTTCAAACAGGTTTAAGAGGTGGGTACAGCAGCATGCACCTGTACTCCCAGCAACTGGAGAGGCCGAGGCAGGAGAATCGCTGGAGCCCAGGAGGGCGAGGCCAGCCTGGGCAACATTGTAAGAAAGACTCTGGCTCAAAGAAAAGAGGAAAAAAGCAACAAAGCTTAAACCACAAGCTGGTTACCTCCACTGCAGGTTTTCCTCTGGGAACACTTCCTGCTAGATAAGACACAAAAGGCAACTTCTGAGCCCACCAAAAGATGACCAGAGCTGGGCATGGTCACTGCTGTAATCCCAGTACTGAGACAGGAAGACCACAGGTTCAAGAACAGCCTCAGATATGTACTGAGACCCTCAGCAACCTAGTGAGACCTGTTTTCAAAACAAAAAAATTTTAAAGGGCTGGGTGTATAGCTCAAAGGTAGAATGCCCCTGGGTTCAACCCCCAGTACCCCCCACACACATGCCTAGGATAATGTCATAGCACTTGATTTCTTCAAAGAGTTGTTTCCAGTGGTATTAAGACTCCAGAAAGAGGCATATGTATCCTGTCCAACAAACTGCTAGAATATCAATACGATTCAAGGGCCACACTAGGAGTTTGATGAACTGCTCTGCCCAGCCAGGCTGCATCCCAGGCTTCCTGAACGACTCAGGACACCTCTCCTCTGGGAATCAATGTTCTTCAAGCAAAAGATACTCCACTGTGTCCATGAATGGTGCTGAAAGTTAAGGAAATATATGACAATAGCACATGTGCTTTGTAAGCCATCAGCTGTGTTCCTTCCTTTTAGTAAAAGAGCCGAGGCCATTTAGCACACCACAGCGTCACATCCTCCTTTGTTCTGGCCACCTTTCTGACAAAAATTGTAAGTCCCTCAATTTCTGAGTATTCAAAATCCAGGCCTGGGGGGGTGTAGCTCAGTGATGGAGTGCTTGCTTAGCATGCACCCCCAGCACCTCTATACAAAGACAAAGATAGCCGGCATGGTGGTGCACACTTGTCATCCCAGTACTTGAGAGGCTGAGACAGGAGGATCCGGGGTTCACAGACTGCCTCAGCTACTTAGTGAGGCCCTTTGCAGCTCAGTGAGACCCTGTTTCAAAATAAAGAATAAAAAATAGGGCTGGGGCATAGCTCAGAGGTAGAATGCCCTTGGATTCCAACCCCAGTGCTGCCAAAAAAAATCCAAACATCAAGGAAACCCAGGAGTGACCCACACAGTGCACAGAGGACCACCTGCAGCTGGGGGTTGGGGTTGCTGGCAAAAGATACTGAGTCCTAAGCCTCATTCCTGAAAGTATTGATCTAATAGGGAATGGAGCCCAGAAAAGGTTTTTTTGTTGTTGTTTGTTTGTTTGTTTGTTGTTGTTGTTGTTGTTGTTTTGTGTGTGTGTGTGTGTGTGGTACTGGGGATGGAACCCAGGGGCCTTCTACCTCTGGGCTACATTCCCAGACCTATTTTATATTTTTTTGGAAACAGGGTCTCACTAAGTTACTGAGAGCCTCACTAAGCACCTGAAGCTGGCTTCGAACCTGCATGATCTTCCACCTCCCAAGTACTAGGATTACAAGCATGTGCCACCACGCCCAGCTCCAGAAATCCTGGAGTATATTATTACAGTTGAAATGACTCACTTCCCAAGGGAGACAATTTTGTTACCTAATTCATGGCGCCTAGAGAGTGATTAGAGCAGTGATTTCCCTACATTAGCAAGCGTGCACTCTACCCCCCCTGCAGCATGTCTCCTACCTCTGGAGTGGGGCCTAAGAGTTGCTTTTCATCCAGGTTTCTAGGCAACGCTGCTGCTGCTGCGGCTGCTGCCAGGTCTACATTTTGAAAATCTAAATAGATACTCTTTCATGTGCAAATATAAAGGCAAATTCTTTCCATAATGCACTAATAGATGTCATTTAAAAAGGGTTAAACAAAATGAAAGATATGTCTTTATTGCCCAAATTCTCACTGTACTACCATGCATTATTAATTCCAAGTGGGGGTGTAGGAGGCTGCATTTCGTAAACATATTTCAGCACAGAATCTTTCTCGAGGAGGATCCTAGGAGACTAAGGACAGCCTGAGGCAGCACCATGGCAAGTTAGTGCATCCAAGGAACTTGGGCTTTCTGTCCTCTCCCAACCTCATCCCTGTCCTCATCCCTCGATGCTAATTCCAGGGGAATCTGGCAAGGGGGAGGAAAGTGCATTCTCCAGAATTCAAATCCAAATCCAGATGTCTAACCCATTTCACTACAATAAATACAATCGGTACAAATGAAATACAGATGGTCTCCAACTTGCAATCGCTCCACTAAGACTTTTCAAGTGTACAGTGGCATTAAGGCACCGTGCATTCAGTAGAAACTGTACTTCAGCTTTAGAAGGAGGTTATTTTTCATATTTGTGATTCTGGGGATCAAAGCCAGGACTTTGTGCATACTGAGCACATGCTCTGAACCTGAGCTATGCCCTCTGTCCCCATTGTTCAATTCTGGAATCTGGACCTTTCCCCAGGCTAACAATAGGTAGTGCAGACCTATCTCATGAAACCCAGCAGTGGTAGTAAGCTACAGCGCCCAATTGGTCACATCATCTGTAAGGGACCCAAATGACACTGTATTGAATACCATGTTACTAAACTATGAATTTTGTAGGTTGAGTGCAGTAAAGGAATTTTCACTTACAATGTTTTCAGTTTACAATTGGATTCATTGTAAGATAGCCCTGTCATAAGCCAAAAAGTATCTGAGATGTTTTAGCACTTGGTATACTTTCTGCACTAGTAAAAACCATATTTTAACTATATTTAAAATACCCTCAAGTAGTCACTGAAGTGGTGAAGCACACTGTAATCTCACTCCTTGGGAGGCTGAAACAAGAAGATCACAGGTTTGTGGAAAACCTCAGCAACTTGTGAGGCCCTGTTTCAAAATAAAGTATAAAAAATAGGGCTAGGGGGTGTAACTTGGAGGTAGAATGCCCCTGGGTTCAATCCCCAGTTCGGAAAAAAAAAATTATCCCCCACCATACTCTCCATATCTCAGAAGAAGATAAAATATGTACATAAGTAAAAATAAAAGGAAAGCCAGGCGTGATGGCACACACTTATAATCCCAGCACTTGGGAGACTGAGGCAGGAGGCTAGTGAGACCCTGTTTCCAAATAAAATAGAAAATAGGTCTGAGAGTATATCCCAGAGGTAGAAAAGCCCCTGGGTTCCACCCGCAATGCTACAAAAAATAAAAATAAATAAAAGGGAGACCAATAGGATAGAGGAGGGGTGACAGGAAAGGAGGAAGGGAGGGCAGGAGAATGAAGTTGATCATATTATGTTATATACATAAACTAACATTTCATGATAAATGTCACATTTATGTATAAGTACAATACACCAACAAAAAATAAGAAAACCCATATGTAAGCATAATAGTGGATTATACGAAAGTGGATTATAAGAAAGTCATAGCTAAGTGTCTTTCGACTGGCCAGCTCCTGCGCTAATCTCACTTGTATGCCTTGGACTACCTGATTGTCGTCAGTGACTTTGCTAAAGAAAAGAAACATGCCTTGAAAGACAGGTCTGTGCTCCTGCCTCTGCCACCCTCCTGCACTGTGAGAGGGCTCTCGCTCTGTGGTAGTTCCTTCAAGATGTCTAAAACTCACTTAGAACATGTAAAAATTCAAATTCCCAGGCCCAAAACTGGCAAAACAAAGCAGGATCTCCAGCAGAAGAGCCTGGATGACTGTCTTCCTGGAGCGCTCCCGTGGCCAAATTTTATTTTAATATGAAGGAGACTGAGTCTTCTCTGAAACTCTTTAAAGAAAGCGCTCCATTCAGTCAGCCAGGGAGTAAACTTTTATTAAGTTCATTCAGCATTTAAAGACTGGATTTTTCTTGATTTGTTTTTAACTTTTATATATAGAATAATTATATTTTAGCTAAAAATTCATTTTTAGTGTAAAATGCTCTTTACATTACCCTAGGTAGCCTCAAGAAATAGCAGAGAATCCAATTTTAGCAAGGCAGTAACCAATGTATAAAAAAACATTCTGCTCACTGCCTCATGAATCCTTAAATTATCAAGGATGTAGGGCTTAAAGTACAGAAACACATATACCAAAAGCTGATTTCTTAAAAATGCTAACTTTCTAACTTTACAATTTTGGCTACATTTGCCATGTTCTATATTCCTGCCTTCTGGTGGGAGGAAGTAAAGTGTGGGGAGAAGAAAATGCAGAAGGAAGATAAAACTAATTATAAAAGGTTTGTTTGCTGTGGGGGGGGGGGGACTGGGGAATTGAACCCAATGGCATTCTACCCTCAAGCTATACCCCCAGCCTGACTTTATTTCTCATTTGGGAACAGGGTCTCACTAGGTTTCTGAGAGTCTCACTGCTTGCTGAGGCTGTCCTTGAACTTGTGGTCCTCCTGTCTCAGCCTCCTAAGCACTGGGGATACAGGCATGGCCACAAAACCAGGTTGCACCAACTCCTTCACAAAGTGACATGAGGTCCTGGCAGCCAGCAAGGTCAAATCCTCCAGACACTCAAAGGCCCGCTTCTCACTCATCCTCAGCATATGTGCAAAACACTTGACGATAGGAATAATCAGTGTCTCAACAAACCTAAAGACAAATGACTCATCCACTTACATGTTGTATTTGTAACATTTATACATATATAAAATTCATAAAACTACTCTATAATTATTTTATTTGGTAAATTTCTTTTCAGTAATACTGTTAAAGTTTAGGTGGTCATGGTGGGTTCTTTTTCTCAGCCCATAACAGAAATGATGGACCAGGAATCCTTTAACTGGAATGCTTAAGCAGATTTTTATTACAATCAGACAGAAAGAGAGAAAAGGAGGGGGAAGAGAGAGCACCACACAGAAGGTGTGTGCAGGAGGGCTGGGAACTGAGACACTATTCTTTGCTGAAAACTCTGACCTTAAATAGGGTTCCTCTGCCTTCCTTATCTGGGTTGCTATGCCAACGCGGCAACGGCTCACTTTTGCCACCAAATGCAGGTGCAGACAACTGTCTACCTACCAAGGCCAGGTCACAGGGAAAGGGAAGGGGAAGCACTGGGGGTAGCCACACGGCTGTGGCTGTCCATACTCTCTCTGCCCAGGTGTGGAAAAGGGGCTTTATCTATTTTTGCATTTTTGCTTTTTTCTCTGTACAAAGGCCGGCCAGTCTGACATCACAAATCGGGATTTCGCTCCGTGAGCTGATATATGGTATCTTTTAGCCCCCTTTAAATTTCAAGGTCTGTAATTTCCTTATCTCACTGCCATGTGGAGCCAGCAGACTGGGCAGACTACTTCTTGCAGAGTAGGAGGCAGACTGGGCTCCGTAAGATGTCTGTCTTAATCCTTTAAATGCCCACTCTGCTTCAGGACAGGGCATGGTATGAAATTATCTACACATTCCCAGATCGATACCTAAATGATTTGCAATACTGTCATTGATTTTGTGAATAAAAATCGAGGAACTTAAATTTCAATTAATAACTCCTTCTTTTGCTTTATGTGATGGAAGAGACTGTAAGGGGCAGAAAGGGGTGACCTCTTACCTCACCCATGAGGTAGTGGTCATGGCCAACACTCATCTAATGAAATGCAGACTAACAACCAGAAAGAGTTTATTAACTGATTTATTTAATCAAAGTGTTATATGACATGGACCTTCAGGATTAAATATACAAAGATCCAGGAAAACCTATCTGGTTTTTTTCTTAGATTTCATAAAGAATGGACAGCCATATAGAAATATGATTAGACAATATGTCCTCATCATGTTAATACCTTAAAGGAAACCCAGCAAGCCTGTCAGTTCATATTCTTTTGGGCCTATGTACCATTCCTTCCTCTCAGGTATGGGGAAAGACCCTTCTAGAATGAGAATGAGAATTTCTTTATGGCAGCTCCTACTTGTCAAAACAGGAGAAAGAGTATTATTTCTAGTTTTATGCCCTGCTGTGAGGCGAGGGGTTCTAGAAGAGAAGAGAAACCCTGGTTCCTGGAAGTCACTTTGGGGGAGGAAGATGGACTAGAGACCTGAGGACAGGCAATGGGAATAAAACTTTGCTTCTGAGGCTGCATGTGAGGTCTTCCAATCTCTTTAGTTCAAAGCTGTCAGCAGGTCAAGGAACTGGACTCTGGGAGATCATCATCTGAGCCCTACCAAGCCTCAATAACAGAAGTGAAATAGAACCTGGTGTGGTGGTGCATGGCTGTAATCCCAGTACTTGGGAGGCTGAGGCAGGAGAATCAAAGATTTGAGGCCAGCCTCAGAGACTTATTGAGGCCCTCGGCAGCTTAGTGAGACCCTGTTTCAAAATAAAAAATAAAATAAGGCTGGTGGTGTAGCTCAGAGGTAGGATGCTCCTAAGTTCAATCTCTAGTACCAAAACAGAGAAAGAGAGAGGTTAAATGGACAACAGAAGATAGGCAACAAGTAGTAACAGGTAAATATTTAAACTATGGGTGAGCTATAACTGATTAGAAAACTCATGGCTTGAAAAACTAAATACAAAAATAATTTTACAATTTTCATTCTGTAGTTGTTTTTAATAATTCCATTCCTAAGCCCAATCACCAAACTTCTCAGTTTTTCCATCTGTAAATGAAAATGATAATATGACTAAAATAAAGTTATTATAAGGATAAAATAAAGTGTCTAGTACAAGAGTAGGTAGGTGCTAAGTACTAGTTCTCTCGGTGCTAAATATATAATTAATATCTCTGTTAAAATGAGAGAATTAAAATCTCTTGCAGAGTTCTTTTTTCTTATATCTAAAGATACAAACCAAGTAGTAAACATCTACCAAAAAGTCAACAAAATGCCAAACTAAGAAAAGGGGAAAAATCTAAATACCATAACTTCAAAACCTGTTGGCCCAGAAAATAAGCAGATGGCGCCCAGGAGAGCAGAATGCTTCTTCAAGGCAGCCATCTGGGAGCTGCAGGAGGATGGTGCCGAGGCCGCCCCACTGCTGCTGCAGGACTCAGCACAAACCACCGGGTATGGGGCAATGCCCTACATGCTCCCCCTTTTGAAGATTCCACATGACCTTCCCAAATTAACTAAGTGACAATCATATTTAAGCCACATTTTAATCCTGTAATTCAATTCCCTGCTTCTGTCAGGGCTTAAAGCAAGAGGTGCAAGCCACTCTGGGCATATTAAATAGAAATCAAGTACTTATAAAATTCTGGAAAGGACTAGAAAGTGAGTCCTCAAGGCTACATCAGTGCTGCTGAACCCAGGAGCACAGCACCACAGCCCCGACCTGCCACTGCCCTGCAGCCCAGCACAGCCGCCTCTGGACACCCCTCCACCTGGCACCGCCTGAGATGCCCACCTCACCCCTGCCTCGATTGTTCCTGTATGCGTCTCTGTCTGAGACCAGCAGCAGGAAGGTGGTCCTGTATCTCCCTTCAACCCATCCAAATACCTGTTAGTGCTTCCCAAATCCTGGCTATATAGGAGATGAGAAATGTTTTTTGTTTTGGGGGGTTTTTTGGTGGTACTGGGGTTCCTGGAAATCCTTCTACCTCCGGGCTACACTCCCAGACCTATTTTTTTTTATAGTTTTATTTGGAAACAGGGTCTCTTAAGCCAGCGAGGCTGGCTTCGAACCTTTGCAATCCTCCTGTCTCCGCCTCCCAAGTGCAGAGATTACAAGCATGCGCCACCACACCCAGCCCAGAAATGTTTTAATCTAGCATATCCCATTGTCCCAGATGGGGACACCTATACAATCTTAAATGTAGTATATATAATGTAATATAGTTATACTAAGCTGCATGTGGTAGTGCACACTTGTAATCCCAGTACTTGGGAGGCAGAGACAGGAGGATCAAAGTCTCAAAGCCAGCCTCAGCAATTTAGCAAGACTCTCTGCAAATTAGTGAGACCCTGTTCCCAAATAAAAATAAATTCAGGCTGAGGGAATAACTTGGAGGTAGAAGGCCTCTGGGCTCAAACCCCAGTACAAAAGAAGGAAGAAAGGAAGGGAGGAAGGAAGGAAGGAAGGAAAGAAGGAAAGAAGGAACTACGTTTCTGAAACTGGTTGCAAACCTGCAATCCTCCTGACTCAGCCTCCTGTGATTTCCAACCTATTTTAATGAGCCCATAACGATTTTGTTGAAATAGTCCCAAAATTGAATACATGTGACTTAAGGGGTTAATAATTCCCATCCCTGCTCCCCAGGAACACACCAGAGGAGGGAAAGTCAAATGGAGGCTGAGTCAGTCTGTAGTCTGTTCCACCACAGAAGCCACTGTGAGCTGGGCCCTTGAGACTCAAGCAAGGTGGGGGTCCTGACCACACTGTGGCTGAAGGGCCCTCAAGGGCAGCTGCCTGTCATGGGCCTGAGGACAACACGGCTCACTGGGGTGAGCCTGAAAGGACAGCCTGCTTCTGGGGGAGAGAGGAACACTGTCCCGGGAAGTTCCTCCCTAACTCAGGGTGTTACACTCCCTCAAAGAAACAGGAACAAGGGTTTTCAAGGTGTCACGTTTCCAACACATTCTACAGTTTTCTTTGAAAACTGCAGCAAGAAAGGGAGGAGAACTGGGTTGGTACAAGGCACCCCAAGAACTATCGTGTGTATGAGTATATAATGAATATAATTTATGAGAGCAATGCTAATATTTTATATTACAAAACATAGGACAAACTTTTCCCTCTCTCTCTCTCTCTCTCTCTCTCTCTCTCTCTCTCTCTCTCTCTCTCTCTCTCTCTCTCTCCTGTGCATATACATACACATTCTTTTTCTTTTTTTCTTTTTTTGTGGTACTAGGGGTAGAACTCAGGGGCTTTTCTACCTCCAGGCTATATTCCCAGACCTATTTTTTATACTTTACTTGGAAACAGGCTCTCACTAAGTTGCTGAGAGCCTCATTAAGTAGCTGATGCTGACTTTGAACCTGTGTGATCCTCCTTGTCTCAGCTTCCCAAGCACTTTGATTACAAGCATGCACCACCATGCCCAGCTACATTCTTTTTATTTTTGAGAATGGGGATAGAATCCAAGTGCGTTCTGCCTCTGAGCTATACCTGCATCCTTATTTTTTATTTTGAAACAGGGTTTCAATAAGTTGCTGAGGCCTCAAACCTGCCATCCTCTTGTATTAGCCTACCAAGTGCCACCATGCCTAAATTATAAGTGGGCATCCTTAAAGAATCTCGGAAGCATTTGAAAGGAAATTTAGAAGCTTTAAAGAGAATCACATTCACCGGGCGTGGTGGCACACGCTTGTAATCCCCGCACTTGGGAGGCTGAGACAGGAGGATCGCATAGGTTCAAAGCCAGCCTCAGCTACTTAGTGAGGCTTTCAGCAACTTAGTGAGACCCTGTTTCCAAATAAAATATTAAAAAAAAGGTCTGGGATCTGGGAGTATAGCCAGGAGGTAAAAAGCCTCTAGGTTCCACCCCCAGTGCAATCAAAAAAAAAAGAGAGAGAATCACATTCAAACACCCACCACGAGAATGAAGGCTCATACCACACACAGAGATCTCCGTAGAAGTTGCTCCTACGTCGCTATTCACTAGTCCATCCCATCACATGATTGACTTAGTTGTATCTTATGTTTAAAAATAACTAAAAGACGGTGAGGAATTTTGTTCAAAAAAAAAAAAATCTCGTCCCCCTTGTTTGTTAGCTTTCTGTTGTTGTTAACAAATGCCTGAGATAAATCAACTTAAATGGAAACTTTATTTTAGGTTACCATTTCGGAGGTTTCAGTCCATGATCAATTAGTTCTGTTTTTTTGCGGGGGGCCTGTGGTGGTACAGTACATCATGATGGGGGTCTATAGTGAAGGAATAATAAAAAGAGAGACGGAGAGGAAGATGCTGGAGTCTGGAGTCCCCTATGGGGACACCCCAGTGACCTAAAGACTGCCCACTTGGCCCCACTACTTAAAGGTTCCATCATGAGCCAGGCGTGATGGCGCACGCTTGTAATCCCAGCAATTGGGAGGCTGAGACAGGAGGATCGCACAGGTTTGAAGCTATTCTCCACTACTTAGTGAGGCCCTCAGCAACTTAGTGAGACCCTGCTTCCAAATAAAGTATAAAGTAGGTCTGGGAGTATAGCCCAGAGGTAGAAAAGCCCCTGGGTTCCACCCGCAGTACAACAACAACAACAAAAAAAAGGTTTCATCATTTCCTAGTAGAGGCATGCTGGAGACAAAGCCTTAACACATGAGCCTTTGGGGGACATTTCAAATCCAAAATATAGTACCACACATAAATAGTTTAATTATTTTTGTGTTTAAGTGATAGAAAAAGTTTAATATAAAGTGAGAAAAAAACACATAACATCCAGATAATAATCACTCTGAATAGCAGGATACTTTATAATAAAAGTGAGATAACACTGTATTTCCTTTTTTCTTAATGTACTCATCATGGCCATATATCCATGTTTATAAATCTCCAATGTCAGTCTGAATGATTGAGGAAGATTTAGGGAAGCATAATTAAAATGCCACAAGCAGTGTGCCACAGATTAGTATACTTATCAAAGTATGACACAAATTCTATTTGCAGAACCATCACTGTGATGTTTAATAGAAATGGAGACTAGGATCCAAACATGACAGTGCATGTTTATAATCCCAACACTTGGGAGGCTGAGAGAGTAGGATCCAGGTTCAAGGCTAGCCTCAGAAACTTAGTGACACTTTGTTTTGAAATTTAAAAAGTAAAATAATCCACGCGTGGTGGTGCACACTTGTATTCCCATCATTCAGGAGGGAGGCTGAGACCAGAGGATCGCGGTTCTCAGACAGCCTCAGCTACTTAGTGAGGCCCTCCACAATTCAGTGAAACCCAGTTTCAAAATAAAGAATAAAAATAGAGCAGGGGGTGTGGCTCGGAGGTCAGATGCCCCTAGGTTCCATCCCCAGACATGCAAATAAATAAATAAATAAATAAATAAATAAATAAATAAAATAAAAATAAATAAAATAAAATAGGGCTGGGGGTATAGATAGGAAGTAGAATGTCTCTGGGTTTAATTTCAATACCAGACCCCCCCCAAAAAAAAAGGGAAGGAAGAAAGGAAGGGAAATGGAGACTAGGGGCCCACTCCAGGCCTCCCAGGTGAGGGCTCAGAAATTCACTTTTGTAGCAAATTCACAGATGGTGCTTTTCTCAGTATGTCTGAAAGTCAATGGCCTATCCTAGAGAACCAATTTTTCCTAACACACCAAAATATACCTTTTTAACTCTCTCTCTCTCTCTCTCTCTCTCTCTCTCTCTCTCTCTCTTTCTCTTTTAGGAGACAACAATGGATGGTCTCTACAACTCGACAAATATTTTGCCAGTTACAAAATGACCTCTTCATATTCCTTTAATGTAAAACCATCTGAATGCCGTAAGTAATCACAGTAACTGAGTTTCTTTTTCCATAAGTTCATAATAAGAAAACACATTTTTACAAGTCAGATCCAACATTTTCTTTAAAAAAAATTAACTATGGTTTTCTAGTTACTTAGAAGCTTAGTTACTTAGATGTTGCCTTAATTTGAGAATTCCGAGTTCTGTGTGCATGTACGTCGTTATCACTATGAACCGCGTTGTGGTATGAGACTATTATGCACCAATAAAAGTATTTAGAAGGGAAGGAAATGAAGACCTGCACCCGAACAAGCATTCAGAGGGGTGAGACCATGTAGGGACACAGTGAGCAGGAGCCACCCGCAAGCCTCAAGCCTTCTTTTTATTTTATTGTATTTTATAGCAGGTCTGGGGATGGATCCCAGGGGCAATCAACCACCAAGCTACACCCCTTGCCCTATTCTTTTTAATTTTTTATTTTGAAACATGGTTTCACTAAGTTGTGAGAGTCTCACTAAGTAGCTGAGGCTGTCCGCGAACCGCGATCCTCCGGTCTCAGCCTCCCGAATGCTAAGATTACAAGTGTGCGCCACCACACCTGGCTTCAGAACTTCTTGATCGTAAACTTTAGCTTGGTATTGAATTTCTACCTCCAAGAACAGTGAGAAAATGAATTTAAGTTGATAGATAGATAGATAGATAGATAGGGACTAAGTTATAAAAATAATCAATAGGTTTAGGCATCATTAGGAATTTAAAAAATTTTATGTGTGTGAATGGTACTAGGATTGAACCCAGGAGGCATTCCACCTCTGAGCTACACCCTCAGGTTGTTTTTTATTTTAACTTTTATTTTGAAACAAGGTCTCTCTAGGTTGATGAGAGTCTTATTACTTGCTGAGACTGTCCTCGAACCTGCGACCCTCCTGTCTCCGCCTCCAAAAGTACTAGGATTACAGGTGTACGTCACCATGCCCAGCTGTGAATAAAATTAATGTCTGTCAATCATGGCTGCTCTTTTACCTAAGTTCCCTTTCATAAGGAAACTGAGAAAATAGAATAGTAGGGAAAGTGTTTGAATGTTAATGTTTCTAAGTGAAAAATCTTCTGGAATCTAAGCTATAATTTAGAGCTATGAAAGTCTTACTGATCAAACCTACAATGTTTAGTCAGATTCTCAAAACTTATTAGAACACCACAGGGGGTGAAGAGAATAGGAACTTGAAAATTAATTATCTAATATTTTAGGTCAGGATGATTTATTAAAATATATCCTTTTAAGTAAATTTTATCTATGTTAACAAACTATGCAAATATGGATCTGTGCCTTGTATCTGTCATTTTGACCCTCTTGTAAAGCAAAGCTTAGTTAGAACACAGATATTAAGCTGGATGCAGTAGTGCCTATAATCCCAGCTATGCAGAAACTGAGGCGGGAGAATCTCTAGTTGGAAGCCAGCCTCAGCAACTTAGCAAGAGTTTCAAGATAAAAAGGAGTAGGGCCATAGTTCACTGTAGAGTGTCCCTGGGTCCAGTCCCCAGTACCAAGAAATAAAAGCAGGATTTGGGAGTTGGTAGGAGATAGGGAGAACCTTTAGTTCTTTTCCTCCTTAACTGTAAGGAATTTCCACAAATTGTAAAGTCTAGCTCTTCAAAATGTTCATGATTTTGTCTTCACTACTCAAATGAGGTTAATAAACTACTGATAATTACCAATTTAAGGGAACATACATCTCTCCCATAAGTCTCACAAATTACTCGCATCTGCCTCTCAGAGGATGGAGACCCAATAATTTGATCACAAAAACCTAAAAGCTAGCTGGGTGTGGTGGTGCCCACTTGTAATCTAGCATTCGGGAGGCTGAGACAGGAAGATCACAGTTCATGGACAGCCTCAGCTACTTAGTGAGGCCCTTTGCAACTCAGTGAGACCCTGTTTTAAAATAAAGAACAAAAAATAGGGGTGTAGCTCAGAGGTAGAATGGCCTGGGTTACAACCCCAGCACTAAAAAAAAAAAAAAAAAAAAAAAAAAAGCTAAAAGCTCCCAGATGTAGTGGCGCTGGTCTGTAATTCTAGTACTTAGGAGGCTGAAGCACTGGGAGGATTGCAGGTTTATCACCAGCCTCTGCACTGTACTGAGACTCTGTTTCAAAATTTTAAAAGGGCTGGGGTTATAGCTCAGAGGTAGCTCTGGGTTCATTCCCAAGTACAAAAAAAAAAAAAAACTTCTGGCAAAAAAAAGTTAACATATTATTTAACCACTCATATAATACAAAAATAATAATTAAGCCATGTTATCTTAAAATATATTTTATTTTATTGCTTTGTTTTTATTTCTCAATTTTTTGGGGGGGTGGTACTGGGGTCCCTGGAAGCCCTTCTACTTCCGGGCTACACTCCCAGACCTATTTTTACATTTTTATTTGGAAACAGGGTCTCCTAAGCCAGCGCGCGCGGCTGGCTTCGAACCTGCGCGATCCTCCTGTCTCCGCCTCCCAAGCGCGGGGATTACAAGCGTGCGCCACCACGCCGGGCTCATTTCTCAGATTTTAAATGAATCTTTCTTATATTTCACCTATTCCCAAGAAGTTGTTCAGCAACTTACAATTAAAATATGGCTATTATCAGGCAAACCGTTAACATGATATAAAAGTTAAGTCATGACTGGAAAGGAAAACGACAAAGAAAAATTATATAAAGAAAAATATCTGCTGAGAGAAGGTCACCAAATACATCCACAGTTTAGTTCTGAATTTTGCAGCCATTGGGTCAAAGAGAAAAAATAATGCACTACATATCTTACATGGTTTCTTTTATAATGCAAAAACAAATGCATAAATAAACAGAATGAGTCAGCAAGAGAAATAACTTTTTGTCTAATCTTGTACTCTGGAAGAATTCTGTCACAAGTGTAATTACATAAGAGGAATGAAGATACAGAATAAATGGTGGCTAAAAGGTACAAAATTTAGAGCTCTCTAGAGATTATTTGGGGGTTAGGTTGCATTAATAATTAAATATATTTTTGCATTTATAAACGCATGTTTAAAAGCCAGGCAAGGTGGCACAAGTTTGTAATCCCAGTACTTAGGAGGCTGAGAGAGGAGGATCACAAGTTCAAAGCCAGCCTCAGCAACTTAGCAAGGCTCCCGGCAACCTAGTGAGAGCCTGTTTGAAAATAAGAAATAAAATCAGGCTGAGGATGTAGCTTAGAGGTAGAATTTCTCTGGGTTCAATCCCCAGTACCAAAAAAAAACATATTTAAAATATTTTTTTCAAACTTGAAAGTAGTGTCAAAATAGAATGTGTCATATAACATCTGGGGATGAAACTTAAATTAAGGTTCCTACGGTGCCATTTCTTTAGATTAGATTATGGGGACTTAAAAGAAATTAAATTGAGAGTGGCTGATGGTCATATTTGGCTAGATGAAAGAATGAGGATTCACATTTTTAAAATCACATCTCAAAAGGAATATCATGGAAATATAACATCTATGATTAACCAATATGTTAATCAAAGTTTAAATTTTAAGGATTTGGAAAAATATTCTTTCCCCCACCCTTACGTCAGCACTCAGAGGTACACCTGCTGGTGCCTTACTTGTCAGGTTGTTTTCTTAATGTAATTCATATTTCCTATACAAATTATTTTTATCAAATTTTCAACTAGCATTTTAGCAAAATCAGCTATTCCTATTATTATAAGCTCTCTGGAAATAATGCATAATATTCTATTTTTAACTGACATAATTTATTCTCTTGTTATTGAAGATTTTATGTGTTTTATTTTGCCCTATTACAGATAACCCTGCAATTAAGATGTGAATTATCTTAATTCAGTCTAAATAATGGGGGAAAAAAACACTAGGATGAATGCTGGTTTCCCTGCCTTCTTTTTCTGCCCTTTTCTCTCCCCATCAGGACTTTCATCTTCCTCCCCAACCTTCACCATCCCATCCCTGACATAACCAAGCACTCGCCCAGTAGATAGGACTGAAACTTAAAGACAGCATCACTTTTTCAGAGATTCATGACCAAAATGGGTATTTACAACTCTAAAACTATTGAAGAGCTCTCAGCAGAACATAGATCAGGAAAGCTAAGTTATAATCCTGATCTTCTATAAAGGAGTCCCTGCAGTTACTTGGGAAGAGAGGAAGAACGGGCTGCCATCCCTGTATCTGAGCAAAGGGGCCCTGTCCCGGCTTGGCGGCAGCTCTAGAAGCTGCCCTCTCCAGTCATCCACTGAGGCACTTGCCTACTGTCTGGAAGCTTTTCTGTAAAAGTAACAGCTGGAAGCCACAAGCAGAAAAATCTCATAGAATGTTTGCTTGACCTATGATGCTTTAAGTCAAATATTATCATTTTAAATAGGTAATTTTATAAAATATTGCATTTCTGGCTTCTTTCAGGAAGTTGGTAGATTTGGCTACGTGCACTCCTATTCTAATCTGGCAACAGGAGAAGCTGCTCCACTTAGGCATGTAGACACAGTCTATGCCTCCTTCAGCTGATCCTTTGAGTCTGTAATCCCTGCCATATATAGTTTAGGGTTCTGGAAGCAGATGTAGAGGGGAAGTATTCCTTATTGCTCTCAGTAACTGTCCATTCCCTATCAAAGCAGGAACCAGACTCTACTTACTATACTGCGTAATGATCCTGTTGTACCCACCACTGCAAGGTTCTAATAGATTTTAGATATAGTGAATCACATCCATAAGACTACTCTCCAGCCCCCCAAGATGGCCAAAGGCCCACTCATTCTGTCTCTTCCCAACACTCAGCATTAGTGGAAATATGTTGATAAAATTTTAGATATCGAGCATCCCTATATATGCCAATGAAATACCTTTTTTTAAAAATCCATTGAAGAACTCCTGAATTTTTTCAGAAAAAAAAATTCTACTAGCCTTACCATTTAGTGTTTAGTTTTCTTCTTTCTTGCTGGTTAAAAATGACTTAATCCTCTATTAAAGGTTTTGATGATACCATTCATAAATAGTTTATTCTTAAATAGAAGCTTTCAAATGGACATTAAATCTCAGCATATACTGCCACATCTTCTTTTAGTGACATGAAGGCAGATGAGTCCATTCATTCTGCAATAAATGAGGAGAAAATTCTACTTTTTTTTCAGTACTGGGGATGGAACCCAGGGACATTCTACCTCCAAGCTACACCCTCAGCCCTATTTTTTATTCTTTATTTTGAAACAGGGTCTCACTCTTTAAAAAAAAATAAGTGAGCTAGCAAATGTGGCTATTTCCAAGTGCTAATGCTCTAACATCATTTTAAAATTAATGAAAATAAAACCTTGGAACCTTAATTTAAAGCAGTGCTGAAATCCTTAGGTAAGACATGACACTCTTTGGTACTAAGTAATAAGCTCATAGCTTTTCCTGTCTTTTTTCCCATGCCCTCCTCCTCCTGGTCTCGCATTTCCATCGTTGCTTACCCCCTCCTCCTGCTTCAGTGCTGGGTTCTGTGCCCAGGCGTTGTTCTTGCAGCGGCCTAGAGCTTGAATGTGATGAAGCCAAGTTACGAGCCGTCCCATCAGTTTCTCCAAATGTGACTGTAATGTAAGTAGAAAAGAATGGCTCATCCTTCCAGCCGGTATAGTACCTGTACAACTGTATCAAACTTCAGACAGAGTCATTATTAAGAATGCATGTAGCCGGGTGTGGTGGCTCACGCTTGTAATCCCAGCATTTGGGAGGCTGAGACCAGAGAATCAGCAGTTCGCGGACAGCCTCAGCTGCTTAGTGACGTCCTTTGCAACTCAGTGAGACCCTGTTTCAAAATAAATAATAAAAAATAGGGCTGGAGGTGTAGCTCGGAGGTAGAATGCCCCTGCGTTCTATTCCCAGACCTGCAAAAAAAAAAAAAAAGGATGCATGTTTCTGCAAAGATGATGTCATTGCTGTGAATGAGTTATAATCATTACTCACACTTATTTTTGCTTTTATTAAATTCTACATTCTGCCTTCAATTATTCCATATATTAATCCATTTAATCCCCCATAACAATCCTATAAAGTATTTAAAGTCACCATATTTCATCTAAGCACAAGATGTCATAAACTGCATGTGCTACTTAGAAAAAAGGCTACTAGTTAAGCTTAATACATAGAATTTTTATTTGAAATTTATTGAAAGAGTTCTTTTAAATTTGAAAAGAAAAAAAAGTAAAATAAATTGGATAAGTATTCCCGGAAATTTGTATCTAAATTAACTCTTCCACATCAAATTTTGACTCAGAGATATTGATACTTTTTTAAAATAATTCAAACTTATGTGTTTAAAAGAAAATGATTTCATAATAGATGGTTTGTTGATATCTAGTACCTATGGTTCCAAGTTTCCAGTAGTACTAATTTGGATTCAATCAGAGTTCAACAACAAAAGCACACATATTTGGCTGAAACTTTTAAAAAGAGACCAATGGAAGATATTTTAATCCAATATTTTTATTGAAGTTTTGTTTTGTTTCCCCGGATGTCTTAATGCTGTGTGGCTCTGACTTTGGAGTATCTGTGTACAAGACAGCAGTAATTCTTAAGTTTGCAAAGTTGTCAAGTCTTGCCTTTTCAAACCAAACCACATATACAACTCAGTGCTTGACCTACGAGGGATGGAAGAACCACAGTGAAGGTCCTGCCCAGTGCCCCATCACACTCTCAGAAGCCGGGAGTGACAGCAGCCCGAAGACATGAGCCGAGGTCATCGGGCAGTTAGCCACAAACACTTGTTTTCCAAAAAAGCGCCATCCTCACCTGAACTGAGGAGAAAGAAAAGCTCTCTGGCACTCTATTCTCTTTTTGCCTCTCCACAAGCTCTCTCAGAATAATTTTCTAGAGGAAAAATTGCTCTCCAAAGAAATTGAGGCTCTGTGGAGAGTTTCTACAATTTAAATTTTAACTGGGATTGCTGGGTATAGGAATTTATGGTAATTTTATTCCATTTTCAGAGACAAAAACCATTATCACCCCCACTACTGGTATCAAATTATTAGAAAATACAAATCAATCAATCCAGTCAATCCAAATCTCAAGGCTGCCAGTCTTGGTTTTCATTTTCCCCCAAGAAAGAACTGAAGCCATTCTTCAACTCAACTAACCCTTATAAAAGAAAGGAACAGAGGGAGAAAGCTCGAGAAATGGAAGGGGACAGAAAGAGCACACAAAGGGTTATAATGTATTTGAATTAATTCTGATTCAATTAAAAAACTGTTCTGCCCCAAAACGACAGACATTAATTCATAAAGTGATGTGCATAGGCCTTTTGCCTGACAGTTTCCAAACTTGGTTGTGTGTGCGCGCGCGCGCGCATGTGTGTGTGTGTGTGTGTGTGTGTGTGTGTGTGTGTGTGTGTGTGTCTAGGACAAGATCTTTGGAAATTTTCAACAAGCATGAAGCTCAGAAGTTTATATACATTTTATTTATTCTTTGTTAAAAATACCATCCTCCGTACGGGCGTGGTGGTGCACACTTGTAATCCCCGCGCTTGGGAGGCGGAGACAGGAGGATTGCACAGGTTCAAAGCCATCTTCACTGGCTTAAGAGACCCTGTTTCCAAATAACAATATATAAATAGGTCTGGGAGTGTAGCCCGGAGGTGGAAGGGTTTCCAGGAACCCCAGTACCACCAAAAAAAAAAAAAAAAATAGCTTCCTCTGGCAACCAACAAAATCACAAACAATAATAATTTCTGGTAAAGAAGTTAAGAAATGGAAATACTTTTACACTGTTGTACTAATTGCAAATTAGTACAACCACTGTGGAGATGGGAGTGGAGGTTCCTCAGAAGACTGGAAATGGAACCCCCATTTTACTCAGCTGTACCACTCCTAGGTATATTTTTTCCAAAGGAATCAAAGTCAGACTATTACAGGGATACATGCATATCCAGGTTTACGATAGCACAATTCACAAAAGTCAAATTCTAGAACCAGCCTGGGTGTACATCAACAGATGAGTGGTATATAGACACAATGAAATTTTACTTAGCCATAAAAAAATAAATTATGTCACTTGCAGGGAAATGGATGAACTAGAGACGATTATGCTAAGGGTTATCAGCCAGTCTCAGAAAGTCAAGGGTTGAATGTTTTTTCTCATATGTGGAAGCAAGAGAGAAAATAGGAAACACAAGAGGCTTTAGATAAATGGGGAAAGACCGGTAAAATCACGGACAGGGGATTGCGGGAAGGAGGTGGGAGGGGAAAAGGAGATTTGATGAAGGAAACAGCTCAAATAATGCTGGGTCTATATATGAAGATACATACACAAAACTAGTATTGATAATATGTGTGGGGAGGAGGAGGAAAGGAGTGAGGGGCACGCTGGGTGGCAGCTGTGTGCATGTGTGTTTCTATTGCTCTGAACCTCGTTATGTTGTGCAAATACAATGCACCAATAAAAGCGTATGTTTTAAAAATAGCATTCTCTGGCTGGGGTTACACTCAGTGGTAGAGTGCTTGCCTAGCAGGAATAAGACCCTGAGTTTAGTCCACAACACCCCAAACTATTTCTATATGCATATGTGTTATATATGTATGTATATATTCCCAGAGTACAATGGGTCAAACCACTTGATTCCAGTTGTCTGTTTATACCTTTCTATGCAGAACACTGGCTGAACTTCATACCTTGCCCAGTTTGTTTGTTCAATTCCATAAAGAAAAAGAATTCTCCTCTTATAGTAAATACGTTAAAAGATTAAATATCAAATTTCATTACTGAGTGATTTCCAGATTTTTAGTTGGAAGTATTATAGGGAAATGTCAGAAAGGAACTAAATCATATATAAGTAAGTATCAACAAAGCCTATAATCCAGGAAATGCTTATTCAAGTTGAGACCTTTCAAGAACATTTCACATAAATGCTAAGGAATAAAGAAGGCAAACACAGACAGATATGAATATTTATACATTGCTCTAACTCAGTAAACATTGACTTTGAGAATTGACTAAGATCTTAGAATTTAATCACTAAAACTACATGAAAACATAGTAAGAGCTTTCCTTATAAATACTAGAGCTAGCCTTGATAATAATGATAAAACTAGGCAATTTCTCTATCACACACATATACACACAAACACTATATATATATGACATATATATTTATGACATTTCACAAAATGAAAATACATATATATGACTTTATAAAAGTCAAATTTGGCCAGGCGTGGTGGCGCACACTTGTAATCCCCGCGCTTGGGAGGCGGAGACAGGAGGATCGCGCAGGTTCAAAGCCAGCCTCACTGGATTAAGAGACCCTGTTTCCAAATAAAAATATAAAAAATAGGTGTCTGGGAGTGTAGCCCGGAGGTAGAAGGGCTTCCAGGAACCCCAGTACCACCAAAAAATAAAAATAAAAAAATAAAAGTCAAACTTGGAACATCAAATTTTTAAGTGTAGGCTCTATTATAGTTTTAAGTATTTGGAGTTTTTCCTAAATCAAAGAAAATAGCATTTACCTCTTTCCATTTCAATAGGGAATTATGAAAATATACATAAATCTGCTTGTGAAGATATTTGGGTTAAGATAGAAAGAAGTAGTCTATAAATGCCACACATTCTGAGAAACATCACTTAGAAGTCCTTAAATGAGTCTGCCTTCCCTCCACACTGGCCCCCCCACTCAGCCGCAGTTAGCTGCTGTCTTGGCTTCTCTCCTAGAACCGCATTTGCACCTTTTTTACATGTATTAAACATGTTTCCTTGGGTAGGCGCTGAGGTTCTAATCTTCTCTACCTGAAAAAGGGAGATGCCATCAACTCTATGGTGAAGCTACATCACAATTTTTTATATATCCTCCAAAATTTATAACAGAGTATAGTAATTCCCAAATAAAGGTTTTTGACATTAATGTGTAAATAAATTAATATCATAAAAATAAGATAAGCTTATTTTCATTTTAGACCTGAGCTGTAAGACTGAAAAAAGGTCTCTACTTAAAGATAAAATGTATCATTTACCATCCAAATAAACTCTAAGGTTCTCAAGGACAGACACATTTTCTTTTCTTCTAATGTGCAAATGGCAGGCATTCAACACATGTTTATTGAGAAAAACGAGTGAATGAATGAATGAAACATATATATTTTTTGTGAGTCTGGGGATAGAACCCAGGGGCATTCGACTTCTGAGCTACACCCCCAGCCCTACTTATTTTTTTTATTCTTTATTTTGAAACAGGGTCTCACTAAGTTGCGGAGGGCCTCACTAAGTAGCTGAGGCTGTCCACGAACTGCCATCCTCCCCTCTCAGCCTCCCCAATGCTGGGATTACAAACATGCGCCACCACACGGGGCTATGAATGAAACATATTTTAAGAACACACTACACTTTCATCTAGATTCTTAAATCAAACTCAAACATTTTACAATGTGTCTTTACACAATATAAATATTTAAACAGGATATAAAGCAAAATCTGTGACCTAAAGCAAATGAGAATCCTTAGTAGAAAAGGGATTCTCAATCAGCTGGAGTGAAAAGCCCAGCAGCTGAGGGTGACTAAGAAACGGCCAAGAGTTGAGCAATCTTTGGCATTCATTCACTGAAAAATCAATAAGTGAATGGTATAGCTATCTAGAATAATTTTTTCTTTTTTTATTATATAAATATTTTATGGGTACACTATAGATTCACATCATAATGTGAATCATACTGACAATGCCATACATTCACACAGTGCTTGGTGCCTCCCCACCACCACCAGGACAATATTTCTGAACCTTTTTTTTATTGTCCTCCTACCCCTAAGAGCAATCTTAGATACTTTTTTCTATTTTTATTCCTATGAAATTTTAATGCCACAGATAGATGGTATATTTCCTTATGTATATCTGTGATTTATGCATTTAAAAATAAGATTTTTTTTTTTTTACTCCCTAAGAAACAATCTTCACACCTGTTGATAATGCATCCATTTTAGAGTTCATCTTCTGGACTCTAAAACCATGCTTCTTAAATACC
The DNA here is from genome assembly GCF_963383645.1 of Muscardinus avellanarius. NCBI lineage: Eukaryota > Metazoa > Chordata > Mammalia > Rodentia > Gliridae > Muscardinus > Muscardinus avellanarius. Next base: position 30,480,540 of record NC_137791.1, read on the forward strand.
AAAAATGTCTCAGTCTTTAAAAATGTTTGCTGGAGAGTCTCAGAAATTACCTTACTTTAAGAATTACTTACCAAATTTATGCTACAGTGCTCTCAAAACTAAACATTGTTAGGGTCACTAAGTAGCTGAGTTAACTGAATTAACCCAAGTTGAGCTAACTTACAGACAATGTTGTCTATTCCTCATTTATCAATAAATATCTGCTCTATTTATGATATAGTGATATACTAACAATGCCAGCATATTACTAGAGACACCCTGGCTCAAAGCCGTCTTCTCACATTAGAGAGATGACTTGGTAGGGTGACAAGTGGTTCATGCAAGGAACCCCAGCTACACTCGTCTTTGTGTTTTTGTTTTCTTGATTTATTTTGTTTCTACTACATTACATTGCTTTTCTAAAAAAAAAAAAATTACAGTTTGGTGCCTTCACATACAATCACAATTATGTAGATCTGGTCTGTGGTAAACTACTTATTAAATTGTGGGGGGGGTCTCTATAATTTATTGGAAATCCAGATGGAATCCCTTCCACTGTAGGCACCAATTCACAGCTCCTTTTGTGATTAATTTTAAGGTGGTAAAATGTAGGCAGTTCTGAAGTGTATTTTAAACGGAAAATGCTATTTTTATTGTCACTGAAAACTCAGATGCCTTCTAATGTTGATTTCATGAAAATAAAGGACATAACTGAAAATCAATTTTCTCTAAAGCTAATTATTTTTTCAGAATTACAATATAACCTAAATTTAAGAAAAGATGAATACGTTTAATATAAATTATAGATAGGCGTGGTGACCCACACTTGTAATCTCAGCATTTGGGAGGCTGAGACAGAAGAATCATGGTTCATGGACAGCCTCGGCTACTTAGTGAGGCTCTCTGCAACTCAGTGAGACCCTGTTTCAAAATAAAGAATGAAAAATAGGGCTGGGGGTGTAGCTCAGAGGTAGAATGCCCCTGGATTTCATCCCCAGTACCGCAAAAAATAATAATAATATAAATTCTATAGTTAGACCTAATTCAAATGATAAGAGCTTGAAAGGACATCATAAGTTAAAATGTTTCCTGAGAGGTAGTGCTCAAGAAAACACAGCTTATATTTGCCACTATTATCATTTCAAAGTAAGAAAGTAGAAAAAAAGCTTTAGGGAAAAATCAAAATTTATATTTATTTCAGGTCTCTCCAGTGGAACTTCATAAGAAAGCTTCTTCCTGGTGGCTTCAAGAAGTACCCCGATCTTCAGAAGCTGTAAGAAAAAGTTTAATTTCTGGTATTAAATTAACTTAAATTTTGGGGTATAACTGTTTCTACTTACTTCTGTAGAGTTCACCCCCATACTGCTGCTTAAATCTAATTTTTCTTCAGAAAATATTTAGCCAGGCCTTCCTCAGCTTAATAAGATCCTGCTTCAAAAAATAATAATAATAATAAGGGCTGGGGGTACAGCTTGTAAACAGAATGCCACTGGGTCTTAATCCCCAGTAACACACACACAAAAAAAAAGATTAAATAATGAAGAATCATCTCCCAGATGTTTGCAAAATCAGCCTCTACAAAAGACTGGATTCCCTTTCCACATCTTCTCTGTAGGCTGTTGCTGCATTTTGGCCTCTAGTGGTGTCTGACTGCTCCTTCCTTCAGTTTCGAGTCCTGTGTGTACTCTCAAAATCCACAGGGCTCCAGGTGAAGTTTATCTGTGATACAAGTTAACTCTGTGATTATATCATATTGTCATGTATTTGAATTATTAAGTTCATATACTCTGCCTCTAAGTCACAGTATCATCTTCATACATGTACTGGTTTTAGTTTTGGTTTTACATTAGAGAAAATTGGTATGTTACTAGAGATCTGTCCTTCTTTTTAATTGGTGTATTGTAATTATACATGAAGTTCGAAATTATAGAAACACACATCCACAGGGCACTTACTGAGTTTCCTTCCAAGTCCTACCCGCTCCTTCCTCTTCCCATAATAATATTAAAGTTGTTATTCATATCTTCATATATGAACTAGGGTTATTTGAACGGTTTCCATCACCACATCTCCCCTTTCACCTCCTCATCCCTCCTTCCAAATCCCCTCCCACTATTCTACTAGCATGCCCCCTTATTTATCTAAAGTCCTCTTTGTCTCCCAATTTAGTCCTCTAGCTTCCATGTGTCCCTTTTCTTTCCGGGACAGGCTAATCTCACTTAGCATAATATTATCTACTTCCAGCCATTTTCCTGCAAGTGACATATTTTGTTCTTTTTTATGGTTGAGTAAAATTCCATTGTGTGCATATCCACAATTCACAATAGTAAAACTATGCAACCAGCCAGGGTATCCATCAACAGAAGAATGGATTATGAAATTATGATATAAACACAAAATGTCTGCATTGTCTTAAATAACATATGGAAACAGAACATAATAGAAAAATTAACTGCCTCATTCATATAATTGTTCTAAAATCTCAAATAATCTGCAGAAAAGTATATTTCATCCACGCGTGGTGGCCCACAATTGTAATACCAGTACTAGGGAGGCTGAGACAAGAGGATTGCTGGTTCATGGTCAGCCTCAGCTATGTAGTGAGGCCCTCCACAACTTAGTGAGACCCTGCTTCAAAAAAGAAAAGAGACAGAAAGAAAGTAAAAGTATATTTTATACTTGAAAGTAAATTTTTTTTTTTTTTTTTTTTTTTGGTGGTACTGGGGTTCCTGGAAGCCCTTCTTCCTCCGGGCTACACTCCCAGACCTATTTTATATTTTTGAAACAGGGTCTCTTACACCAGCACGGCTGGCTTTGAACCTGCGCGATCCTCCTGTCTCCGCCTCCCAAGCGCGGGGATTACAAGCGTGCGCCACCACGCCCGGCTGAAAGTAAAATTTTAATGATAAAAGTTTCAGAACTTTATGCTGAACATTTGTCTATCAACAGAAAGGAGCTTTAAAAATTAGGCCTCTGCCAAGGCTCTGATTTTGATCCCCAAAAGCAACAAATTAAATTATTATGCCTGATACAAAAACATCAAGAAATTTTCTAATTTCTGGAATCTAAAGATTTTTTCTGATCTGTAGCACCACCTTATGTTCATATATCTAATAAGAGTTAAAGTATAAATCTAAATATCAAAATTTAAGTTTAGATGATATAGTAACTTAAATTTTTGCACAATAAATACTAAATTAACTTTTATTTTTTAATATATTTTTATTAATGCATTGGATTTATACATCATAATGGGGTTAAAAAAAAAACTTGTGTAGACATAAATGCACACATCACCCACCCAGTGCCCACCTCGCTCCCTCCCCGTCCCTCCCTCTCATGCTTGGTTTAGTGGTTGACTTCGATATGAATAAGTACATCATGCGCTTTAAAGAGTTTCCTTCTCTCCCCCTCCCATCCCCACAGTTAGGTTGCCTTATTTACTCCTCTATAGGATCTCCTTTTTCACCTGGAGTTCCTCCTATGACCCCTATCACCCTAGATTTCACATATTAGGGAAAGCATCTGATTCCTTACTTTTTGTGACTGACTAATCTCTCTTAGCATAATGCCCTCACGATCCATCCATTTCCCTGTAAATATTGCAATTGTATTTTTTTAATGGCTGAGTAAAATCCCATTGTATACATATCCAAACATTTTGTAATCCATTCATCTGTTGATGGACATCTTGGCTGGTTCCATAGTTTGGCTATGGTGAATTGTGCAGCTATGAACATAGACACACATGCATTAATTTGGTAGTTTGGTTTCCTTTCTTTTGGGTAGATACCCAGAAGTGGTATTGCTGGATTGAATGGTAGATTTGTTCCCATTCTTCTGAGGATTCTCCATACTGTTTTCCAAAGTGGTTTCACTAATTTGTTTTTGTTTTTGTTTTTGTTTTTGGTGGTACTGGGATTCCTGGAAACCCTCTACCTCTGGGCTTCACTCCCAGAGCTATTTTTATATTTTTTTATTTGGAAACAGGGTCTATTAAGCCAGAGCAACTGGCTTCCAACCTGCATGATCCTCCTGTCTCTGCCTCCCAAGCACGGGAATTACAAGCGTGCGCCACCACGCCCGGCTGGTTGCACTTATTTGCAATCCCACCAATAATGTTTTAGAGTGCCGACTTCTCCAAATCCTCACCAAATTTTTGTTGTGTTTTCAATGATTGCCATTCTAGTTGGAGTTAGATGAAATCTCAGGGTAGTTTTGATTTGCATCTCTCTGGTTGCCAGTGATGTTGAGCACTTTTTCATGCATTTATTGGCCATTTGAATTTCTTCTTTCGTAAAGTGTCTATTTAGTTTGTTTGCTCATTTTTTGATTGGATGGTTTGTTTTTTTAGCTGTGAGTTTCTTGAGTTCTCTGTATATTTAGATATAAGTCCTCTATCAGAGGGATAAGTGGCAAAAATCTTCTCCCATTCTGTTGGCTCTCAATTGAGGTTCTTGACAGTTTCCTTTGCTGAACTCTTCAGTTTCATGCAATCCCACGTATTGATTCTCCTTTTACTTTGTTGTGCCTTTGGGGTCTTGTTGAGAAAGTGTTTATCTGTGCCTATGTGTTGCAATGTTGGACCTATGCCCTCTTCAAGGAGCCTCAAGGTCTCTGGTCTAATTTCCAAGTCTTTGATTCATCTTGAATTGACTCTTGTTCAGGGTGAGAAAGTGGGATTAATTTTCAATTTTCTGCATATGGTTAACCAGTTTTGCCAACACCATTTGTCGAACAGGCATTCTTTTTTCCAGTGTATGTTTTTGGACCCTTTATCAAAAATCAATTGGCTGAAAGTGTGTGGACTTGTTTGTGGGCTTTCTATTTTGTTCCATTGGTCGATGTATCTGTTTTTGTGCCAGCACCATGCTGTTTTTATTACAATGGCTTTTTAGTATAGTTTAAAGTCAGGTATTGTGATTCTTCCTGCATGGTTTTTGTTGCTTAACACTACTTTGGCCATTCTGGGCTTTTTGTTATTCCAGATAAATTTAAGGACTGATTTTTCTATATCTTTGAGGAATGATCTTGGTAGTTTAATGGGCATTGCATTGAATCTGTAGATCACTTTTGGAAGGATGGCCATTTTAATGATATTTATTCTGCCTATCCATGAACATGGCAGATCTTTCCATCTTCTAAGATCTTCTTTGATTTCTTTTTTCAGTGTTTTATAATTTTCTTTGTAGAGATCTTTTACCTCCTTGGCTAAGTTTATTCCTAAGTATTTTATTTTTTTGTGGGTGATCCTGAGTGGAAATGTCTTCTGAATTTCTTTTTCAGTGGATTTATGGTTGGTGCACAGAAAAGCTTCTGATTTTTTAAGATTGATTTTGTATCCAGACACTTTGCTGAATTCGTTGATCAGTTCCATAAGCCTTTTGGTTGAGTTTGTTGAGTTTTCTAAATATAGTATCATGTCATCTACAAATAGTGAAAGTTTGAGTTCTTCTTTTCCTATTTGTACTCCTTTGATTTCCTTTTCTTGCCTTATTGCTCTGGCTAGAGTCTCAAGTACTATATTGAAGAGAAGTGGTGATAATGATGGACATCCTTGTTTTGTTCCTGTTTTTAGGGGAATTCTTTTCCCCATTTAATATGGTGTTGGCTGTGGGCTTATTGTATATTGCCTTTATGATGTTGAGATTTGTTCCTTCTATTCTGATTCTCTGCAGTGCTTTTATAATAAATGGATATTGGATTTTATCAAATGCTTTTTCAGCATCTATTAAAATGATCATGTGATTTTTGTCTTTGGTTCTGTTTATATGATGAATTACATGGACTGATTTTTGTATGTTGAACCAGCCTTGCATCCCTGGGATGAACCCTACCTGGTTATGATGTATGATTTTCATTATGGTTTTTTTTGTTTGTTTGTTTGTTTGTTTGTTTGTTTGGGGTTTTTTTGGTGGTACTCGGGGTGGAACCCAGGGGTTTTTCTACCTCCTGGCTACACTACCAGACCTATTTTATACTTTATTTAGAAACAGGGTCTCACTAAGTTGCTGAGAGCCTCACTAAGTAGGCTGGCTTTGAACCTGTGCAATCCTCCCTCTGCTTCCCAAGCACAGGGATTACAAGCATGTGCCACCACGCCTGGCCTCAGTATGTTTTTGAATGCATATTGCTAGTATTTTGTTTAGCAATTTTGCATTCAAATTCATCAAAAATATAGGCCTGTCATTTTTCTTCCTTGAGCAGTCTTTATTTGGTTTGGGTATTAATGTGATGTTGGCTTCATAAAATGTATTTGGGAGAGTTTCATTTTTTTCTATTTCATGAAATAGATTGAGGAGTATTGGTATTAACTCATCTATAAAGGTTTTATAGAATTCACTTGGGAAACCATCTGGTCCTGGGATTTTCTTTGATGGTAAGCTCTTTATTGCTGTTTCAATCTCTTTTATTGTTATTGGCTGGTTTAAGTGTTCTATATCTTCTTGACTCCATTTAGGAAGGTTGTATTTATCTAGAAAGTTGTCCATTTCCTACAGATTTTCCATTTTGTTGGAGTATAGTTTTTCAAAGTAGTTTCTGATAATTCTCTGGATTTCTACACTGTCAGTAGTAATATCCCTTTTTCATCTTTTATCTTCATAATTTGGGTTGATTCTCTCATTTTTTTAGTTAGGTTGGCTAGTGGTTTGTCTATCTTGTTAAATTTTTTTTGAGAAACCAGCTTTTGGTTTTGTTGATTTTCTGTATTTTTTTTTATTCTCTACTTCATTAATTTCTGCTCTGATTTTAATAATTTCCTGTCTTCTACTGGCTTTGGAGTTAGATTGTTCCTGTTTTTCAAGGGCTTTTGGGTGTGTCATTAGGTGATTTATTTGATGATTTTCTGTTTTTCTTATGTGAGCACTCAGTGCTATAAATTTTCCTCTTAATACTGCCTTCAAAGTGTCCCAGAGGTTTTGATATGTTTTCTCTTTTTTTGTTTGATTGTTTCTAGAAATGTCTTGATTTCACCTCTTACATTTTCTATGACCCATTCTTCATTCAGAAGTGTGATGTTCAGCTTCCACATGTTCATGTGGTTTCTTTGGGTCTTTTTATAGTTGATTTGTGTGTGTGTGTGTGTGTGTGTGTGGTACTGGGATTCCTGGGAGCCCTTCTACCCCTGGGCTACACTCCCAGACCTTTTTTTATATTTTTATTTGGAAACAGGGTCTCTTAAGCCAGCGCGGCTGGCTTTGAACCTGCATGATCCTCCTGTCTCCGCCTCCCAAGCTCGGGGATTACAAGCGTGTGCCACCACGCCCGGCTACAGTTGATTTCTAACTTCATTCCATTATGGTCTGAAAAGACACAGGGAAGTATGTCACATGTTTTTAATTTTAGTGCTCATTTTGTGGCCCAGGATGGGATTGATTTTGGAGAAGTTTCTGTGAGCAGCTGAGAAAAATGTGTCCTCCACTGTAGTTGGGTGAAATATTCAATATGTGTCTAACAGGCCCACTTGATTAATGGTGTTCTTTAGTTCTGAGGCATCTTTACTACCTTTTGTCTAGAAGATCCATCTGGACTGCAACTGGTTGCTTCAGCTCCTTTGCTTTTCCTCCCTGGAGTCTGGTTCTGTGAAACAAGATGGCATGAGCACAGCAGCTGCCACTGCAGCAAGCCAGTTTCTTTTCTGCTTCTCTGGTTGTTCCAGTCTTCTTTTTTTCTGTCTCTTGTACTTATAGCTTTTATTTCTCTATTGATAGTATTTTATGAGTGTGTACGGCATTATTTTTGATGCTATGGAGATCGAGGGTTAGCAGTACAGTACTCATAGAAGCTGCTTTACTCGGTCGCCATCTTCCAGTTTGAAATAATTTTTAAACAGCCAATTTGTTTTAAGTAACAAAATGATCAAAATAGTCTAATAATAATTTTTAAAGTTCTGCTTGGTTATTAAAGGTATAGCTTGACTTAGCCTCTTGGCAATGCAGTCTGTTTCTTTAGTATGTCATTACAATATTTGCAAACAAATAAATCAATACTTATTAATGTTTTCTCATGGATTAGTGGGGAAAATGCATTACCTACTACATGACTGGGCCCACACCACATCTTGTAAAACACTCAGATGCAAAGTAAATTTCATAATTACATTTTATAATCAAAGTTAAGTTTCCTTACATGTTAGAGAAATACATAATCTCTTCCAGTAAAAATTTCAAATTAATTGAAAGCTCATTCATATCAATTATTCCCTTGCTACTCTTTTTTTATTTTTTATTTTTTTGAGTACTGGGGATGGAACCCAGGGGCATTCTACCATTGAGCTACACCTCCAGCTCTATTTTTTATTCTTTATTTCGAGACAGGGTTTCACTGAGTTGCAGGGGGCCTCACTAAGTAGCTGAGGCTGTCCTTGAACCGTGATCCTCCTGTATCAGCCTCCCAAATGCTGGGATTACAAGCATGCACCACCAAGCCTGGCTTCCCTTGCTACTCTGAAACTTTGTTATATATAAATTCAGTATACCTTAAGAACAGCGGTGACCTGCATTCCAAACAAAAAGCCCTGACTATATCATTCCCACAGCTAGGGAAAATACACATCAAAATACCAAGCTTCAAACCAGGTGCATGGTGCACACCTGTGATCCTAGTACTGTGAGGATGAGACAGGAAGATTGCAGTCTCAAGGCCAGCATCAGACACTTAGTCAGACCTTGTTTCCAACTAAAACATAAAATAGGGCTGGGGAGTAGCTTGAAGGTAGAATGTCCCTGGATTCAATCTCCAGCACCACAAAAAAAATAAAAATAAAAAAAAGGAGGAGGAGAAGAAAGAGAAAAAGTAAAAGAAAGAGAAAGAGAAGAAGAAAGAAAAAGAAAAAGGAAGAGAAAGAGAAGGCAAAGCTTACTCTGGTTCCTATTTCCTTTGACCTCCAGTTAACCCAAGGTCAAACCTCCAGCATTACTTTTTTTTTTTTTTTTTTTTTTTTTTTTTTTTTGCGGTACTGGGAATAGAACCCAGGGGCATTCTACCTCTGACCTACACCCCCAGCCCTATTTTTTATTCTTTATTTTGAAACAGGGTCACAGTGAGTTGCAAAGGGCCTCACTAAGTAGTAGCTAAGGGTGTCCACGAACCAACCATGATCCTCCTGTCTCAGCCTCCCAAATGCTGAGATTACAAGTATATACCACCACACCTGGCTCCCAGCATTCTTCAGTTGCCTGTGTAAGTCAGCATTCTTGTCTTAACATTCCAGTGTAACATATTCTTCCAATCTTCATTTCTTTTCATTTATATTTTTCTCTTTTGCCATTTATACTTCTTATGAGTTACCTCAAACACTTTGAAATAAGGCTAGGAGTTTCAAATTAATAAAATTAAAAATAAAATCTAAATAAAATTAAAGCTGGATTTTTTTGGGGGGGCGGTACAGGGGATGGAACCCAGAGGCACTGTACCTCTGAGGTACACATGTATCCCTATTTTTTAGTCTTTTCATTTTTGAAACAGGGTCCTACTGAGTTGTGAAGGGCCTCACTAAGTAGCTGAGGCTAAAGCTGTAATATTGAGCGGTTACAAATTTGAATAATTATATCAGGGAATGTTAAATCTGGCATCTAGGATCTCAGATTAGTGAGTGCTTTACTATTCATTTAAAGTTTTATTCCTAGAAAATTCAAATATAAATTTTAGTCAAATTTATAACTAAAATTTCTAAATTAAAAGTAGCCAAAATATATGTAAATTTAACAGCAAAATAAAATAATATGATATCCAGTGCTAATAAATTATTTATGTTTAACATTTGCATCAATTTTTAAATTTCCATTAAATACAGATGAACATAAAATTTACTAATCTTAATCATTTTCAAGTGTGCACCCAGAGGCATTAGGAATGCCCCCATTGTTGCCATTGTTGCTGGGTATGGTTGCATGCGCCTATAATACCAGTACATGGGGGGCTGAGACAAGAGGATCTCAAACTTGAGGCTTGCGTGCCCTGTTTAAAAAATAAAAATAAAAAGGACAGCAGGAGACAGTGTTCAGAAGTAGAACGTCCCTTGATTCACCCCAGTACCACACACACACATTCACAAAAACATTCCTATTGTTGGGCTAAGGTCATCACCATCCATCCTCAGAACTCTTATACCTGGCAAAACTGAAACTCGGTGTCATTGTTTTCCTTTTAATAATTGTTCTCACAGGTGCCTGCAAAACAACAAGATTCGATCTGTGTCGGTCCATGCTTTCAGAGGACTGCACGGCCTTACTAAGCTGTAAGTACCAGTGCTAGTGAATGTGTCCGCACCCCAGTTCTGTCAGCCTGACTGCCAGTCCAGACCATCCTGCCCGCTCAGGACAGTCCCAGCTGCTGAGCGAGAGATGTGGGCGGGCAGGCCTCCATCTGAGTCCTGATTCCATCACTTGCTAGGTGAGCGCCTTGGGCAACTGCTCTTGTGGAAGCCTCAGTTTCCTCTGCCGTAGAGTACAGAGTTTCATAGTACCTGACGCGGGTGGCGGCAGGAAATAAATGAGAAGCGCGCATGAAGCACTAGATACGCTGAGCCCCGCACACAGTGAGAGCTCTGTACAGCAGCCACAGAGACGGGAGTCAGGATTGAATAAACTCAATGGAAGAAAGCCCCATAGTGTGTTGATAGTGAGGAAGAAAAATAAGAATTTCCCTCATTATTCAGGGTGTGTGCTTGTTGTGTTTGTTTTCATTCTTGGGGCTAAAGATTGAACCCAGGTCATGTGCTCTACTGCTGAGAGGTACCCCAGCCCCTCAGTTATTCTTTTTTCACTAATCCTGATTTCACAACTATATAAAGCATTGCAACAGAGATTTTTTTAAAAAGATATTTACAAACAGATTTTTTTTTTACTGTGGTAAAATACACATAATCTGAAAGTTACTATTTTAACCATTTTTAAAGGTACAGTTTGGTGGCCTTACGCATGTTCACACGGTTACACAACTAGCACCACTATTTACCTCTAGGACTTCCTCATCTTCCCTACAGAAATGCCACACCTGTCAAACAATCTCCTCCCTCTCCCCTGGCAACCACCACTTCACTTCCTGTTTCCATAGCTGTTTTTTGTATGTGGCTTGTTTCACTTAGCACAATGTTTTAGATGTTTATCCACGCTGTAACATGTGTCAGAATTTCCTTCTTTGTTAGGATGAATAAAATTTCATTATTTATTCACCCATCCGTCAGTCTATTGACATTTGGGTTCTTTCCACCTTTTGAAAGGTAGGAATTGTGACTGAGGCTGCTATGAACACAGAGGTGCAGATAACTTTTTGCCTTCATTTCTTTAGCTATAAGCCCAGATGTTAACTGCTGTATCATGTAATACTTCTACATTTTATTCCTCCAGACACTACCATGCTGTTTCTTCTTTTTAAAAGTGTCTATTCAAGCATTCCAGAGGCTGAGACCAGAGGATAGAGGTTCACAGCCAGCCTCAGCTACTTATTGAGGCCCTCCGCAACTTAGTGAGACCTGTTTCAAAATAAAGAATAAAAAATAGGGTAGGGGGTGTAGCTGGGAGGTCGAATGCCCCTGGGTTCCATCCCTAGACCCACAAAGAAAAAAGTGTCTATTCGGTGTATTTGCCTGTTCTCGATTGGGTTATTTTAGTGTTAAGTTTCTTATGCTTTTTGTATATTCTAGATATTGGTCCTCTATCAGAGGACCAGCAAGCAACGATTTTCACCCATTCAGTCAGCTTCCTCTTGAGACTCTCAGTTGTTTCCTTTGCTGCACGGAAGCTTTTAAATTTGATGCCATCCCATTTATTGATTCTCAGTTTTATCTCCTGAGCCTTGGGGTCTTATTGAGAAAGACTCTGCCAGTGCCTATATGTTGGAAAATTGGTCCTATTTTTCTTCTAGTAGTTGCAAAGTTTTTGGTGTAATTTCTAGGTCTTTGATCCATCTTGAGTTGTCTCTTGTGCAGGATGAGAGATGAGAATCTAATTTCATTCTTCTATGTATGAATACCCAGTTTTCTCTACACGATTTGTTATAAAGGGCTATATTTTCTCTAGGATATGGTTTTTTTTTAGCTACTTTGTTAAAAATTATAAAAATTTTATAAGAATAAAAATTTGTCTCTGTATTTTATATCCCATTGGTTTATCTGGTTTTTTGCCAATATATACCGGCTTTGTTACTATAGCTCTATATTATAATTTGCAAGAAGAATTGTGATGTCTCCAGCATGGTTCTTATTTATCAGAATTGCCTTGGCTATTTTTGATCTTTTATTCTTCCACAAGAATTTCAGCACTGTTTTTGCTAGCTCTCAGGAAAATGACATTGGGATTTTTGGTATGGGTTGTATTGAATCTAGAGATCCCTTTTGGTAGTATAGCCATTTTGATAATATTTATTCTGCCTATCCAGGAATGTGAGAGGTCTTTCCATCTTCTAAGATCTCCCTTAAATTTTTTTCCTTAGTGTTCTAGAGTTTTTGTTGTAGGGATCCTTTACCTACTTGGTTAGATTTATTTTTATTTTTAGATTTTTTTCTGTTTGTTGTTTTTGTTTTGATTTTTGAAGCCACTTTCTCTGCCGAAATAACTCCTGCCCATCCTTTCTTTGTGAATGCCATCTCTTCATCCAAGACCCTTTTCAGTTCTGCCTCCTTCAGTGAGAACTTCCTGTCTCCTTGGTCCCATGCTCTGCAGTCCTCACCCCTAGCAAGTGCTTTCTACTGAGTCAGAGCAACCATACTTTACACACTTCCCTCTGTTTTCTGTATGTTTCACAATAACCTGTTCACATCCTATGTCCCCTCCAGATTCAAAGATTAGGATAACATCCTTACACAATACCTTTGCATTGGTCAGCTTTCTGTAACTATAACAAAATACCTGAATAACCATCTTAAAGAGAGAAAAGGGTTATTTTGGCTTATGGTGTTAGGGGATCCATGATAGAGCAGCCCCATTGCTTTGGGCCATGTAACAAGGCGTGTAATTGAGCAAAACCACTCACCTCACAGCCAGGAAGCAAAAAAGAGCAAAAGTAAGGAGCAGAGACCCACCCTGTGGCCTAAGAACTTCCCTCCCTTCTGAAGGTCCACAGTGCCTCTCAAAGTGTCACCCTGGGGCAAAGCGTTTTAACACGTGGCCTCTGGGTGGCACTTATCCAAGCCATAGCATCCACAGAGGAGGCACACAATACAACTTGATGAATAAATGAGATCAATGAAAACATAGATTCAAGCTGGGCGTGGTGGCACACACTTGTAATCCCAGCATTTGAGAGGCTGAGACAGGAGGATCGCGGTTCTCGGAAAGCCTCTGCTACTTAGGCCCTTTGCAATTCAGTGAGACCCTGTTTCAAAATAAAGAATAAAAAATAGGGCTGGACATGTAGCTCGGAGGTAGAATGCCCCTAGGCTCCATCCCCAGAAGCACAAGAAAAGAAAGAAAGAAAGAAAGAAAGAAAGAAAGAAAGAAAGAAAGAAAGAAAGAAAGAAAGAAAGAAGACATAGATTCACTAATTTAGTTAATTATGGGCAGTTAAGAGCCAGAGACAATTTAGCAAGTAATAGGGCCAGGGTGTGATGAGAATGGTGTGTAAGAGCCTTTAAGATGGGTGATTGTTACTTTTACTTTCCTTATTGTGAAATGTCCAAAAGGTACAGATTTATTGTGGCCATCTCTCCTTCCCAGGTACCTCAGTCATAACAGAATAACCTTCCTGAAACCGGGCGTTTTTGAAGATCTCCGCAAACTAGAATGGCTGTATGTTTAATTTACGTGGCATTTCACAGTATTAGTTTCTATGTTCTAAAAATACATGTGAATCCATTTTTTTCTTCCGGCTGGCAGGATAATTGAAGATAATCGCCTCATTCGAATTTCCCCACTAACATTTTATGGACTAAATTCTCTTATTCTCTTGTAAGTACTAAATTAAAGCAAACATTTCAATTAAAGGAAAAGACATGAATCAAAAGTAATGCTTGGAGCATAATAGCATTAAATTTAGAATTATTAAAACCCCTAGAAGTCTTTTCCAACTGAAACCATTTCTTAATCATCGTTTTATAAACTTTTTTTGTCTTCTAGGATGTCAGCTTGTCAAAACCGGATATAGTCACGCGATTACATTTTATTAAACTGTTCTTAAGCATGCCATTACTCCCATACATTGATCTCAGGAAAGAAAAAGCTTTCATTTCAAATCACCTCCTTTGCCTATAATCCCAGTACTTGGGAAGCCGAGACAGGAGGATCAGAGGTTCCAGGACAGCCTAAGCAACTTAGCAAGGCCTTCAACAACTTAGCAAAACCCTGTTTTAAAATAAAAATAAAATAGAGCTAGGGTGTAGTTCAGAGACAGAATGCCCTGGGGTTCAATCCCAGCTCCACAAATAATTAATCAATTAATTAATTAACTACGAAAAGTAAATCACCTCCTTCCCATATCCCATCATTGATGGGCACAGGCCCTTTTTAGTTACTCACATTGCTGCTTCCTCCATATGAAAACTGCTGTTTATAGAAATGTCATTGCTACCAAGCACTGAAATAGAACAGAGTGTTTAGAGAAAAATTGAAGAGGACAACTTTGTAGATCTGCATGATTTCAGAAGAATAATGATAATGCCATATTTGATTTAAGATAAGAAAAGAACCAGAAAAATGTCACTTCTTTGGTTTTTCTTTCAGGGTGTTGATGAATAACGTCCTCACCCACTTGCCTGATAAACTCCTTTGTCAGCATATGCCAAGGCTCCACTGGCTGTAAGTTACTGTATCTTTTAAAAAGGTGTCACCTAAGCCGGTCGTGGTGGCGCACGCTTGTAATCCCTGCGCTTGGGAGGCTGAGACAGGAGGATCGCACGGGTTTGAAGCCAGCCTCAGCTACTTAGTGAGACCCTCGGCACCTTAGTGAGACCCTGTTTCCAAATGAAATATAAAAAAGGTCTGGGAGTATAGCCTGGAGGTAGAAAGCCTCTGGGTTCCACCCCCAGTACCACCAAATAAATAAATAAATAAAAGGTGCCACCTAAATTTTCTGGTTTTCCTGATTGAGCTAAGATATCAGAGTTACTAGCATTATACTGCATCCCTTCAAATTACTTTAGCATATTTTTAATTCAGTGTCATCATTATCTAACCTCGCTCAACTCTTATCAAAATAACCTCTATCTACCCACCTCTCTAACCTCTTGAGACTCACACCAAAATAAAATAGCGTGTAAACGGTAAAAAATACTTTGGAGTGAGAAAAAAGTAAGTCGGAAGTGATGTTGTGTGATCTCATAACATTTACTCTTTCCCTGCTAGTCTACTTACATATCAAGAAAGACTAAGTCATTCTTGTTTCATTCTTAAATTCTACATAATAAAAATCTGATACAAAGTTTATTTTTTTTCTGTACTAGGAATTGAACCCAAAGGAGTTCTACCTGCAAGCTACTCCCCCAGCCCTATTGTTTTTTTATTTTAAAACAAGATCTCACTAGTTGCCGAGTGCTTCACTGTTTCTGAAGCTGGCTGGAAACCTGCAATCTTCCTGTCTCAGCCTTGCAAGTACTGGATTAAAGGCATGCACCACCACACCTGGCTTATTTTATTTCATTTTATTTTGAAAAAGTATCTTACTAAAATGCTGAGGGCTTTGCTAAGTTGCTGAGGCGAGTCCCAAGCTTGTGATCCTCCTGTCTCAGCCTCCCAAGTACCGGGATTAGAAGTGTGCGCCACCATGCCCGACTAATTGTTCAGTTTTTATCACATGTATATTATGTATTTTGCTGCCTTTATAAAAGCAAAAATTTACTGTTGTTTGTACCTAATTCCTCTCACACTTGGTTCTGGTCCGAATGCAGATTTTTGTTTGATTTTAGTATTGAGGACTGAACCCTAGGCCTTGCCCATACTAGGCAAGAGCTGCTCCATAACCCTAGACCCATGATGCATATGTTGTTTATTTGTTTGTGTTGTTTGTTTGTGTTGTTTGTTTGTTTGTTTGTTTGTTGTGGTACTGGACATGGAACCCAGGGGCATTCTACCTCCGAGCTACACTCCCAGTCCTATTTTCTTTTTATTCTTTATTTTGAAACAGGGTCTCACTGAGTTGCAGAGGGCCTCACTAAGTATCTGAGACTGTCCGAGAACTACGATCCTCCAGTTTCAGCTTCCCAAATGCTGGGATGACAAGCGTGCGCCACCACACCTGGCTGATGCACATGTTTTTAATTGCTAGTTTATAAACTGGGTGTGGTGGCACACGCTTGTAATCCCAGTACTTGGGAGGCTGAGACAGGAGGATCCAGGTTCACAGCCAGCCTCAGCAACTTAGTGAGGTGCTTGCAACTGAATGAGACCTTGTTTCAAAATAAAGAATAAAAAGTAGCTCAGAGCTAGAATGCCCCTGGACTCAATTCCCAGTATCACAGCAACAACAACAAAATTGCTAGCTTATTTATGTAAATATCTATCAATTGTACTTCATTACTAAGTGAGAATTAATGAGCATGTAGTAGATGTTAACGTACTCCTCCAAACCAAATTTCCATTACAAGGAAAGATGTTGAGTTAATTTTCCCTTTGTGACTTAAGCTTGGCATCGCTTTATAGTATGGTACAAGAGCATCATACCAGCATACATCCTGGACTTAGTCATGATTTGCAGGGTGAAAATCAGGAGGACAGGGGAATCGCAAGTTCTCAGCTAGCCTCAGCTACTTAGTGAGGCCCTCTGCAACTTAGTGAACCTTGGTTTTAAATAAAGAATACAAAATAGGCCTAGGTGTGTAGCTTGGAGGTAGAATGCCCCTAGGCTCCATCCCCAATACCACAAAAATAAAATAAAATGTATTATAAAAAGGACTTAAAAATTTTTAGAAGTAAAGGTATTACCTATAATTTTATCTATCAAAAATAACTGATTCCATATGCACTGATGATATTAAATATCATCTCAATGCAATGCTAGTAATAACAATGTGGTAAGTATTCATATGTTTTAGAGGTAATTAAAATAGCATTACCTTGCATATGAATTTTTATTTAGCAAAGTACAAACTAGAAAAACTGACAGATTTGTTAAAAAAAATTGTAAACTCTGGCTTCAAGGGAAAAACGTACTTAAAATTAAAAGATATATGACAGCCCAAAAAATTATGCTTGTAAGACATAAAACAAAAAATGGATTAAAACTTTTAATACAGTTCTTTCAAAGCAATAGGAAAACTGTAAAAAAAAAAAAAAAAAAAACTCTGCTGGGCGTGGTGGCACACGCTTGTAATCCCAGCACTTGGGAGGCTGAGACCTGAGGATCGCGGTTCGCGGACAGCCTCAGCTACTTAGTGAGGCCCTCTGCAACTCAGTGAGACCTGGTTTCAAAACAAAGAATAAAAAATAGGGCAGAGGCTGTAGCTTAGAGGTCGAATGCCCCTGGGTTCCATCCCCAGACCCACAAAAAAAAAAAAAAAAAAAGTAAAAACCTCAATAAAAGTTAATAAATTTCAACAAGAAAACCATATAATTAATAAAAAGCAAATGAACAGAGCACAGTAGCCCAACTACTCTCTCACAGATCAAGAGAGTAAGGTAAACTTTTATTTTGAGGTGAAACTAAGCCAAATTTGCTTATTAATAGAAAAAGCCAATATGAAGAACTTTAAAATATAGAAGTCAGTAGAGATATATTATAGAGCAAGGCACTAGAAGACAGAAAAGGATGGAAAATGAAAGTGACGCACACACACCTAGGGGTGAGATGAGGACGTCGCACCATGCCAGCCAAGAGATGCCCACCTGAAACACTGTGAGTTACGGAGGACACATCACAGAAGAGCACGTGGAACATGCAGTTGTGCTGGTATTGTGCTTAGGAACTAGCAAGGCAGGAGGCAATGGTGACCCCTTCCCACCAATGAGAAAGAGCTTTATATTCTAGCAAACCCTAATTTTCTGGAGCCCATAAGAGATCTGTGGTTTTAAGGCAACCAGTTAAGTGGAATTCCAAGTGGTGCCAGGGAGAGGCGGGATGTGTCCTCTGCTGAGGTTATATACTAGTATGAACTATTTCACCTTTGGCAGAACATGGGAAGGAGTTGGCGGTTCATAAGAGCAGGTATGAAGAAAGCTGCTAACGATGTTATCAGCTTATAAAGTTACGTGTGGCTCAGGTGACCTGCAGTGGTGGGAACCCCTGCATTCCAGGGGAGTCAGCTATTCCCAAAGGGCTGTTTTTCTCTGGCTCTACCAACTCACAAGAAACTAGGATCAGGCAAGGAACTGAGAGTCAGCCTCCTTGGTAGCACATGGACATCAAACCATCTTTCCTAGGTTCCTTCCTCTTTTTTGGTTTTTCTTTTTGTGTGCGGTACTGGGGATTCAACCCAGAGCAGTCTACCTCTGAACTATACCCCCAGCCCTTTTTTTTTTTTTTTTTTTTTTTTTTTTTTTGTGTGTGTGTGTGTGTGTGTGTGTAGGTCTGAGAATTGAACCCAGGGCCACTCTACCTCTGAGCTACACCCTCTGCCCTATTTTGTATTCTTTATTTTGAAACAGGGTCTCACTGAGTTGCAAAAGGCCTCACTAAGTAGCTGAGGCTGTCTGCAAACCACGATCCTCTGGCCTCAGCTTCCTGAATGCTGGGATTACAAGCATGCACTCATGCCTGGCTTCCCAGCCCTTTTTTTATTACTTGTTTTGAAGGAGAGTCTCACTTGATTGCTGAGAATTTTGCTATGTTGCTGAGGCTGTCCTCAAACCTGTGATCTTCCTGTCTCAGCTTCCCAAGTACTGGGATTACAGGTGT
The DNA here is from genome assembly GCF_963383645.1 of Muscardinus avellanarius. Lineage (NCBI taxonomy): Eukaryota > Metazoa > Chordata > Mammalia > Rodentia > Gliridae > Muscardinus > Muscardinus avellanarius. The sequence continues at coordinate 30,499,284 of NC_137791.1, forward strand.
GCCTAGCCACCTGTAACCCACCATGCCTGTCCTAGGCTCCTCCCTCTTAAGATGCAAAATACTGAAAGAGGGACAGGAAGTCCCCCTGCACCCAGGACCAGGCAAAGACCCACTGTTTCCACAGAACTGAAGGAAAATAAAGTATTCGGCCCCAGGGGAAGGGGAGGAAAGCCTCCCCAGCTCAGAATCGCACACTGACACAACACAGGAACCTGGGACTCCACTTCCTGTGGTTGTGACAAAATACCTGAACCAACTTATTTAGAGAAAGGGACCAATTTACAGTTTCAGAGGTTTCAATTTATGGTTGATTGGTTCCAGGACTTTGGGGCCTGCAGCCATCATGGCAGGTAGTGCTTAGTGGAGCAAAGTTGCTCAGCTCATGGCAGCCAGGAAAAGAGAGAGGAAGGGCCTGGAGTGCCAAGATCCCCCCCAAAGACCTAACTTCCTCCCACCAGCCCTCACCACTTAATGGTTCTACCACCTGAGACCAAGCCTTGAAACATGGGCCGTTGGAGAGTGGGTATTCAAGCTATAACAGTCTCTTACAAGAGTGGTTTCTTTTTTTTTTGCAGGTCTGGGGATGAAATCCAAGGGCATTTGACCTCTGAGCTACACCCTCTGCTCTGCCCTATTATTTTATTATTTATTTTGAAACTGGATCTCACTGAATTGCAGAGGGCCTCACTAAGTAGCTGAGGCTGTCTGCGAACCGTGATCCTCGGGTCTCAGCCTCCCGAATGCTGGGATTACAAGCATGTTCCACCACACCCAGCTAGAATGTGGTTTCTGTAGGTGGCGGAAAACAATACTGAGAAAGCTCGACTTCCAAAAAAAAAAAAAAAAAAAAAAAAAAAAAAAACCAAGTGCCAGGCCTGGTGCCGCACATCTGTAATCCCAGTGCTTGGGAACCTAAGACAGGAAGATCACAGGTTCAAAGCCAGCCTCAGCGATTTAGTGAGACCCTGTTTCCAAAAAAATAAAATAATTTAAATTAAAATAGTACTGGAGTATAGCTAAGAGGTAGTGAATCCCTAGGTTCAATCCCCAGAACCAGAAAAATAAATGAATGGATGGATGGAAAGAAGGAAGGAAGGAAGGAAGGAAGGAAGGAAGGAAGGAAGGGAGGGAGGGATGGCATGTTTCATGTCAAATTACAAAGTAATAAAAAAAAATTAGACAGCAATCAACACAACCAGACCTGGAAATAGATGATATTACAACTTCCAAACAGGGACGTTAAAATATTTATGGTTCGCTAGCATGGTGGCACATGCTTGTACTCCCAGAACTTGGGAGGCAGGAAGATCACAGGTTCAAAGCCAGCCTCAGCAACTTAATGAGGCTCTCAGCAACCTAGTGAGACCCTATTTCCAAATAAGATATAAAATCAGGCTGGGAGTATAGCCTGGAGGTAGAATGCTTCTGGATTCAATCCCCAGAACCAAAAATTTAAAAAAATCTGATGATAATTATAAGTGAAAGTGGGAAAGTTGGAGGATGCCCTTGAATATATGGAAAATGTCATCAAAAAGATGGAAACTATGAGAGCCTATCAGATTTTTTTTTGTTTCAGGTCTGGAGATGGAACCCAGGAACATTCAACCTCCGAGCTATACTCCCAGAATTATTATTACTATTATTATTATTATTATTATTATTATTATTATTATTATTATTTTGGTGTTACTGGGGTTCCTGGAAACCCTTCCACCTCCGGGTTACAGTCCCAGACCTATTTAATATTTTTATTTGGAAACAAGGTCTCTTAAACCAGCGCGGCTGGCTTCAAACCTGCACGATCCTCCTGTCTCCACCTCCCAAGTGCGGGGATTACAAGCATGAGCCACCACTCCTGGCTATTCTTTATTTTGAAACAGGGTCTCACTAAGTAGCTGAGGCTGTCTGCAAACCTCTATCATCCAGTCTCAGCCTACCGAATGCTGGAATTACAAGCTTGCACCACCACGCCCGGCAGAAGATTTTTTTTATTTATTTATTCATTTTTATTTATTTATTTAGCGGGTTTGGGGATGGAACCTAGGGGCATTCGACCTCCGAGCTACACCCCCTGCCCTATTTTTTATTCTTTATTTTGAATTTTGAAACCGGGTCTCACTGAGTTGCAGAGGGCCTCACTAAGTAGTTGAGGCTGTCTATAAATTGGGATCCTCCGGTCTCAGCCTCCCGAATGCTGGGATTACAAGCATGCACCACTACGTCCAGCTAGAAGGTTTTTTAAACAGGCTTAACATCAGCACACTAAACACACCTTAGGAAAGAATCAGTGACCTTAAAAATAAGCTACAAGAAATCTTTAAAGTCAAAACAAAAAGAGAAAAAATAGTAAAACAAAGAACAGAGAATTCAAAGCTGCAGGATAATACAGAATGTCTAACAAAAAGTGTAAGTTAAATCATGTTTCGCGAAAAGCCTCAGCTACTTAGTGAGGCCCAACTCAGTGACATCCTGTTTCATACATAAAAATAAGGACTAAAAAATAGGGCTGGGGGTGTAGTTCGGAGGCAGAATGCCCCTGGGTACCAACCCAAGTATCACATACACATACACACAAAAGATACAATGCACAGGGTAAAGTTATGACAAAGAGAAACTATAGAATCTACAAGCCCTTCAAGCCTGGCATGGTGGCGCACGCTTGGAAGGCTGAGACAGGAGGATCTCGCAGGTTCGAAGCCAGCCTCCCCTGGCTTAAAAGACCCTGTTTCCAAATAAAAAAAATATATAAAATAGGTCTGGGAGTATAGCCCGGAGGTAGAAGGCCCCGTGGTTCCATCCCCAGTACCACCAAAAAAAAAAAAAAAAAAAATCTACAAGCCCTTCAAAATATCAGGAAAACTATTAAAAATATTTTTTGAGCCAGGTGTGGTGGGTGGCCCATGCCTATAATCCCAGTACTTGGGAGGCTGAGACAGGAGGATCACAAGTTCAAGGCCAATGTGTGATAACTTAGTGAGACCCTGTTTCAAAAATAATAATAAAAAAAAGATATATGATGTTGGCAGTGGGCTTATTGTAGATTGCCTTAATAATGTTGAGATATGTTCCTTCTATTCCAATTCTCTGCAGTGTTTTTATCATAAATGGATGTTGAATTTTATCAAATGCTTTTTCAGCATCTATTGAGATGATCATGTGGTTTTTGTCTTTGATTCTGTTTATATGATGAATTACATGGATTGATTTTTGTATATTGAACTAGCCTTGCATCCCTGGGATGAACCCTACCTGGTCATGGTGAATGATTTTCTTGATGTGGTTTTGAATGCGTGTTGCTAGTATTTTGTTTAATAGTTTTGCATCCAAGTTCATCAGAGATATAGGCCTGTAGTTTTCCTTCCTTGAACTGTCTTTATTCGGTTTGGGTATTAGTGTGATGTTGGCTTCATAGAATGTATTTGGGAGAGTCCCGGTTTTTTCTATTTCCCGAAATAGTTTGAGTAGTATTGGGATTAGTTCTCCTATAAAGTTTTTATAGAATTCACTTGGGAAACCATCTGGTCCTGGGCTTTTCTTTGATGGTAAGCTCTTTATTGCTATTTCAATCTCTTTGATTGTTATTGGTTGGTTTAAGTGTTCTATATCTTCTTGACTCAGTTTAGGAAGGTTGTATTTATCTAGGAAGTTGTCGATTTCCTCCAGATTTTCCATTTTGTTGGAGTATAGTTTTTCAAAGTAGTTTCTGATAATCCTCTGGATTTCTACGCTGTCAGTAGTAATGTCTCCTTTTTCATAATGCATGTGTATCTATGTTCATAGCTGCACAATTCACCATAGCCAAACTATGGAACCAGCCAAGATGTCCATCAACAGATGAATGGATTACAAAACTGTGGGATATGGACACAATGGAATTTTACTCAGCCATCAAAAAAACCTCAATTACATCATTTTCAGGGAAATGGATGGAACTGGAGGACATTATGCTAAGTGAGATTAGTCAGGCACAAAAAATAAGAAATCAGATGCTTTCCCTAATATGTGAGAGTTAGGGAGAAAAGAGGAGCAAACAAGTCAACCTAAAGGAGGAGAAATGAGGGGGGAAGAGGAAAATCTCTAAAGCCCACAATGTACTTAAACATATCGAAGTCAATCACTAAGCCAAGCAAGGGAGGGAGGGACGGGGAGGGAATGGGATGGGATTTGGGTAGGGGTTAAATCAGCGATGAGTACATGTTTGTACACACAAGTTTTTTACCCCAATAAGTTGTATGAATATAATGCACCAATAAAAAAAATTTTAAAAATAAAAAAAAAGATATAGAGGTGTAGCTCAGAGGCAGAACACCTCTGGGTTCAATCCATAGTATCAGAAATTTTTAAAAAGAGAAGATAAAAAAGAAGACAGGCAAGAGTATTGATGTTTTGGTTCTTTGTTATTGTTGTTCTTCAAATCAAAGAATGAAATTCATTTTCATACAGTTCTGCCATGTTGAAAGGGAAAGATCAAATGGTCAGGCTCAGAGGCCCACTGAATGGGAAAGGTGATCTAGGAAAACAGTAGTAAAATCCCCCCACCCCACCGTCCCTCAGAGCCTGGAGCTAGGGAGCAAGAAGCAGGGTTTTTGTTTGTATCCTTGTTGGTGGTGGGGGTTCTGCCTTGGAGATATATATTCGGCAAGCCAGAGAGCTCTGCACATCAAGCACTTAAACTCAGCAACTTAGTGAGACCCTGTTTCCAAATAAAATATAAAATAGGTCTGGGAGTATAGCCCAGAGGTAGAAAGCCTCAGGGTTCCACCCCCAGTACCACCAAAAAAACAAACAAACAAACAAACTCCTAATTTTAGGAAGAAAAAGTAAAAGCAAATTTACAACTCAAGATTAAAATAAACTCTAAATTAAATTAAAATTTTAATGAAAATTCCCTAATTTGTGCTTCAGCGTGTACCTCTTATTGATCTCTACAAATTAGGAGGTTAGTGCTAGGAAATATTTTTTCTAGCTTAAAAGCAAACAGATAGCTGGGCATGGTGGCACACACTCATAATCCTGGCGCTTGGGAGGATGAGACAGGAGGATTGCAGGTTTGAGGCCACCCTCAGTTACTTAGTGAGGCCCTCTGCAACATAGTGAGATCCTTTTTCAAAATAAAGAATAAAAAGGGGCTAGGGTGTAACTCCGAGGTAGAATGCCCCTGGGTTCATAATGTAGCTGAAATCTTCCAGTTAGAGTATTTTGTGAAATTTGAGAGAACATCACCACCTGGTGGCAGAGATATATATGATAATGTTTCACAACAAAATAAGCAAAGCCCTTAAGAGTAATACACCCTGGGAGACCTAACCCTAGTCCTGAACCTTGGCCAAATCTGGACCAAGGAAAAGACAATATAAGCACTTAGCTCCTGCTTCTGGCAAATAACAGAAGAACATCTCTTTACAACAGTGATCTAGAATTCAGATTCCTGATTCTAATACAGTATTTCACAACAGTGACTAGCATTCAGATTCCTGATTATAATACAGGATCCCATGTGGAACAGAAATCTTGTCTACAAAATTATCAAGATATGGTACAATGATTTTGTTAAATGCTTATATTAATAGGGAGCTTATTTATTTTCTGTTCAGAGAGGTTGGGCTTCAGTTCAAAATGGTTTGTGTCCTTCAACTAGTAAGTCTAATTTAGTACTCTGATGCAACATAGAAAAATTCTGATCTATTTTTACAGCCTGACTTCAAAATATATTTCTCTCATGTTGCTCTTCACTGTTATAAAAACTCCCTTTTCTTCAAGTGACATGATTTCTAGATCCCTTACTACTCCTGGTTTTTCAGATCTTGTAAATATGTTTTGCTTTGTCAGTACCTTTCTTTTTTTTTTTTTTTTTGGTGGTACTGGGGTTCCTGGAAGCCCTTCTACCTCCGGGCTACACTCCCAGACCTATTTTTACATTTTTATTTGGAAACAGGGTCTCCTAAGCCAGCGCGTGCGGCTGGCTTCGAACCTGCGCGATCCTCCTGTCTCTGCCTCCCAAGCGCGGGGATTACAAGCGTGCGCACCACGCCCGGCTTGTCAGTACCTTTCTAAGTGCCATGCCCAAATAAGACAGTCTGCCCACCCGCAGTCCACAGAGTGTAGGCATTGCTATGCATGCTACCATGTTCTCCTCATAGATTTTAGTAAGTGTATCATACTTTGTTCCCATATTTGAGCCACAACTATTCCTGAATAGCTTTACACTATATGGCAACCAACAAACTATGTTGGCATACATAAGATTTAAGTGCCGCATTTGCTTTCCTGTGTGTGTGCATGTGTGTGCGTGTGCATGCGTGCATGCATGCGTGCATGTGTGTGTGTGTGTGTGTGTGTGTGTGGTACTAGTGGTGGAACCCAGGGGCCTTCCTACCTCCAAGCTATACCCTTAGCCCTATTTATGTTTTATTTTGAAGCAGGTTTTCACTAAGCTGCTGAGAGCCTCACTAAATTGCTGAGGCTGACTTCAAACCTGCGATCGTCCTGTCTCAGACTCCCACGTACTGGGATTACAGGTGTACAGCACCATGACAGTCTTCCACATTTACTTCTGAAAGTGCGGTATACCCCTAAACTTCAGCTAACTGTTGTCTTCTGATCTGCAAACATCTACCATATACTTACATATAAAAGAAGGAATTGGAGCCAGACATGGTGGCACACGCGTGCAATCTCAGTACTTGGGAGGCTAAGACAGGAGAGTTGAAAGTTCACGGCCAGCCTCAGCAATTTAGTGAGGCCCTCCACAACTTAGTGAGATCTTGTTTCAAAATAAAGAATAAAAAGGGCTGCAGGTGTAACCCAGAGGTAGAAGCCACTGAGTTCCATTCTAATACCATAAATTGATTAATTAATTTTAAAAATAGGGCTGGAGAGAAAGCTCAGAGGTAGAATGTCCCTCAGGTCAATCTCCAGCACCACAAAATAAATAAATAAAAGATTGGGAAATAGCTCAGTGGTGGAATGTTCATCTCCCATGCAAATCGAAGTGAAAAATCTCAGCATCCTCACTGTTGTATCCCAGGAAACCCGCCACACAATTTAGAGGAAGGAACGTTTATCTGCTCACAGTGTTTTGGAGGTCTCAGAGTTCAGTCCCTGGGAGGCCAGGGTGCAGAGCTGGAGCTCTGTGGCGTGGCAAGCTTGGAGAGGGAGCGCACAGGGAGCCTGCTCAAGGGGTGAGGGTCACAGGTAATCCCCAAGGCCGCACAGCAGGCTCCCCTGCTCCAGCCACACCCTGCCTGCCTGGGCTGCCACCCAGATAAATCCACCATGACAGATTAATCTTCTGATGAGACTACAGCCCTCATGACTCAGTTACATCAACTGCGAACACCAGTTCATGAGCTCTTCAGGAGGCATTCAGTTTGATTCCCCAGAACCATGATAACTTAATTTTTTATAAATGCTGATGCCCAGCCCAGCCTCCTTGTGGTGACAGGGGCAGCCTGGTGTCCTCTCTGCACTGCCGTTGTGAAGAGCAAGGTGATCCCAGTGGTAAAAGGTTTTAGGACTTTTTTCTGGGCAGTGTTTAGACTAGGAAGGCAGGAACTAAACAATGTGTTGGGAATGGCAGCTTCTGCAGCAACGTGAATCTTATTCCGCCTAGCGCTAAATGGTCCCATTTAGCTCCAAACTCCACTGGTGGCTCTGAGCAAATGGTCGATAAGGCTCACTACTAAATATTTCTTAGGTATTACCATTAGAAAGGTTTCACTTTGCTTTCTCATTCCCTTCACATTCTCAGAGTAATATAACATGTTCCCATGAATAGATCACACAGATGGGACGCAAACATTTTTACTGGCTGGGAATGGCGTGGCACATGCCTGTAATCCCAGTACTTGGGGTCACAGGTTCATGGACAGCCTCAGCAGTGTAGCAAGACTCTTAGCAACCTAGCAAGACTAGGTTTCCCTGTTTCAAAACATACATTAATTAATTAATTAATCAATTAATTTTTTAAAGGGCTAGTAGAGCTGGGCGTGGTGGGGCACGCTTGTAATCCCGCGCTTGGGAGGTGGAGACAGGAGGATCGCCAGGTTCAAAGCCTGCCTCAGCTGGCTTAAGAGACCCTGTTTCCAAATAAAAAATATATATATTTATATATTATATATTATTATATATAATATATTAATATATTATATAATGTATATATGTTACATATATTACATATATTATATATTTTTATTTTTATTATATATTTATATATATATATATATTTGGTCTGGGAGAGTAGCCCAGAGGTAGAAGAGTTTCCAGGATCCCCAGTACCACAAAAAATAAAATAATAAAATAATAAAATAAAATAAAGGGCTAGGGATGTAGCATAGAGACATAATGCCCCTGGGTTCAGGTTCAATCTCTAGTACACACACACACCATTTTTACTATAAATATAGAAAAACATTAACAGTATTATATATAATATAATACATACATGTATATCATATGCAATATTGTTGCTATTTTTCCTAGATCTGTGCACATGTGATATATAGAAATATATAAGAATATAAGAATACATTACATGTTATAATATAAAAATGTCTTATATGTAGTATATAAGATATATAATTTAAGATGTTATTTAACTAGCTATAAGTGAGAGTCTATATGCAATGAACAAAGTAAAGAAAAGATATTTTACTAAAACACAGTAATTCTTAACCAGTTTATTTCTGTGATTAAAATTTAGCTTGATCATGTTTTATGTTTTATGTTCCAGGGACTTTGAAGGCAACCATATCCACACTTTAAGAAACCTGACCTTTTTTTCCTGCAGTAGTTTAACTGTTTTGTAAGTGACATTTTTATGCTTTTGAAGTAGTGTTATATCGCTTTACAAGTCAAATGAATCCTTTTTGTGGACAGACACCAGCCTAAACATGTGGTGGTGCAGAAAGGTGTGGCTCCACGCCTTGCCCTTCTAAAGAGTATGTGAACATCCTTGTAATAAAAGACAGGTTAGCAGGAGAAAACCATAATGATTTTTATTTAATAAAGGTTTCATGTGGCGTAGGAGCCTTTCAGAAATAAAGAGACTCAGGGGACACTACCTATTTTTAGGCTGAGCTTCAATGAAAATTGCACAGCCATGTAGAAATGCAAGTAGACAAAGAGTGATTGCTAACCTACTGGTAACAGACTGAGAGGGGAGGTCTAGAGAGGCCGGGTCCCACTCCTCTTTGCCCCACTCCTCTTTGCCTCTGTGTGGCATTCCCTCTTCTCAAGTATGGGGCAAGACCCTTCCTGGAATAAGAACCTTCTAGCAGACAGTATGGGTCAGAGAAAGTCTTTATGTCCAGCTCCTACACAGAGAGGCAGCAGAGGGCTGGAGTGATGTCCCTGGGGTGTATGGATGGCTCTGGGAGTTGATCTAGTGTCTATGGTCTACTTTTGAAAGCAAAAGAGTAGAGGAAGGTCAGAAAAATGTCCTTCCAAAATGTCCGGAAGTCCTTCCAATGTCCTTCTGTTCAAAGTCCTCAGCACACCAAAGTGCCATACTTTGGGATGCCATTTCTGAGCCCTCACACATGCATAGTGGCTCTGGTAAATGTTCACTCTGAATGTCACGTTTGTTGAAACAGAGGAGGCGAAATTCAGACCAAGGGTAGCCGTGGATTCAACCACAAACAAATCATCACAATGAAACTCTATTATCTGAGACCCATTTCTCTCGGACGTGAGTAGCATGCAGGCCTGCCTCAACAGAAAGAAGTTTTCACAGAGCACCAAGGACCTGTCCCTGGACCGCAGCTTGAGAAGCACTGATTGACGTCTTGGTCTACAGATGTTTGCCCTTTGCGATTCATCACTGCAAAGATTATTTCTCCCTATAAAAATGAATTAAAATATAATTACAATCAAAATTTAGAACAGTGCTGCAGAATGCTCACACTCCTGGGACGTCACTGTGGACACCAGAATAAAACTTAGACCAGTACTGAGTGTAATTTCTTCTTATGGCTCTCCGGCCTAGCTTAAATTCAGCTTGCCTTTACTTTGTGTGAAAATAGGGACACGGAGCATCCTTGAATATGAAATATCCAATTCCTTCACTCATGTTTTTTCTATAATGTTTTTCAAACTCTTGGCTGCAGCTCATAATAAGTAAGTAATAAAAACAGCATAGCACAGCCAATTTAGCATGTCCACACCTGTTTGTTTGTTTGCACTGGGTCTGGAACCCGGAGATGTGTTACTTCTGAACTATACCCTCATCTCTATTATTTTTTTATTTTTAAACAGGTCTCACTAAGTTGCTGAGTCTGTTCTCAAACCTGAAATCTTCCTGTCTCAATCTTCCAAGTACTGAGATTACAGGCATGAGCTGCCATGCCTGGTTCAACTTTTTTTGTGTGTGCGTGTGTGTGAGGTACTGGGGATGGAACCCAGGGGCATTCTACCTCCAAGATGCACCCCCCACCCCGCTCTATTTTTTAATTCTTTATTTTGGTGGTACTGGGGTTCCTGGAAGCCCTTCTACCTCCGGGCTACACTCCCAGACCTATTTTTATATTTTTATTTGGAAACAGGGTCTCTTAAGCTAGCATGGCTGGTTTCGAACCTGCGTGATCCTCCTGTCTCCATCTCCCAAGCTCTGGGATTATAAGCGTGCGCCACCATGCCCAGCTTAATTCTTTATTTTGAAACAGGGTCTCACTGAGTTGCAAAGGGCCTCACTAAGTAGCTGGAGCTGCCTGTGAACCGCAATTCTCCTGTCTCAGACTCCCAAATGGCCCAACATTTTTTAAATGAAGTAGTTGAATAGATCATATTAAAGTGCAATGTAGATAATAAATATATTATTTAATGAAATTTGAGTTGTGGGTGGGTGGGTGGATGAGTATTTTTTTTGTGGGTATATTTTATGTCCCACTATAAAATGCCTTTCTACTGGGGTGTTACCATATGGAAAGTTTGGAAGCCATCATCCTGGGGTATAGGGAACCCTACACATAGGCAATATAATTCCTACCAATGATGAAACAATGTATTTTCTTCAATTATACACACCATCTGCAAGGGCTCGAGGCCACTGAAATTTTGAATTCTTCCACTGAGTGAATTCGGCAGTCTTCAGATTCAGCATGCTTCATCTAAGTCATGCAAAACAGTTCATACTAACTGCCTAAAAGACACAATTTGTACCTAAAGAAATAGCTGAAAAATCTTGTAAGTTCTACTTGCATTTCCTCTTAAGGAAAGTTCTACATAAAGAAATGATTTGTGGGCTTCTTCTTGGCGAGTGCTTGTGTTTTTTGGCCCAGGATTAATGTGGTCATGGTTTGAAGTATGGGGAGGAATTAAATATTCAAAGGATGGGACAAGGCCAACTTGAAGCATATTGCACAGTGACTAAAGAATTGAAAACCCTTTTTTTTTTTTCCTTTTTTTTTTCTGGTGGTACTGGGGTTCCTGGAAGCCCTTCTACCTCCGGGCTACACTCCCAGACCTATTTTTACATTTTTATTTGGAAACAGGGTCTCCTAAGCCAGGGCACATGGCTGGCTTCGAACCTGCGCGATCCTCCTGTCTCTGCCTCCCAAGCGCGGGGATTACAAGCGTGCGCCACCACGCCCGGCCTTCAGGAAACCCTTTTAAATGTCTATGAGTTACTCTTTTACGCTAGCTGAGAACACATTAGATAGGTGCAGAAGTGTCCTGTCAGGGGTGGGGCATAGCTCAGCCCTACACAGTGTGCTTAGGATGCACCAGATCCTATGTTTGATCCCCAAAACAACAACGATAAGCTGCTGAGAGTTACAGTCTGGTTCAACATGCCAAACTAGAGGCTCTTCTGAATTAGTCCAGCTTAGATCATCCTCCTTAGGGAGCTCTGCCATAAATCACATCAACGACCAAACAAGTAAGGGCTACGGCGTATGGACAATTGCTAAGCAGACGCGCTTTGCAGACTGAAGAGATGATTCTAGAATATCTCCTCATGCTATTGGTTGCAAAATATTAAGTCTGTATTTTCAAGAGTTGAAGTTCCTATTTCCCTTGCAAAGGCCTTCCCTAGTTCTAGTTAACATTTTGAAAAATATTTCATATCCTTATTAAAAGATTTTGGATTCTGGGGCTGGGGGTGTAGCTTAGTGGATAGCACTTTGCCAGCATGCAACAGGCCCTGAAGGTTTGGTCAAGGGGAAGATGCAGAAAACTCAAGATTAAAATCGAATTGGATGATTGATCATATTATTTCAAAATATGTGAAAATGTACTCTATATTCATTATCTTTGGCTTTGCAAATTGATAGTCTCTTTAGTAGTTCAAGTAATCGCTACCTCAGGATGTTAAAATGTATTTTTCTTTTTATTTCAGGGTAATGAGAAAAAACAAAATTAGTTACTTAAGTGAAAATACTTTTGCACATCTCCAGAAATTAATTGAATTGTAAGTCTGAATAAACATATATTTTTATGAATTTTCTTCCTAATATTTTCATATTTGCTAAGCATGTATTTATATATAAAACTTAATATTCTTTTTCCAAACGTTATCTAGATGTACCTTGGGTTATATACATAAAATAAATATTTGAAAAAAGTAGGGTAAAGGAAACATGACATGGCAATGGAGAAAAATAAAGCCAGGGTAAAACTAATAAATAAAATACATCTCACACACTATGTTTTACTGCTTCAAAGGGGACAGAAAATTTGACCTTAAGTTTTCTAAAGGTTGAAGATCCAGTAACCATTAGATTAAAACATATCACTTTGATGATTCTGAAACTAAATAATAATATTGGATTCATAAGTAAACTATACTGCTGTCGATAATATCCCTATAATAAGTAATGGATAATACCCCTAAAATAAATGGGTTTATTCATATAAGTGATGGCCTTATAATAAATAATAAAAATAAATAAGATCCCTGTAATAAGTAATGGAAGAGAAAGGTAAGTTAAAAACAGTTATTTTATACTGTTACTTTTTAAAATACTAGTATCATAATTCCTAAGGACATTAAAACAAGCCTATGATGAACCAAAGGCTTAGGGTCCAAGCCCTTGGTAGTTAGTTGGTTGTCAACAAGAAAATAGATGTGAAGTGCACACCCTGAGGATAATTGCTTGTTTTTTTTTTAATATCAATTTTCCGGAAAGAATCTGGAATGTGAACAGAGCTACATATTTTGACAATTATCTGGGGAGATCAGTGACTTATTAAACATATAGAATATAACTAGAATATTATGAACATAATAGCTAGACACCTCGCCAAGTGCTGAGGCAGGCGTGGCACTTATACCTGGGCAGGAGACTTATCAGAGATCAAGCCTGCATTCTGTCTCCAGGCACCACCAAGCAAGCCATCCAAAGCCAACCATTTCTCTGTAATGATTAGCTTGAAACATATTTTTAGTATGCACTACCAGTCATTCACAAAATCTGCAAGAAAATATCGATATAAATTAGGACCAAGGCCCTGTTCTAAATCTTCCTGGTATATGGCAGTTGAGCCATATCAGCAGCAAAAGGAAATTGCTTTCAATACCAGGAAGAGATCATCTAGGTGATCTAAAGGCACTATCTAGTCATTAAAATACAAGTTAGTTGAGCTGGGCGTGGTGGTGCATACTTGTAATCCCAGCATTTAGGAGGCTGAGACAGGAGGATCACGGTTTGCAGGCAGCCTCAGCTACTTAGTGAGGCCCTCTGCAACTTAGTTCTGTTTCAAAATAAAAGAATTAAAAAATAGGGCTGGAGGTGTAACTTGAAGGTAGAATACCAAATAAAAAAATAAAATTAAGTTAATCAAGTGATCTTTATTTTCCTTGTTTTATCCATCTAGAAATTGCTACCTAATTATCAGTGGATAATTCCTCTAAAACCTAGCATTCTAGTATCAGTAAATAATGGTGAACATGAAATACAAACAACTTAGTACAGAACCAGTTCTTATTCAGGTCCAGAAGTAAAAAAAAAAAAAAAAAGAACAACAAAAGCTAGAGAGAGAGTGACCGAGACCAATAATTAGTTCTGCCTATGGTATTAAAAGTTGCCTGAAAATTCAGATTTACAAGGACAAAAATGGCATGTTTTTCAAGAGGCAGTGGTTTCCAGGGGCTGGCCCTTTATCTAACTCCCTCCCCCTTTGCAGGATAGTTGGACTACACTGTGCCAGGAGGCAACAGCACTGATGAGGGCGGATACCTAGGGACTGTGACAGACCCGTTGCCATGTGCTCGCTTCAAAGTCAACAACAGGCTGGGCGTGGTGGATATGCTTGTAATTCCAGGACTCTGGAGGAGAGAGAGGAGGATCACAGGTTTGCAGCCGGCCTCGACAACTTAATGAGGTCCTCTGCTGCTTAGCAAGACTATTTCAAACTAAAAAACAAAATAGGGTTAGGGGTGTAGCTCAGAGATATAATGTCCCTGGGTTCAAATGCTAACAACACACACACACACACACACACACACACGAGTCAACTCCTCACTGGCTAGGAGTATAGCTCAGTGCTAGAACATTTGCCTAGTATTCGAGAGTCCTAGGTTTGATCACCACCACTACAAAAACTAATAATAATAATAAATCAACTATTCTAGCTAGTAAGATATCTCCTGAGCTCATCCAAAAACGAACAAATTCACTGATGGCATTGTTGAAAAGTTACAGAATGGTTTCCCAACACATTTCTGAACAATAAGGAAAGCCTTCAGAAAATAATACAACATGTTTGCATTTGTTTTTTCCCTAGGGATTTAGGAAGTAATAAGATTGAAAATCTTCCACCACGGGTCTTTAGGAACCTGAAGGAGCTGTCACAATTGTAAGGCTGATCTTCATTGCACCACTTCATTTCTTTGTTTTATTATTTTTGAATTGTGCTTACATTAGCCATTTATAAGTGTACAATTGAATGACATTAACTACATTCACCCAGTTCTACAACTATCTTCACCAGACTCCTCCAGAAATTTTTCATCTTGCAAAACTGCAACTCTAACTACTAAACACTAACTCCCATCCCTTTCCTCCAGCCTCTGACAAAGTCCATTCTGCTTTTTTTCTCCATGAATCTGACTAGTCGAAGCACCTCAGATCATTGAAATCACACAGCAATTGCCACTTTGCAACTTTGCCCATGTTTCCTTTGTACTGTAGCATGGGTCCAAGTTCCTTCCTTTTTAAGGCTGGACGATATTCTATGGTGTATGTGCACCACATTCATCAGTTGTATCTGCCCATTCATCAGGTAATGGACATTTGGTTTCTTTTATGTTTTGTTTCTTGTGATGTTGGGTGTCTTTTTAAATGTTTCTTGATGATTGTTATGTCTTCTTGAAGAAAAATTTGCTCGTTCTTTTCCCACTTTTTGATTAAAGTGTTTTTGTTATTACTGGGTTTTAGGAGTTTTTTTTTTACCTTTTGGATATTAGTTCTGATTCAGATATATGATTGGCAAACCCTCTACAGGGGTTACAATTTCACTGTTATAGTTTCCCTTGATGTATAAGATCTTAATTTTAGTATAGTCAAGTTTTGTGGTTTTGTTACATGTTCTTTTGTTGTAATCCAAAACATCATTGCCAAATCCAGTGTCGTGAAGATTTCCCCCTGTTTCTTCTGGGAGTTTTATATTTATAGCTTTACATTTAGATCTTTGATCCACTTGGAGGTCACTTATGTGCATAGGGTAAGGTAAAGGTCTAACTTCATTCTTCTGCATGTGAATATTCAGTTTTCCCAGCACAATTTTTTGGAAAGACTTCTCTCTCCCTGTTGAATGACCTTGTCACTGTTTTAGAAATTTAATTGACTGTACATATGTGGGTCTATTCCTGGACTTTGTATTCTATCCCGTTGGTCTTTTTTTTTTTTTTTTTTTTTTTTTTTTTTTTTTTTTGGTGGTACTGGGGTTCCTGGAAGCCCTTCTACCTCCGGGCTACACTCCCAGGCCTATTTTATATTTTTATTTGGAAACAGGGTCTCCTAAGCCAGCGCGCACGGCTGGCTTCGAACCTGCGTGATCTTCCTGTGTCTGCCTCCCAAGCGCGGGGATTACAAGCGTGCGCCACCACGCCCGGCCCCCATTGGTCTACATGTCGGTCTTTATGTCAATACCATACTGTTCAATTACTGTCAGTTTGGAAATCAGTGTGCGTTCTCTAACTTTCTTATTCTTTTTTCAAGTGTGTCAGCCATTTGGGATCACTTGAATTTCCATATAAATTTTAATATGGATCAAGTCTTCCTATCTATGAACATAGTAGTCATGAGGCTTTTATTATGTGAAGGTTCCTCTATTCCTAGTTTGCTGAGATCATTTTTTTCTTTCATACAAGACATTTTATTTACTGTTCTTCCTCTTTCCCCTTCTTTCTGTAACCATGGTTCCCCAGCAGCCCCCATCTACACATGTAACTAATGGTCTCATCTTGAATAAATTTCTTAAAATGAGAACTTCCTCTGAGAAACAACTTTTAACCATAATTTTTGTTTCAAGTTGTTTTACAAAAAGATTCTTAGCCAGAAGTGGTGGTGCAGGCTTGTAATCCCAGTACTTGGGAGGCTGAAACAGGAAGGTCACAGGTTTACGGCCAGCCTCAGCAACTTGTGAGGCCCTTCACAACTTAGTGATATCCTGTTTCAAAATAAGGAATAAAATAGTGCTGGGTATATGGCTCAGAAGTAGAAAGCACCTGGGTTCAATTCTCAATACTGAAAAAAATTTTTTTGACATTATGTAGGAGGTATGGCAGAAGGGGAGAAAGGATTCTTTAAACTCAGCTGTAGTTTTACACTTGGTCTCTTTGTCCCTAGCTATAATCTAGTATTTACATAAAATGGAAAGCCTATTTTTCATGTTACACCTCAGAAGGTATTAGTACAATGTCACTCTATGACATAAATTTTGTTGTGAAAGGATGTGATTCCATTAATTCAAATTTTAATTCGATAAAATTCTTTTTGTTTTATTTAAACAGCATTGGATGGTGGGCAAACTGTGGAATAGCTATGGCTCTCTGGGTGGCTCCCACTTCTCCAGGAGAGCCCTTTCCTGCAACCTCCTTCCCGAGCCCCGCTGTCTCCTGATCTATCTCCTTCACACTCACACGGTGCCTGCTCATGCCAGGCTTTGTTCTATGTGGGCTGTAAACATCACAATTTCCCCAAATGCCAGATCAATGATATGAAGCAAGTGCATTTAGTATGCTTTTTAAATTTGACTTTTAAAAATTATAATTAAGCCAAGCGTGGTGACGCCGCACTCATAATCCCAGTACTTGGGAGGCTGAGACAGGAGGATCACACAAGTTCGAAGCCAACCTTGGCTACTGAGTGAGGCTCTCAGCAACTTAGTGAGACCCTATTTCCAAATAAAGTATAAAATAGGTTTGGAAGTATAGCCCGGAGGTAGAAAAGCCCCTGGGTTCCACCCCAGTACCCAAAAGAATGAAATAAAATTAAATAAAAATTATAATTATATGCCTGTAATCCCAGTACTTGGGAGGCTGAGATAGGAGGATCACAGGTTCGAGGCCAGCCCCAAGCAACTTAGTGAGACCCTGTTTCAAGAAAAAAATCTAAAAAGGACTAGGGTGTAGCTCAGAGGTAGAATGTCCCTGAGTTCAATCTCTACTACCACAAAAAATTGTACATATTTATCATGTATGACATGATGTTTTGAAATACAAATGCAAGATAAAATGGCTATATTTAGCTCACTAATATATATATATATATATATATATATATATTTATATTGCCTCATATGCTTTTTTGTTGTGAGAACATTCAAAATCTTCTCTCTGCAACTTTCAGAATACAGTGCACCGTTAATAGCCATCTTCACCATGCTGTGCAGTGGACCTCTTACACTTGCTCTTCCTGTCTGACCCTCAGAGACATCTTCCTGTTCCCCCTCCCCTTGCCTGCTGTTGCCCTCAACCCCTGGAAACCACTACCCTGCTCTCCACTTCTATGAGTTCAACACGTTTAGATTCTGCATACGAGTGTGACCATGTGGCATTTTTGTGTGTGTTCTGTGCCTGATCTATTTCACATAGGGTGATGTCCTCCAGGTTCGCCCATGCTATTGCAGATAGTAGGATTTCCTTCTTGCTTAAGGCCAACCAGTGCTGCGTTGTGTGTGTGCGTCACGTGCTCTCTATCTGGCCATCTGCTGATGGCCGTGTAGGTTGATTCCACATCTTGGCTTTTAGGAATAACCCTGCAGTGAACATGGGAGTGTGGATGTTTCGTCAATGTCCTGATTCCTATTTACTTAGATATAAACTCAGTAGGAAGATCGCTGCATCATAAGAGATATGATTCAAATTGATTTGCTAATCAATCAAATCATATGATGAGAGCTCTAATTTTATTTTTAGGAACCTCAGATTATTTTCCGTATTATTGAACTAACTTACATTCCATCAACAGTGTAAAAGCGTTCCCTTTTCTTCACATCCTCACCAATATTTATCATTTTTAATAAAAGCCATCCTAACAGATGTAAAGTGAGATCTCATTGTGATTTCAATTTGTATTTCTCAAATGATTAGTTATATTGAGAATATATATACAAACATATGCACACACATATCTGTATCTATACACAGGTACACACACATACACAGTTTTTGGTCATCTGTGTGTCTTCTTTTGAAAAATGTATGTTCAGGTCCCTTGCCTATTCTTTAATCAGATTATTTGTTTTCTTGCTATTAAGTATCTTATATGTTTTGGATTTTAACCCTCCTCAGATATACGCTTCGCAAATATATTCTCCCATTCTGTAGGCTCTTTCCACTCTGCTAACTTTTTTTTTCCGTGGCTTTTCTGAAATTGTTTAGCTTCATTTAGTCCCATTTGTCTATTTTTGCTTCTACCGCCAATGCTTTGGGACCATATCAAAAAAAACTCATTATCCAGACCAGTGTCATGGAGCTTTCCTTTTATGTTTTCTCCTAGTAATTTTATGGTTTCAGGTCTTTTACCTAAGCCTTTCATCTACTTTGAGTGGTACTATACTTTTCTTGTAAATGTTTCAAAGTAACTCAAAGCCAATAAATGTAGTTTGGAATTTTACTTAGCAATTTTTAGAAATGACCTATTGCTGCCTTTTTTTTTTTTTACAAAAACAGAAATATTTCCTATAACCCAATCCAGAAAATTCAAGCAAATCAATTTGATTATCTTGTCAAGCTCAAGTCTCTGTAAGTATATCCATATGGGGATAATTTTATGATGAAATTGTTATCTCAATACTAGTAATAAATGTTTAAGAGCCTCCTTTTAAACTTTATTTCCAGGATTTTGACTAAGCCCCACAAAAATAAATAAACGTGCTCAATGAAAACAGCTATTGTTTTGTTACATGTTAATAAAAGTAAAGATTAAGTAATGATGAATCATTTTATATTTTTCCACTAGTCACCAAGAGATTATATTATCCTGTTTTCTTTGATTCTCTGAAGGCACTTGCACATGTTCATTGCTCCTTTAGTCCTGTGTATTTAAGAATGTATCAAAAAAAAAAAAAGAATGTATCATAGGCACCCATCCCTACCTCAGTGGGGTACTCTACCTGATGTCATGACTTACACCAAACCAAAAAGACAAAAATCTTGTTAGCATCTAAGAATTGCCCTAAAAAGATCAGCTCTCAATAAAAAGGCATTTCATAAAGAAAAATGTTACTTTAAAATTATTACAAAAATTATAAATCCAGGAGTGGTGGCACATGCCTGTAATCCCAGCACTTGGGAGGCTGAGACAGGCAGATCACAGGTTTGAGGACAGTCTCGGCAAGTAGTGAGACTCTCGTCAACCTAGGCAGACCCTATTTCCAAATAAAAATAAATAGGGGTGGGGATGTAGCTCAGAGGTAGAATGCCCCTAGGTTCAATCCCCAGTGCCACAAAAAAATATAAAAATTTTAATGATGCAAAACTCTAAAGCGTTTGTAATATTGTCCAGGAGCTAATTCTTGCTCACTTATTGAGAAGAGAGTATGCACAAAGCATACTCTGTAAATGCCAAAAAAAATCAAGTAGGAGGATTATAGATCTGTAACTAACACAATCAGAAGAAGTTAGGACAGTGCCCGGGATAGGCTGAGGAGATCATGCCTATTGAGTGTTTACTAAGGCATTTTATTAAATTGTCCCTCACAAAAACTCATTTTATTATGCTACCTTTAACATATATTCTTTTGATTATCTGTCACTTTTAGCAGCTTAGAAGGAATTGAAATCTCAAATGTCCAACAAAGGATGTTTAGACCGCTTCGGAATCTCTCTCACATGTAAGTTGATGTTTTTCTTATTCTTTCGCTTGATTTTAATCTTCATGTTCCCACAAGTATTGTGATAATACATCCATCTTCAGTGCATCAAATCTATTAATATTTTCTACTAATTTACCTGCTATATACTGAATACCTATGTCACCCCAAAAATTCCTATGTTGAAATCTTAACCCCAGTGTCATATTAAGCGGTGGAGCTTTTGGGGTGATTACATTATGCTAGCCACATCACGAATAGGATGTGTGCCCCTAACAAGAGACTTGAGGCCTCCCTTGCCCTTCTGCCACACGAGGACACAGCGAGAGAATGGCCGCCAGTGACCCAGGACACGGGTTCCCCACCAGGCTCTGAATTTGCTGCCACCTTGACCTTGGACTTCCCAGCTTCCAGAACTGTGAGAAATCAATGCTTGTTGTTGAAGCCAAAGGAACTCAGTTATGTCTCAACAATGATGAACTCTTTGTGGTGGGTGGGGGAGTGCTGGAGATGGAACCTAGAGGAATTCTACCTCTGAACGACACCCCAAGTCCTATTTTTAAAGAGTCTCCATAGGTTTTAGGGAATGGCTTCAACAACAAGCAGAGAGTTTTGCTAAATAGCTGAGGCTGGTCTCAAATCTGAGATCCTCCTGTCTCAGCCTCCATTACAGACCTGTGCTACCACACCCAGCAATAATTAACTCGTAAAACTTTGACACTAGTAGACAATTTCTAGTGTTCCAGTTTATAGGAGACTTTCTTAGTTTAAGAGAATATAAGTACAGGGGATTCAGACAGTCTTGTAAGAAGCGCTCAGCTCTGATGTCACTCAGAAACTCATGTTTCTAGGGAGTTAGCCATTGGTACACAGGGTATGAATGCTACCAGGAATGTGTAGGAATGTATAGAAGCAATATAAAGTAATTAAAAATGAATACTTCTTTTAGATGAGGGAAGGTAAGGAGAACTCTTTCTCAGTGAAAATCATGCCTGGTGTCAGGGCAGGATTGAAGCAAGTACGAATGAATAAAATGGGAAAATTTATT
The DNA here is from genome assembly GCF_963383645.1 of Muscardinus avellanarius. Taxonomy (NCBI): domain Eukaryota; kingdom Metazoa; phylum Chordata; class Mammalia; order Rodentia; family Gliridae; genus Muscardinus; species Muscardinus avellanarius. Next base: position 30,520,588 of record NC_137791.1, read on the forward strand.
CAAACAGTGAGCCTGGTGAATGCTTTAGAAATGTTTTTAACTGAATGTCATTTTATAGCAAGATTTGGAATGAACTTCATCCCATGATCATTAATTCTCAATAATTTAGAAGTGTCTTGTCAGCCACCATCGAACTGGTAATCTGGCTTATGTCTGAAGTCTAACACAGGACAGTTTTCGTTTTCTATAATTCCTTAGAGAGAATGTTTATAAAAGATCCCATGACTGCACATAACATAAAACTGACTAAATTAAGCAAAACTGAGTTTATTAAAAGAAAATAGCATAGCTCACAACACTAAGAAACAACTAAAGGGACAGATTTGAGCAGGGCAGTGTCTCCTCCAGGCACCGCTGGAGCCCGCGCATGTCATCGACAGGAATCAGAGTTCCCAGAGATGATCTTGCTTAGAGCACCTGCCTATTCTGGGCTCGCCTCTCCACTGCAGTCCACAGAGGAATAGATAGAAGAGGATGGAAATAGGAGCCACTGACACCGAACCCGAATTAAAATAAAGTGTAATAATCAAGTGTTTACCTTTTATTACCACAGTGTGTGTGTGTGTGTGTGTGTGTATGCGTGTGCGTGTGTTACCTGGGATCACAGGTGTGTGCCACACATCCAGCTCTTACTGTAGTTTTTTTTTAATACTATTAAGATCATTTGCTTTGCCAGACACATGGCTTTAGAAGCAAATAGATCTAATCTGAATTCTAATGTTTTTAAATTATTTTGTGCATTGTAATTCTACAGCTTAGTGAGATTCGTAGTGATACGTTCATACGTGAACACGACATCACTTGGTTTGTTACATGGTGGCTGAACCCAGAGGCACTCTCCCTCCGAGTCACACCTCCAGCCAGCCCTTCTTAAATTTTTTTGAAATAGGGTTTTCCCTCAGTTGCTGAGAGTCTTATACGTAAGTTGCTAAGGCTGGCCATGAATCTGTGATCCTCCTGACTCAGTCTCCCGAGTACTGGGATCACAGGTGTGTGCCACACACCCAGCTCTTACTGTAGTTTTTTTTAATACTATACAGATCTTTTGCTTTGCCAGGCACATGGCTTTAGAAGCAAATAGATCTAATCTGAATTCTAATGTTTTTAAAATTAATCTTTTGTGCATTGTAATTGTGCAGCTTAGTGAGATTCGTAGTGATACGTTCATACGTGAACACGACATCACTTGGTTTGTTTCTCTCCCCACATCTCTCCCCACCGCCATCTCTTCCCGCCTCATACGTAATTGTGAGATTTACAGTGATACATTCATATGTGCTCGTAATATTATTTGGTCCATTTCCTTCCCCAAACCTCGCTGTCCCCTCCCCTCCTTCCCCCAATCCTATCTCCTGGCCTCTCGTCCTTTTCAAGGTTTCTTTGCTTTCCTCTTTTCTTTCTAACTTCCACATGTGAGAGACAGTGTGTGGCTCTTGGTTTTCAGAATCCAGCTGATCTCATTAGCATGATTTTCTCCAGTTCCATCCATTTTCCTGCGAATGACAATGTTGTTCTTCTTCGTGGCTGAGTAAAAGTCCATTTGTGTACATAGCATATTTTCTTTGTCCGTTCAACTGTTGAGACACCCAGGTTGCTTCCATCACTTGAATACTGTGAATTGTGCTGCTGTGAACGTGGGTTTGTAGGTGTCACTGTAACATTCTGACTTTTTTTTTCTTCTTCTTCTTTTTGGAAAGACACCACAGCTGGGTCATACAGTGATTCCATTCCTACTCTTTCAAGGAACTTCCTTACTGGCCTCCTTAATGGTTGTACTAATTTACAATCCCATCAACAATGTATAAGTGTTCCTTTATTCCCCACATACTCACCAACATTTACTATTTTTTTATTATTATTGATGTTTGGCACTGAATGCCAATCCTACAATCACTAAAAAATCTCCAAGGCAGGTGTGGTGTCACATGCTTGTAATCCCAGTACTTGGGAGGCTCAGACAGGAGGATCACAGTTTTCAGACAGCTTCAGTTTAGTGAGGCCTTCTGCAACTTAATGAGAAACTATTTCAAAATAAAGAATAAAAAATAGGGCTGGGAGTGTAGCTTGTAGGCTAAGATACCCCTGGGTCCCATACTTAATACTGGGGGGGGGGGGAATATGGGAAATATATATATATATATATATATATATATATATATATATATATATATGAAAGAGAAGGAGAAGGAAAGAAAATAATTTCCCTAGCAAATAATTTGCCTCCATTGAAGAGTCCTCTCATTCTATGGCGATGCTAACACCTACCCATGGAGTTTGAGAATGTATTCCTGATGTCTAGGGAATGCTCAATAAATGGTATTCATGTTGTTAGTAACACAACAGTAATTATTGATTGTCAAGGTGATATTTTTATCAAGCAATGAAGCCTCTCTACTAAGGAAAGAATTCACTCAACAAAGTCATTGAACCCTTTATTATGATCCAAAATTTAGTGAGAGATACTCATATCAGTAAGTAGTTTCAGATACCACAATACACTTCAATAACAGGGAAAATCATGGAAACACAGTTGAGAAAGAACTCTATTTTCCCCTGAGGGTTAAAAGGCAAGATCAAGCTGGGCATGGTGATACGTGCCTGTAATCCCAGTACCTGAGAGGCTAAGGCCAAAGGATCTCAGGTTCAAGGCTAGCCTCTGAAACTTGGACCCTCAGCAACTTAGTGAGACCCTGTTTCAAAATAAAAAATAACATAGAGCTAGAAGTGTAGCTCAGAGGTAGAATGTCCCTGGATTCAAGCCCAAGTACCACAAGAACACCAACAAAAAAAGGCAAGCTCAGTACAACGGCCATGGGAGCTATGTAACAGTGCATCTGCTTATACCCAACTCTGAAAACCTATTCAACTTTCATTGGATATTCATTTTCTTGGTCACAAGCTAACAACTCACTTCTATTCTAAGACATGTCTAACACCTGTATAGACTTGTATATTCATTATTCCTGTTTGCGCCTTTCACTCACACATTCTTTTACAGTGAAATCAAGTTAAAGAGAATTTAAGCTTAAAACTTCAGAGTCCTTAATGCTTTACACTGTTCTGAATGTCATATTAAGACATTTTCTGTCTACCAAGATAGTACCAAGAATAAATATTAGCATGTGGTGAAGTGAATTAAATTTAAGTTCTTATTTTATCTTCTCTTTGTACACCAGATATTTTAAGAAATTCCAGTACTGTGGCTATGCACCACATGTTCGCAGCTGTAAACCAAACACGGATGGAATCTCATCTCTTGAGAATCTCTTGGCAAGCGTCATTCAGAGAGTGTTTGTCTGGGTCGTATCTGCAGTTACTTGCTTTGGAAACCTTTTTGTCATCTGTATGAGACCTTACATCCGCTCTGAGAACAAGCTGCATGCCGTGTCAATCATTTCTCTCTGCTGTGAGTATGTCCTGGTTGAAGCAGAACTAGAGTTTTGAAGCACACAAAAGCATTTAGTATTAGAAAATAAGTTCTGTGAGTGGTAGGATTATGGGATCTTAACTTTTTTTTTTCTCTCTCTCTCTCTCTTTTTTTTTCCTTATATGTTATTTTCACATTTTCTACAATAAAAATAGAGTTACTTCAAGGCAGGCATGGCGGTGCATGCCCGTAATTCCAGTACTTGGGTTCAAAAAATATATTTTTTAAATAGGGCTGGGGGTAGAACCCTGAGTTCAATCCCCAGTATCATGTGTGTGCATGATACACACACACAGAGAATTGGTGATAAGAAAGAAATTAAGTTTTTAAAATAAGAAAATCCAATCACCTTGTAATTAATGAGGCTCTCGTTTACTAGTTTTCTCTCATATGATAGCTCTGAAGGCAACTTTTGTTAAAACATCTAAAATCTTTTACTACAAATGAAATGGTAACTTTCCGTGGTCACATTTTACATCGAGCGTTCATTCCTTTTTTTGTTTGTATGTCCAGCTCATAGATACTGACTTATCAGCTGATTATATTTTTGGTCTCTGAGCTACTAGAATCTTTTCTATTAATAACTTGAAACAAGTAAATAAGATGTTTTTAGGTAATATTAATTTTCTTTTAAAGTTTTTGAAATGTGATTGTGAAGTATGAGGTTGAGGATTACAAAGAATAATAAGCAAGAAGCCAGCCCTCCAGATGTCCAGGGCGCATAGCAGAGTACTTATCTGTAGTCCCTCAAGCAAGGCAAGCGTCAGTCTACACAGTGTTCACCTCTGGTGTTGCCACATGTGCTCCCCAGCCTCATTCAAAGTCTAATAAGTACCAACTACTTGTTTTTTTATTGCAAGCTAAATGAGAGAACTCAGAAAATGTTTTCTACTACTTTGTTTTATTAGTTAATAAGTTTTGAGTTAAGTCCAGTTTCCCTAATGAAGGCTAGCCTGTAACTTCATTGTTCAAGAATTAGAGTCGGTCTTGTGACTTATGTAGTGACGATCTTAGGGACTTTGTGCAGAATGTTTGCACGGTCAAAAACACTCAGTCAGTTTCTGATATGTGATGTTTGCTTAGAAAGCAAAAAAGAAGGCCGGGCGTGGTGGCGCACGCTTGTAATCCCCGCGCTTGGGAGGCGGAGACAGGAGGACCCTGTTTCCAAATAAAGATATAAAAAATAGGTCTGGGAGTGTAGCCCGGAGGTAGAAGGGCTTCCAGGAACCCCAGTACCACCAAAATAAGTAAGTAAGGAAGGAAGGAAGGAAGGAAGGAAGGAAGGAAGGAAGGAAGGAAGGAAGGCAGGCAGGCAGGCAGGCAGGCAAATACCCAGTAGTACGCACACTGAGATCAAATAGTGGAGAAGAGAGAACCTAAAAAAGAAACAGAGAAAGATATAAAACTGGAAAGACAGTGATGCCTGGGCCAGCTCTGGTAAGTAATTTAAGCCATCAAAAACTATACTGACTGCAAAGCACTTCATAATCATTCATATCTAAAGTTCCAGACTTCAGAATTCAGTCCATCACAGAAACTTTTGAATTACTTTCTCTGGGCTTCTGGGTGATAGCCGTAGCTTGTTGAGCAGGGCGGGTTTCAGTGGAAGAGCTAAACCAAATAATGTCATCCCCATCGAGATTCCTAACTGTACGCTCAACACAAGTGGGTTTTAGTCACTATTCTAAAATTCTAGTCAGTGACTAGAAGAGACGAAACAGACAAGATAGTTACTATTACAGATGTGCGTTTAAAGGAAAACAGAGGAACGTGTATATGAATAAGTATAGCGGGTGCTGTGAGTGGCTCCCAGAGCAAGTTGACAACAGGGTCCGCTTCCGTGGGCGCATGAATTCTTAGAAGGAAAATTACCTCTTCCCCAAATAGAAGAAATTGGGCTATTTTTTCTAATATTAAAAATATTATTGCTGCAGGGGAGGGGGGCCTGGTGGCACATATCTGTAATACTAGTGCTTGGGAGGCTAAGACTGGAGGATCGCTGGTTCAAGGCCAGCCTCAGCAACTTAGCAAAACCTTCAGCAACTTAGTGAGACCTTGTTTCCAAATAAAAAAAGAAAATTTGACTGGGAGTTTAGTTCACAAGTAGACAGCTCTTGGGTTCCATCTCCAGTACAAAACAACACACACACACACACACACACACACACACACACACACACACACACCTGCTTATTGGTAATTCCATTATGTCTATTTATTTCTCTATGTTTATGAACTTTTCTGACCCCTGTAGGTGCCGATTGCCTAATGGGAATATATTTATTTGTGATCGGAGCTTTGGACCTCAAGTTCCGTGGAGAATACAATAAGCACGCACAGCTGTGGATGGAAAGTATTCACTGTCAGCTTATGGGATTTTTGGCCATTCTGTCCACTGAAGTATCCGTTTTACTTCTAACATTTATGACACTGGAAAAATACATCTGCATCGTGTACCCTTTTAGGTGTTTAAGACCTAGAAAATGCAGAACAATCACAGTTCTTATCCTCATCTGGATTGCTGGGTTTATAGTGGCTTTCATTCCACTAAGCAATAAGGAATTTTTCAAAAACTACTATGGCACCAATGGCGTATGTTTCCCTCTTCATTCAGAAGATGTAGAAAGTATTGGAGCCCAGATTTATTCAGTGGTGATCTTTCTTGGTAAGAAACTTTGTATTAGAGGGTGTGAATGCTAAAACAACGTACCTAAGGGGATAGTATACTTATTTGATTTGAAAGAATGTTCATATGTTATTATTCCTTATGTCCCAAACAGGTATTAACTTGGCAGCGTTTATCATCATCGTCTTTTCCTATGGAGGCATGTTTTACAGTGTTCATCAAAGCACTATAACAGCAACGGAAATACGAAATCAAGTTAAGAAAGAAATGGTCCTGGCCAAGCGGTTTTTCTTCATAGTATTTACTGATGCATTATGCTGGATACCCATTTTTATACTGAAATTTCTTTCCCTGCTTCAGGTAGAAATACCAGGTACATTTCTTTTCTTTTTCTTTTTCTTTCTTTTTTTTTTTTTTTTTTTTGTGTGTGTGTGTGTGTGGTACCAGGGATGGAACCCAGGGGATTTTATATTTTACCTCCAAGCTACATTCCCAGCCCTATTTTTATCCTTTTATCATGAAATAGGGTCTCACTAAGTTGCAGAGGGCCTCACTAAGTAGCTGAGGCTGGCCGTGAACCTGCAATCGTCCTGTCTCAGCCTCCCAAGTACTGGGATTATAAGCATGTACCACCACGCCCGGGGAAAATCATTGCTTATTAGGTATACTTTCAGTTTAGGAAGTTAGTAGAGTTCTAGAAATGGACTGTGGTGATTGTTGTTTGTACAACAATGTGAATGTTCTTAATGCTACTGGACTGTACACTTCAAAATGGTTAAAATAGAACTGGGTGTGGTGTATAGCTCAGAGGTAGAATGCCCCTGGGTTAAATTCCCAAGTACTACACACAAAAAAATTCTTTAACCTATTGGATGATGGTGATCGTATCTTATATACTAAATCTTAAATACTAATGTGATTTTTTTTTTCTTTTGCCTGAATCGCTGAGGATCAAACTCAGGCCCTCATACATGCTAGGCAAGCAACCTATCTCTGAGGTACATCCTCAGCCCCTAAAATTATTATTATTTTTTTTTTGCAGTACTGAAGATGGAACTCAGGGGCATTATACCCCCAAGCTATATGCCCTGCCCTATTTTTTATTCTTTATTTTGAAGTAGGGTCTCATAAATTGCAGAACACCTCACTAAGTAGCTGAGGCTGTCCTTGAACCATGATCCTCCTGTCTCAGCTTCCCAAATGCTGGGATTACAAGCATGTGCCACCATACCCTGCCCTAACATGATTTTTAAGATGAGTTTATCCAGAGATGTTTTTGTCAAAATGAATATTTGGTTAGAAGTCTAAACATATTTGGTTTAGAACACAGTGGCACGCGCCTGTAATTCCAGTACATGGGACGCTGAGATTAAGAGGAGCACAGGTTCAAGGCTAGCCTCAGCAATTTAGCCAGACTCTGTTTCAAAATAAGGCATAAAAAATTTTAAAAGGGCTGGAAATATAACTCAGAGGTAAAACTCCTCTGCATTCAATCCCTACTACCATACATACTAAAAAAAAAAAAAAAAAAAAAAAAAAAAAAATCTGGACATGCATACCTGTTTTTTCCTGGAATGTAATTTTATTCTTATATTTTGTTGGCACATCATAATCACACATCATAGTGAGAGCCAAAGTAACACGTGCATGCTTCACTTGGCGTGTTTCCCTCTGCCCCCCGCCCCCTCCCCTCCCGGCCTCCTCACACATGTGAGTGAGACTGCACACCGATTTTCAAAATCAAGCAAATAGCCGGGCATGGTGGCATACGCTTATAATCCCTGCGCTTGGGAGGCAGAGACAGGAGGATTGTGCAGGTTCGAAGCCAGCCTTGCTGGCTTAAGAGACCCTGTTTCCAAATAAAAATATAAAAAATAGGTTGGGGAGTGTAGCCCGGAGGTAGAAGGGTTCCATCTCCAATACCACCAAAAAAAAAAAAAAAAATCAAGCAAATAGCCAAAAGAAAATATATTAGAGATAAGACTACATATTCTGAGAAATACTGTATATACCATTCACTAATTGAAACATTTGAAAAGGTGTGACTTAAATATTAAATAGTAAACACTATGGTTTTTCCTAAAGTAGAATCATATTAATATTGTCATTACTTTGTGGAAAATATTTTCACTTAGTTGAATGCTTTCAGCTGATGTATTCAGGAAAAGCCTCTTAGCAAAGAAAGTTGTTGGCTTGCAACACCAGCACTCCTCTCAAACACAGGCACTCTGCAAAGCTATCCTAGAAACAGTGGAGACTTGATATTTAATCATGGCATCAGGAAAAAAGACTCAAAGCGGGGTTGAGAACAAAAGCTACGGGAAAGGTGTCTCTACCTTGTAAACATCTGAACACTCAGACTATTTCATTTTTCTCTTCCAGATACCATAACCTCTTGGGTAGTGATTTTTATTCTGCCTATCAACAGTGCTTTGAACCCAATTCTCTACACTCTGACCACAAGACCGTTCAAAGAAATGATCCATCAGTTTTGGTACAACTATAGACAAAGAAGGTCTGCTGACAGCAAAGGAAGTCAGAAATCATATGCGCCAGCATTCTGGGTGGATACGTGGCCGCTGCAGAAGATGCCGCCTGAGCTGATAAAGCCGGCTGCTTTCACAGACCCCTATGAAGTATCACTGATTTCTCAATCAACTAGACTCAATTCCTATTCTTAAGTGAAAACTGATACCCACTGACTCACAGACAGTACTGTGGAATGCTAAGGAGGAATTGCCTAGTATGAGATGAATACCACAAAACAAATAATTTATAATAATGACTAACACAAGTTAGCATACAGGGACATGAGAAAAAACAAAAGTAGCTAATACTCATACAAAGAGAAGTAAATATACTGCTAATGTGTGTATATTAGTATACTTTGCATAGGAAATTAAGAGATATCTACTTAGAAAGATCAATTCATCCTTCTAATATACACTTGAGTATCCAAAATGTATATTACATTGCAGTAAATTGCTGGAAGTAGACAGTACGGAATCTTTTCGATCTGTAAACTGTGTTTAACTACAAAAGACAACACAAAGTCCATCAGCTGCTCCTGGTTTCAAATAGAGCTTCATCTGTCAGGCTATCAGCAAATATAAGAATCAAGATTTTATTTTATTTTATTTTTTGTGGATCTGGAGATGGAACCCAGGGGCATTTGACCTCCGAGCTACACGTCCTGCCCTGTTTTTTATTCTTTATTTTGAAAAAGCGTCTCACGAAGTTGCAGAGGGCCTCACTAAGTAGTTGAGGCTGGCCGCGAACATCAGTCCTCCAGTCTCAGCCTCCCAAATGCTGGGATTACAAGCGTACACCACCACGCCCGGCTCAAGAGTCAAGATTTTAAAATAAAGGTTTATGGTTTTGAAATACTCAGTGTAATCACATTAAGGGAAATGTTTAACTGTTTAAAATATATAAATATTCTGTTTAAGAATCCTTCTTGGTGTGGGGATATAAATTAATGACCAAGCGTCTTGCCTAGCGTGCATGAGGCTCTGGGTTTAATCATCAGCACTAAAAGTAGAAAGAAGAAGGAGAAAGAGGAAAAAAGAACCCTTTGTATCTCTCTGTACACTTGAGAGTCAATACAACACATTTAGTATTATGAAACAAAGATGTTTTGCTATAAAATCCAAAACAGCACTTCTCTGTCACTCTCTGCCCAGCTTTCTTTTTGCTTTGTTTTATATGTGCATCATCACATGGGATGGATGAGAGAGAGGATACAGCAAAGGAGTGAACTAGGAAAGCTAGAATAAGGATAAACAGACGAATGAAACCGAGAGTCCAGAAGTAAACCCTCACACTTTTTAGCTAGCTAATTTTCAACAAGGTGCCAAGACAATCAAGTAAGAAAGAACCATCTTTTAACAAAGGTGCTGGGGGACGGATGGATGTTCACATATAAAGGAATAAAGTTGGATTCAAACTTCACACCACATATAAAAAATTAACTCAAAATGAATCAACAACCTCAAAATAAGAGCTAAAACTACAATGAGAAAACCTGGGAGTCTGTCTTTAAGACTTTGGACTTGGCAGTGGATTCTTCAGTTGGACACAGAAATATGAGCAACAAAAGGAAACCAGTAGTTGGGCTTCATCTAAATTTAAAATATTTTATGCATTAAAGGAGATTATAAAAAGTAAAATGATAACATATTATGATAAAAGAAAAAATTTCAAATCATATTTCTGAAAGGGCTTAATGTCCAGAATATATGGCTAATTCTTACATCTCAACAGCAACAAGAACTTGTAACTAGGCGCATGGTTGTAATCCCAGTACTTGGGAGGCTGAGACAAGAGGATTACAGGTTTGTGGCTAGGCTCCCCTACTTGTGAGGCCCTCTACAATTTAATGAGACCCTGTTTCAAATTAAAGAATAGAAAAAGGGCAGGGGACATAGCTCGGAGACAATTTTTTTTTTTTTTGGACCACACCAAAAAAAATTAAAAACTGGGAAAAGGACTTGAATGAACATTTCGCTAAAGAAGACATGAAAGGAAGCACATCACTAACCACTAGAGAACTGTAAGTTAAACCTGCAGAGAAAAAACACTTCACACCTACAAGAGAGATTATCAGAGGCAGGTAAAATCTGAAACATTTGTATATTCCAAGGGAAATGTAAAGGATACAGTCACTATAAAGTAATACTATAACCTAGCAATTTTATTCCTAGACACCAGCCCAGAGGAGATGGAAACAGGACTCAAACAGATATTTCTATACCGATGTTAACTACAGCATAATTGATGGTAGCCAAAAAATGGAAACAACCCACATGCCCACTAACCAATGAATGGATGGGAAAATGTGTTATATACACCTACAAAGGAATATTATCCAGTCATTAAAAGAAATGAAGCTCATCAGGGTGTAGTGGTGCATGTGTAACCCTAGTACTTGGGAGCCTGAGACAGGAGGCAGGTTTGAGGTTAGCCTCAGCAATTTAGTGAGGCCCTTTGCAACATAGTGACACCCTGTTTCAAAATAAGAAATAAAATTGGGCTGGTAGTGTAGCTCAGAGGTGAATGCCCCTGGGTTAAATCCCCAGTACTACAAAGAAGGAGAATAGAAGGGGGAGGGGGAGGAAGAGCAGCTAGAATGCACTGATTGAGGAACCTAACTTTAGGAAGAGAAAGGTTTGCACGTACACATTTCAATCCAAGAAGATAATAGTTGTCATCGAGTGACAGCTTTACTTCTGTTTGCACAGCCAATTCATAACTTTTTTTAGCTAGCTATTCTTTTTTGATCCCTAATCGAACTATTAGAGTTTCTTTTTGCTTTCATAATTTGAAAACTTTGAGCAAGAAAAATGTTTTCAGGTAGTTTTAAATACAGCAAAAATACCTGCAACATGAAAATATCAGAATCTAAAACATAATGCATTTATTAAGTATATAATTGTATAGACTTATTTAGAAATAAACTACCTGAAATTTAACTCTACTAAAAACATGAATTGCTTGAGGTTCCCTCTGTTTACTTAGAAAGATCCCAATAAGCCGGGCATGGTGGCACACGCTTGCAATCCCCGCGCTTGGGAGGCTGAGACAGGAGGATCACACAGGTTCGAAGCCAGCCTCAGCTACTTAGTGAGGCTCTAAGCAACTTAGTGAGACCCTGTTTCCAAATAAAATATAAAAAAGGTCTGGGAGTATAGCCCGGAGGTAGAAAGCCTCTGGGTTCCACCCCCAGTACCACCAAAAAAAACCAAAAAGAAAGATCCCAATAAATTTTCTACATGAAGAATGTGGGATTCTTTTAATAAAAAACATAATATAGCAGAAATAACATATTTATAGTAAATAATAAAAATGGCCTATAAAATAAATAATAGTCTCCAACATGAACACATTTAACATCTTTTATAAGATTATTTAAAGATTACTCATTATTCAGAGGACCTGTAGTTAATATTAAATAATAGAATGGGAAAAATTTCCTTTTTTTATTTATTTATTTTTTATTGGTGCACTGTATTCATACATCATAGTGGGATACAAACTTTTGTAAAATTTTCTTAAAAGAGTATCGCCAGGCATGGTGGCGCACACTTGTAATCCCCGCACTTGGGAGGCTGAGACAGGAGGCTCACACAGGTTCGAAGCCAGCCTCAGCTACTGAGTGAGGCTCTCAGCAACTTAGTGAGACCCTATTTCCAAATAAAATAGAAAATAGGTCTGGGAGTATAGCCTGGAGGTTCCACCCCCAGTACCACCACCAAAAAAAAAAAAAAGAGTATGTAGGGCTGGCATGGCAGCCCACATTTGTAATCCTAGTACTTGGGAAGCTGAGATAGGAAGATCACAGGTTCAAAGCTGACCTCTGCAATTTAGCAGCCTGGGGGGTGTAGTTTGAAGGTAGAATGGCTCTGGGTTCAATCCCCAATAACACACACACACACACACACACACACACACACACACACACACACGTATCTAAGGCTGGGACTGTAGCTCAGTGGAAGAGTGTTTGCTTAGCCTGCATGAGGCCCTGAGTTCAATCCAAAGCAACAAAATTTCTTTTAAAATAGCCAGGTGTGGTGGCTCACGTCTGTAATTCCAGTACTTGGGAGGCTGAGACAGGAGGATCACAGGTTCACAGCTGGCCTCAGCTACTTAGTGAAGCTCTCTGCAACTTAGTGAGACCCTGTTTCAAAATAAAGAATAAAAATTAGGGCTGGGGGTGTAGCTTGGAGCTAGAATGGCCCTGGGTTCAATCCCCAGTACTGAAAAGAAAAGAAGAAGAAGAAGAAGAAGAAGAAGAAGAAGAAGAAGAAGAAGAAGAAGAAGAAGAAGAAGAAGGCAATGAAAACAAGGCAGGAAAAATATAATCCTACAAAAATCATGATTCTCATCTGTTTTAGAGTCTTAGAATTCTAATGAATTTCCAAGCACAGGGACACATGCCTATAATCCCAATACTTGGGAGGCTGAGACCGAATGATTACAATTTTAAGGCTAGCAATTTAGTGAGACCCTATATGTTAAGATTAGCCAGTCACACAAAGTGAAAGTAATATGTTTTCTCTCATATTCTAAAGTGAGGGAGTAATCAGGATACCACTGGGACTTCAGATAATGAAGGAGAAACTCCAGTGGAGCCAGGGAGGTAGTTTAGGGGAAGGTGGGGTTGGGGGAGGGAGGATCAATGAAGGAATCAGTTCCATTGACATTATGCACATGTGTGAGAATACCAGTGCCTTGCGGGGCGTGGTGGCGCACGCTTGTAATCCCCGCGCTTGGGAGGCTGAGACAGGGGGATCGTGCAGGTTTGAAGCCAGCCTCAGCTACTGAGTGAGGCTCTCGTCAACTTAGTGAGACCTTGTTTCCAAATAAAATATATATTTAAAAAGATCCTATTAAAAAAAAGAATAACTGCCAATCTCAATATCCTGTATGGAGAAGGGCAAGTGGGGAGGAAGCCCAAGTGCTGTGTACATGTATGTCACCATCGCTGTGAACTACATTATGATGTGAGACTATACTGCACCAATAAAAAAATTATATATATATATATGTGTGTGTGTGTACATATATATATATATATACATATACATATATATTGCAGTACTGGGGATGGAACCCAGGGGCATTCTACTTCCAAGCTATATCCCCTGCCCTATTTCTTATTATATATATATATATATATATATATATATATATATATATTTTTTTTTTTTTTTTTTTTTGGTGGTACTGGAGATGGAACCAAGAGGCTTTCTACCTCCGAGCTATACTCCCAGACCCATTTTATATTTTATTTGGAAACAGGGTCTCACTTAAGTTGCTAAGAGTCTCACTAAGTAGCTGAGGCTGGCTTCAAACCTGCGCGATCCTCCTGTCTCAGCCTCCCAAGTGCAGGGATTACAAGCGTGCGCCACCACGCCTGGCTTATTCTATATTTTGAAACAGGGTCTAACTGAGTTGTAAAGAGCCTCACTAAGTAGCTGAGGCTGTCCGCGAACCGCAATCCTCCTCTCTCAGCCTCCCAAATGCTGGGATTACAAGTGTGCTCCACCACGCCTGGCTGTCAAAATAAAAATTTTTAAAGAGACTCATTGTACCACTCAGTGGTACAATGCTTGCCTAGCATGTGGAAGACCCTAGATTCCATCTCTAGTACTGAGTACTGCAGGAGAAAGAAAAGGGGAGGGCAGATACACACACACACACACACACACACACACACACACACACACACATATATATATACATACATATGCATATACATATATATATAGTAAATGTAACATTGGTCCAAATTCAAGCCTATCCTCTAGGTCAAATCATACCTCTAAATCAAGACAGCCAAGTCAAATACAAGCTAAATACAAACTGTGGCAATCTCTTTGCTTCCCTTATTGTCACACATTACTGACTCCCACTTTCCTTCCTTAGCCTGTTGTGTCCTGGGCTGGTCACTCTGTGTATACAACTGCCCACCAGACACTTCCGCCGGGTTATGACTCCTTAACATCAGTGTGTGTGGACCTGGACTCCAGCACCCAGTTCTCCTCCCTTACACCCCATCTTAGCGAATGGCATGTAATGTCACAAGCTAGACATCTGAGAGTCACCCTTACTCCCCCTTCCCTCTCTATCATCTATCCTTTCAGATCAAGCAGTCCTCCCTCTATTCTAGCTCATGAATACCTCATAAACCTATCCACCTCTCTTCATCCCAATTTCCAATGTATCAGTTTGGGTCATCGTGTCTCATGGGGATTATTTTCAAAAACCCAAACAAGTTATCTTTGGTTCCAATTTGATCAAGCGATCTTTAGAGATTTTCAGTTGTCCAAAAACATAACTCCAGGAGGAAACAGAATGTTATACATATTAAGATAACTATTCCATTTTTAGATAGTTAATTACTGAGTTCTCCATAGAAATTAATGTATCTATATTCACATACATACATATAGCACACACAACAGAATTAAAGGAATTGGTTAATGTAATTATGGAGGCTGACAAGTGTAAAAATATACAGAGCTAATGTTCCAGTTCAAGTCTAAATGCTGGCAGGCTGTGACAGAACCATGAAGAGCCAATTCTCAGATCATAAGTTTTCAAGCAAAATTCCCTCTTGCTAGGGGTGTCACATTGAAATTGAGCTGGGGAGTCGTGAAGGAAGCAAACACCAACAAGGTTATTAAAAGCAGCTTTAATCAACCTAATAAACTGGTGCCTTCAGGCAGGTCTGCTGGCCGTGGGGGAAGGGACCAATGAGCCACATGGTCAGCGGAGCCAGCCAGTAGTTCCAGTCCATCGGCAGAGTCATGTGGCAGAGCGGAAGTACCGATGTTTAAAGCAGGGGGTTTGGAGTGCAGCTAGTAGTGTGGAAATGCCAATTCTCCAGCAACATCTGGAGTCTCACGATGCCTGGAGTCTGTCTCGCAATGTTTGAAGTCTTGAGGCACCTGAATTCATTTGATCTCTCAGCTTCTGGCTTCCAGGGTTCCACCTCCTGTCCCTGCTGTGGGGTCCCGTGGGAAAGGGAGGGACCTGACCTATCATCCCGGTCTTTTGGTGATATTGGGTGATGACTGAGTCCATAACTACTTCCTGCTGTCAGAGACTATCGTAGGGAGCCCCTTGGCCAGGAGAGGTGGAGTCCTTCAGAAGTGGGCAGGTGGAAGTATGGATGCAGCAGGTGTTGATTAGAGGTTACCATGGACAGCTCAGTAATACGTGTTCAAATAAACTTCAACAGATGAGGAGCTATTAAAAGAAAAGGCAAATCATGACAATGGGTTCCAGGAAAGACAGGAGCCCAGCAGCTACTTGCCCTGGCCCCGAAAGGAAAGGAGGCCAGCCGCTACTGGCCCTTGGAACCCTTCCAAATATGAGGTAGATTTTCACTATCATGTTTTTAGATTTTCACTTAACATGGTCAGAATTTAGCCATTTTCCATTAGACCAAGTTTATTAATAGCAGGATTTTTTCTAAGAAATAGACATACACCACCCTTTTTAGCAGTTAGTAGTCAAATGGAAAACATGCTATAGGGTCAGGAGCATCAGTAATGGATTTTAGGGAGTTTGATACTTATGGCTGCCTGGCATCTGGAGAGGGAGAGCACCGTACTATATAAACAAGTGGGCCTGCTGAAATAAAAGCATTAAAGAGAAATATGCTGAGAAAAACGGAGCTTAGTGGTCCCCAACACTGTACAGAATTTGTCATGAGGTTGCTATAATGAAGCCCTTTTATAGCTAAGTAAGGTGATGCCAGTTGGGGTCCACCAGCAGTTTGGCTGCAGTAGGTATGGTAAGGATCACTGTAAAAGGCCCAGTCCACAGTGGTTGGAGATGTTTTGGTTGAAGCGACTTAAGGATATTTTCGTTTTTTTGTGAGAAGGTATATAGGTGAAGTCAATTTGCCAGTCCTGTCCTGGCAAGTGTCCTCTCATTTGTGGATAGGAAAAGAGGGAGAAGGCTTCCTTGGAGAGAAACAGCAGCTCAAGTAGAACAGGAGGCACTGACTTTACTAATTAGCTGTTGCAGGAGAAGAGAATAAAACAAGGGGTTTAGGAAATGTTTAAGCACCGTAGGTCCCACATGTAAAAAATTATATATTAGGCTAATGACCTCTTTGGCCTAAGCCTCAGGCAGAACAATTTTGTCCTGTAAAAGAGAGCCTGTAGTGCGTGGGCAATTGGCTTACCGGCTACCTTGAGAATTATCCTGGCCTGGCAAGGATGATGATCGAGGTTGGGTAGTCCGGGAGCCATCAGTCTTGGGCCAGTGGCGGGGCCTGGTCTGGAAGCGTGGTTCCCTGTGTCGAGGCACCTGGGGCTCACCGCTTTTCCAAGGGCACTGTTCCAGTGACCCTCCTGGCCATACACTGGGCATGGTCTGGTTGGTGGGCATGGCCTTGCCGCACTTGAGGCAGGCCCCTGGAGGTAGTTGTCTTTGCTGTCCTCTGCCCTGAATGCACTCCAGAGGGCTGAGCCTCCACAGCCAGCCGCAGGACAGCTACCAGGGCTCAAGCTTGCAAATCTGCCTTTTGGTGAAGTTTGAGTGTACACTCCATCTCCACCTGTTCCTCTCTGGAATTAAAGACTTTAAATGCCATGTTCACCAAATTTCAGATTGGGGTTGAGGACTGTCCTCAGCCTTTCTTAATTTTTTCCAAAAGCAGGGCTGATTGCCCAATGAAATGGGTGGCCAACCCCACATATCCTGCCTCAGTAGATGGATCTAAGTGGGTATAGAGGGTAAAAGCCTCCTGCAGCTGATTAAGAAAATAGCTGGGTTTTCATCTGGACCTTGGGTGATTTCCTTAAGTTTACTGTAATTAACCACTTTATGGGAAGCAGCCCACATGCCATCAAGAAGGCATTGTATCATATGGTCTCTCATTTTTATTCCCTCACCCTACCATTAGGGGCTGGCTGATAATCCCAGTGAGGATCCTCAGAAGGAACCTCAGCTGCTCCCATCGGGAGCACTGGGTTGGTTAAATGAGCCTGACTGGCCGGGCGTGGTGGCGCACGCTTGTAATCCCCGCGCTTGGGAGGCAGAGACAGGAGGATCGCGCAGGTTCGAAGCCAGCCGCGCGCTGGCTTAGGAGACCCTGTTTCCAAATTAAAATGTAAAAATAGGTCTGGGAGTGTAGCCCGGAGGTAGAAGGGCTTCCAGGAACCCCAGTACCACCAAAAAAATAAAAAAATAAAAATAAATAAATGAGCCTGATTGCCCATTCCTGGGCAGTTTTTACAATACAATCATGTTTATTGGAGTTAGGGCAGAGGTTAAAATATCATGAAGATCCCACCATGTTAGATCATATGCTTGCACAATATATTGGAATTCTTTAATAAAAACTGGATGGATTGGCAGAAAAAGAACCTAGTTTTCTTTCAATTTGAGCAAGGTCAGGGAGGGAGAAAGGAACATGGATGCAGATTATGCCTTCTGCACCGGCCACCTTGTGGAATGGGGCCAAGAGAGAAAGGGGTGGGGGGGTCCCTGGAGTGGTTATGGTAACCTACAGGGGAAGGCGAAGGGAAGGTAAGTGTTGGTCCCTTAAGGGAGAATTGTGGGGGGGGGGGAGCGGGTTAGAGTGGAAGGCTGTCCTGGAATAATATTGTGGCTGGATGGTGAGGAGAGATCCTGTGAATCAGGGTCCTCAGAAAGCAGCGCCTGAAACGCAGCTGGGTCAGATGCTGGTAACCACGTGTTGTCACAAAATGGCGACTGTGCCAGTGACTCAGCAAAATTGCAGGCTGGCGCAGGCCAAGATGGTGACTGTGAGTTAGCCTGTGACTCAGCAAGAACATGAGATGGCATCTGTATGCTGCCATGAGAAGACCAAGATGGCTACTGCATAACATCACGAGGTTGTGTAATGTCACAAGATGGCGACCAAGATGGTGACTGTGACGTCACAAGGTAGCGACTACGCGCCATCACAAAACGGCAGCTGACGGAAAAATGGCAGCTGACGGGGGAGAGCAGTCAGAGGGATGGGAGTGCAGGAAAAAGAAAGCCTAGACATAAAGGACTTCCTTACCATGTTCCAGACAACTTACAAAACCTGCTGATACCCGTCAGGGTAAAGTCCAGAGTTCCATTTTTGGGCCACAGTGACCCATTATTTTGGGATTCTAGCTTCCCATGTCTGGTCAGCAGGTGAGAACAAAGAACAGGAAACAGGTATCCCCATTTTCCTGATCAATTGTTCGGGAACAGGGGTTCTCAACCAGAAGAGCCCAGTCATCACTGGGGTCTAACCAAGTGAGTGATCCCAGTGGGCGAGTGGCTAGTGGGTGCACTCCACCCGAGCCCAGCGCAAGTCAGAGTCCAGGGCTCAAAAAAGAGGGAAAAAAAAAGGGAGAAAAAAATCCTCCCAGGTTTCGTGCACCAACTGTAATATTGAAATTGAGCTGGGGAGTCACAAAGGAGGCAAACACCAACCAGGTTATTAAAAGTGGCTTTAATCAGCCTCAAAAACCGGCACCTTCGGGCAAGTCTGCCAGCCATGGGGAAAGGGACCGATGAGCCACGTGGTCAGCAGCCTTGGTCAGTAGTCCGGGTCGGTTGGCAGAAGTACCGATGTTTAAAGCAGGGGGTTTGGGGTGGGGCTAGCAGTGTGGGAATACTGATTCTCTCAAGACATCCGAGTCTCACGATGCCTGGAGTCTGTCTCATGATGTTTGGAGTTTTGAGGCACCTGGATTCTCAAGGTATCTCTGCTTCTGGCTTCCCAGGTTTCTCCTCCTGTCCCTGCTGTGGGGTCCCATGGGGTAAGGGAGGGACTCGACCTATCAAGGGGAACTCAGCCTTTTGCTCTATACAGGCACTCAACTTAGTTGATTGCCAACCCACATTATAGAGGTAATGTTTGTCATTCTATGGATTTAAAAATTAATCTCAAACCGGGCGTTGGTGGCGCACACTTGTAATCCCCATGCTTGAAAGGCAGAGACAGGAGGATCACACAGGTTCGAAGCCAGCCACACTGGCTTGAGACCCTGTTTCCAAATAGAAGTATAAAAAAAATAGGTCTGGGAGTGTAGCCCAGAGGTAGAAGAGTTTCCAGGAACCCCAGTACCACCAAAAAATAAAAATAAAAAAAATTAAAAATTAATCTCAGCCAGGTGTGGTAGTGCACGCTTGCACTACTGGGGGGGGAAAAAAAGTTAATCTCATCTAAAGTTATCCTCACTAAAAGATCCACAACAACGTTGAGCCAAATATCTGAGTACCTTTAGCCAGGTCAAGTGTATATATACAATTAACCAGCATCACTAGTGGGATGTGATGGCGTACATCCGTAGTCCCAGCCCTGAGGCTGAAGCAAGAGGATCACCTGAGCCCCTGTAAAGGCCAGCCTGGGCAACAACTTAACAAGATCCCATCTCATTTAAAAAAATGTGTGTGTGTGTGCGCGCGCAGAGCTGAGCTGTGGAACCAATGGATTCCAGACACTAGCAGCTTTAAGTTCTGTACTTAGGAGGGCACTAAATGTGCCCACAGAAAGCTCAGTATATGAAACCAGGAGCTAATCTAAAATGACTGCAACTCAATATAATTAGAAATCAATTACATTTTATTCCTTTCTAACTTAAAAAAATACACCAGGGTGAAAAAAGGAATTATCTCCACACACAAACTTAAAGACCACATTTATGATAGAGCTAATACAGGGAAATTTAACAGGGAATATTAGTATGTGGTTAAGCAAATAAGTCAAAAGAACAGAATTGAGAGTTCAGAATCTTGCACTTGCATAGTAACTGAACAAATGCTCCATTTGAAACAATGGTCCTTGAAGGAGCAATTATACACATGCAAAATAAACCAAGCAAGATCCTAAAACCATGCAATAAAAATAAATTTCAAACAACTATATGTTAAAAATAATTTTTTTAATTTTTGGAGAAACAGGATAGTGTCCTTACATTTCCTTCATAAAATCCTGAGAGAACAAACCATTATGAAAGATTAGTAAGAGTACATTAAAAACAGAAATCTTAGCCAGACGTGGTGGCATACACTTGGGAGGCTGAGACAGGAGGATGGCAGATTTGTGGGCAGCCTCGGCTACTTAGCGAGGTCCTCTGCAACTTAGTGAGACCCTATTTCAAAATAAAGAATAATATATGGGGCTAGATGTGGAGCTCAGAGGTAGAATGCCCCTGGCTTCCATCCTCAGTACTGCAGAAAAAGAGAAAAAAAGAAATCTTCATTCAAGGAGACACCACAATCAAATCACAGACAAACTCGATGAAAAAAGATAGTTGAAACTCTATCTATATAACAGAGCATGGTAGAATTTAAAATGTGTACAAACTGACAAGGAAAAGACAAAATTCTTAAAAGTGGACAGAGACAGAGCCTCAGAAATCAAACACTACAATTCTTCAATATCCAGGAGTTCACATATGCCAGCACTATCTGGTGGGAGGCTAAGTACATGAGCACCAGGAGGCAGAGGACCACTGAGGCCAGCTGGAGGCCAACCACCAAACACATAAGATGGCATTTTGTAGTGCTCTGAAAAGTATATGTGTGTGTGTGTGTATGTATGTGTATATATATATGTATGTATGTATGTGTATATACACACACACACACACACACACACACACACACACACACACACACAAAGTAGAACATATATACCATAAGACAATGGTGACTTCTAGGGAAGAAGGAAGGGGACTGGCTCAAAGAGGTAACCAAGTAAGCTTCTAATATATCTAACATTGCATTTAAAAATATTTATACATAGCTCTTTCATAGGCAAATGCTAACATTTATTCAATCTGCATAGTAGAAATACATTGGTTCTTTACATCATTCATGTGTCTTGCATGTTTGATAGGTGTTTAAAAGTTTTAAAATAACAAACCCAATGAAATGGAAATAAAACTTGCTTTATATAAGTGCTTATTTTTATACTTTTTTAAAATTCCAACTTTCAGACTGAGGACATGGCTCATTGGTAAAGCACTTGCCTAGTACACTCAAAGCCCTAGTTCAATCAACCCTCAGCACTACAAAAACAGAGAAAACTCTTAGCAGGGCATGGTGGCACCTGCCTGTAATCCCAGTACTTGGGAGGCTGAGACAGGAGAATTACAGGTTCATGGTCAGCCCTAGCACCTTAGTAAGGCCTTCTGCTACTTAGTGAGACCCTGTTTCAAATAAAGAATAAAAAATTTGTAGCTCAGAAGTAGAAAGTCCCTGGCTTCAATCCCTAATACCACACAAACACCAAAAAAAAAAAAAAAAAAAAGAGACAGAAAAAAAATTCAGAAACTTTCCGAACATATAATACTGAAGTAAGCATCTCTTTGGTACAGAAATCACATGTGTGATCTTTAAAAAAATTAATCAGGAACTATGACCTAATATACTAAACAGAACTATTCTTTACCCATCCATTTGTCCCCTTGCAAAGTTCCACTGTGGAGCTGAAGCATAAAGCTCTATACACATCTATTTGTAAAGAATTAAGATGCCACACCAAAGATATCTAAAAGTTATATATAAAACAATATTAATTGGCTTAATTATTGACACATGATACAAACCACCAAAAAGCAACATAAGATACAGGACACATAAAACAGAACATTGTCACTAAGATAAAAAAAATATGAAAACAACTATATCACTTAAATTTGATACACTAGAAACTAATTTATTTAGAATTATGTAAATAATTTGCAATGTTCCAAAAGTAACGTCAGAGAACCCTAAATTTGCTAAAGTATTTTAAAGACAGCATTCAAACAAACAAATACAAGAAATATTAACTATAAAAGCAATTAACCATAAATATAGAGAAAAATATGCATTCTTTCTAGGCAGCCTTTAATTTTGTGAAGGCTATTTTAAAAAGCATCTTAGAAGAGAAAAAATATTTATATTTTAAGAACCTGGCATCAAAGTTTAAATCCCATAAAGGAGATCAATTTTTCTTCAAGTCAGTGAAGTTCAGATTTTTAGAGAAACAATTACAGTCTGTGCTAAAAACAAAGAAAAAAATTTTAAATTATGTTTGCAATGTCTTTTTATTCAACAAATATTTAGTGCTGTATGACTGTTTCAGGTGCCGGGAATATAAAAGTCAACCACTAGTTTCAGAGAACTTGGCCTAACAGAGCTGGATCTACCACTGGCAACTCTAGTTACTTCCTTTGGTCCATAAAAGAAGCTCTGTTTATAGGGAAGTCCTTTAGATAATTCTAGTACTAGTAATTCAAACTCTGCTCTTCTTAACATCTTTCAGAAAAAATAATGATTTGCATAGTATGTGACTGGTAACACTCTGACATATTACCTACTGATAGTATCAACTTCTATAAAAGACTGTATAAAAGTTCAGAGGGCAAAAAGTACTTAAGGATACACACTCTCAGCATAAAAATACAAGTATTCTGTTTTCACAAAACTCAAGAAAACCAATAAAAATTTCATTCTGAGCACACAGAACTGCTGGAAAGAGATCATCCCATGTATATGGTACATATGCCAAATCAGTTGTCAGGTTTCAAGGAATCATAGCCTTCTTTCAAGAGGTCCCGCCATGTTTTAAGGAAACGTGCATTCTCTGTACATTTGAGGGCAAGCTCTTCCACTTGAGCTGATACTGCCGATGTAGCTTCAAGAAGTTCAGTTAATGAAAATGCTGCCTGAAATTTAAAATACAAAAATCAAAATAAATATTTTTTAAATTCTCATCTCATGTAACAGTCTAAATTAGCTCAAAATCTTGAATTCAATGCCTATTATTTTCTTTAAAAAATATAGATAGATAGATAGATAAATAGATAGTGGGGGGGTACTAGGGGTGGAACCTAGGGGCTTTTCTATCTCCAGGGCTATACTCCCAGACCTATTTTTTATACTTTACTTGGAAACAAGGTCTCACTAAGTTGCTGAGAGCCTCACTGAGTAGCTGAGGCTGGCTTCGAACCTGTGCGATCCTCCTGTCTTAGCCTCCCAAGTGCTGGGATTACAAGTGTGCCACCACGCCCAGCTAAGATTAATATATTTTTAAGCTAAAACACCTTTTAGGGAACATAACAATTCATGAACCCAGGGCCTTACACATGGTAAGCACAGGGCCTTACACATGGTAAGCACACTACCACAAAGCTTTACCCTCAGTTCCCAAAATTCTTTAATATTACACAAGCTTTAAGGAAATTGTTAGAAAATACTCTTATGTAGGAAACATGACAAGTGAGTGTTTTTATTTAATTGAAAATGCTCTGCAGTCTCATTTAGCTCAACAAGATGACTTGGGCCCCGTGACTACAAAGTACTAGAATTATCTAAAGGATTTCACCATAAACAACTTTTGCTGATATTTGGGTAACAAAGACATTGTTCCTTTTTTTTTTTTTTTTGGTAGTACTGGGGTTCTTGGAAACCCTTCTACCTCCGGGCTACATTCCAAGACTTATTTTTATACTTTTTTATTTGGAAACAGGATCTCTTAAGCCAGCAAGGCTGGCTTCGAACCTGCACGATCCTCCTGTCTCAGCCTCCCAAGTATGGGGATTACAAGCGTGCGCCACCACGCCTGGCTCCATTATTTTTACCTATGAATACTTTTTTTTTTTTTTGGTGGGACTAGGGATTGACGCAGGGGCATTCTACTTCTTAGCAACTACCCCAGCCCCATTTTAATTTTGAAACAGGGTCTAAGTTACTGAGAGCCTCAATAAATTGCTGAGACTGACCTTGAACCTGAGATCCTCCTGTCTCAACCTCCATCCCCCCACCCAAGTGTTGGGATTACAGGCACCAGGGAGCTAACTCCATTTCTGTGAACACTTTAGACCATGAAAATGAAAAGAAAAAAAAAAAATCACAGAATAAGATACTCTACACTCTGACAAGAGACATCAGTAAAATCACACACAAATGCAGAAAATATCCACCTTTTGGTGGAAAACTCACTTTTTACCCAAAAGCTTTCCTCACCTAAGACAAAGTAACACCGTTCCTAGATAACACATGAGTACTTCATTCTACATATTTTTAACCAGTCTTGTTCTCAGAAAGTAAATCCTGAATCAGCACTTTAGTCATCTTAAAAATATATATTGAGCAATGAGATAATCGAGTTAAGTCCGCAAATTCCAATCTGCCCAGGAAAGTCTGTTCCACAAAGTTCGCCCAGGAAGATCCTGCACTCATTTCCACTCACCCGAGTCTGGAAATACAGATACCGCAAACTCCCAATCCCCGTGGTTATGTGTATTAGGGTTGGAAGGCGCTAGTTCCTGGGAATTCGAGATTTCATAGAAACCGTCCAGGCTAGCCATTCTAGCAAAGGCAGGAGTTCTGAACTAAACCGTTAACGAAACTAACAGAGCCCTCCCCGCGGCGTGACTGAGCCCTCCAAGCTGGGGGCCGCGCAAAACAAGCCTGATTTTACCAGCTGGCTCTGGCAGGCAGCCAACCACAACAGCGGGCTGGAAGTCCCTCGGAAAGAAATCACAGCCCGCTCCAAAGCACCAACAGGCAGCAAGGCGACCCCGTCGCAGCTAAAACTGTTCTCCGGCAGGGCGTGCTGGCGCTCGCCTACAATCCGGCATTCGGGAGGCCAAAACAGGAGGATCGCAGGTTCGAGGACAGCCTCCGCAAGTAGTGAGACTCGTCAACCTAGCGAGATCCTATTTACAAATAAGAAATAAAATCGGGCTGGGGATGCAGCTCGAAGGTAGACTGTTTAATCCCTAGTATTTATCTATCACACGCACAGTTCTCTGATGCAAAAAGAGGAGGCGGAGAGCCAGCACCCGAGGCTCCAGGGGGCAGCCTGGTTTCGGGTTACAGCGGATGATTAAAACCAGACGGCGAACAGACAGCGGGGTGGCGGGTGGCGGGCGCGGCCGGGCTCGGCTCCGCAGCGCGGGCCGCGGACACTCACGTCTCCGATCTGCAGCTCCACTTCCTCCAGCCGGTCCACGGTCCGGCCGCTGCTCCTGCTCGGAACCGGCCAGCCCAAGCGCACTGGGACGCCGGGGGGCGAGGCTGAAGAGGCGTCTGAGGACGAGGGAGAGGAGGGAGGCGGCGGGGGCGGCGAAGAAACCCGAAATTCCTCAGGGGCCGCCATGGAGCCGTGCCGGGCTGCGGAACCGGACCCGAGGAGCCGAACCGACAGCAACCGCCTTTCAACCTCGCGCGCCCAAGCCCAGGGCCCCGCCTCCTCGCCAAGCCCCGGCCCTCGCCAAGCCCCGCCTTCTACCAAGCCCCGCCCCGCCTCCTCGCCGGTCGCCGCCCAAGACCTCCCAAACTTCATTTTGCTTCCAGCCAATCAGACGTCAGTCGAAGCACCTTGGGCCGCTCATTGCGCCTGCGCAAGCCTTCGATCCTCCCGAAGGACTCCAGAGCCGAGGACCACAACTCCCAGGGTGCCGTGCGCGCCGCCCGCCGCGGCCGCCTTTCATGCGCGTGCGTGGCGCTCGCGCGAGGCCTTGTGGGTCCCTCCCCGGCTGGGCGAGAGGAAGCGCCAGCCCAATCTGCAACGTGGAGCCGCCGGCCGCCTGGGACTTGGAGTCCCTTTTCTTTTCGTCGTTTCCTACGTGACCCGGAAGCCTCTACTGCCTTCGCGTCATGTGTGGCGCCGGCGCAGAGCGAGAGGGAGGCGGGAACGCTGCAAAGCAAGGGCGGTCAGCTGAACTAGAGACAAACTTCGGCGGGGCAAGTGGTGTTTCCCGGCAAGTGATGGCGCCCCCCGCGGCCTAAAGGTCCAGCGCCCAGAGCCCGCGGCGAGCCGCAGACAGCGCTTCCGAGTGTCCGAAAGAGAGAGGCCTGGTTACTTTGAATATGTTGGCGCCGCTAGCCAAGCTGTCCTGCCCGGGTGAGAGGGAACTCCTGATGGGGACCAGTGGAGGAAGGTGAAGGCGTGGGTCGAAATGGACTGGGCCACAGCACCAGGCTGTGTGCACTTCTCCCCTCCCTCTCCTCGCGTCTGTTTTCTCAAGCTGAACTGGGGCAAAGGGCAAAGCTGTCTACTCCTGGAGACAGACCCTAACGTCCTCCCCTTGAGGTCGTCCGAAGTGGAAGAATTAACATCTAGGCCAAAGGTCACGGGCAGAGGAAACTTGTCAACACGGCCTGCTCTGTGGACTCCTGTTTGAGTCTTCCCAAATCCAGGTCCTAACCCGAGCCCAAAGTTCAGGTGTTTTGTTTTTGCCTTATTGGAAATGGAAAAAACAATATTTACACAGTTCTCCTTGGTCCTGACCTGACTTGTGTCTTTGCAGCCATCCTTGTCAGGTCTTAAGAATTTGAAGTCTGATCTGTCACCTCATGATTAACCCAATCGCTGCCCAAGTCACCAGTTTATATCTCGAGCTAGGAATATTTTTTTTTTTGCATCGTCTAAATTAACTCCTTGATGCAGTTGAATAGTATTTTTAATTTTACTTAAGATAAAACAAATTTTAAAATGCCGGATGTGGTGACGCACACCTGTAATCTCAGTACTTGGGAAGCCGAGATAGGAGAATCGCAGGTTCAAGAACAGCCTCAGCAGTTTAGTCAGACCCTCAATAACTTGTAAAGACCCTGTTTCAAAATTTAAAATAGAAAACACGACTAGGTGTCTAGCCTAGAGGTAGACTGCCCGAGTTCAATCCCCAGTTAAAAAATTATTTTTTGTAATTCAAACTAGTTCAGAGGATTTTTAATTCTTTCATAAATGGTTTAAATTTTTTAAACCTTTTTGAAGTTTTGTTTATGGACTTTTTAAGTATATTACAAGTTTTAGAAGGTTATGTAAATGTCATGAAAGTATAATTTTGTTAAATTTGACACATATATTTAGAATTTTGTTTAAAGTTTCTGTAACCCATTCACCTAATATATGGATATGTGTTTTATGTGTGGATATGTGTTTTATGAACCATCAGTGTCAAATACAATCTCCTCTACAGCCTAATTTAGATGAAGCCTTGGACTTAGTGACTCTCTTTTCTTTGGATGCTAATTCATTTTCATAGCCTACTGTTAGCACTACTGGCAGCAGAAGTGGACACGAATGTGCTATTGGTGTGACTGATAAAGTGGTGTTACAAGTTCAGTGGACTTTGTAACTAAACTTTACCAGAATCCAGCCACAGTGCCTAAATGTCGAGATCTCAAAAAGTGAGATACCAGATTTGTTTTCAGAAAAGTAAAGGTCATGATTTTTTTTTTTTTTTGGTCCCCTGGAAAAAAATCAGACTTCACAGCTTCCAAGTATTCTTAAGCAAATCAGTAGTTGTAATAGTAATAAAATTAAAGTTTGTCATATTCCAGTCATCACTTTTTAGAAATAAATAACTTCTGCTCATTAAGCTACAATGTATAAATACTCTTTTAATGATGACACTGTATTTGAACTCTGGAAGTGCTTCACCTATAATATCTGTATTATCTTTTACACTCCCCCTCCCTAAGATTTAGAATAGGTAAAGAGTTATCTGAAGCTTAACAAAGTATTCCCAGTAATACAGTTTTTAGTGTGTGATTGCAAGTAGAGAAAATTTTGTTTCCTTGCCACTTTTAAGATGATCAAAAACAGACTTATTAGGAGCTGACCATGGTGGTGTGTGCACTTGTAATCCCTGTACTTGGGAGGTTTAAACAGGAGAATCACTGGTCTCTGGCCAGCCTCAGCAACTTAGTGAGGCCTTCAACAATTAAGTGAGACCCTGTTTCCAAATAAAACATAAAATATGTCTGGGAGTATAGCCTGGAGGTAGAAAAGCCCCTGGGTTCCACCCCCACTTCCACAAAAAAAAAAAGAAAGAAAGAAAATTGGGCTGGGGGTTTAGCTCAGAGATAAAACGCCTCTGGGTTCAATTCCTAGTCATACAGACAGACACAGCAATGAAGTCTTCACCAAGTTATCTCTCCTGTTAGCTATAAAGTTTATAGTCAGTCTTTGTCTTGTAAGTGCTCAATGAAGGATCTAGTATATATCTTACACAAAGTAAGTCTCTAATACATTGTTAACTGAATAGTACTTTTCTAGTTATCATTTCACCTGTCATACAGGAACAAGTAAATCACTATTTTCTTTTTTTCTTTTTTTTTTTTTTTTTTGGTGGTACTGGGGGTGGAACCCAGAGGCTTTCTACCTCCGGGCTATACTCCCAGACCTATTTTGTATTTTTATTTGGAAACAGGGTCTCACTAAGTTGCTGAGAGCCTCACTAAGTAGCTGAGGCTGGCTTTGAACCTGTGCAATCCTCCTGTCTCAGCCTCCCAAGCGCAGGGATTACAAGCATGCGCCACCATGCCCAGCTCACTATTTTCTTATATAATAACTATGAGGCCTTTCATAACTTTTAAACTCTTATCATGAAACATCTATCTACAAATGAGTAAGCCTCTACAAATTGTAAAAAGTAAAAATCAAGAAGGAATTTCACAAGGATTTGGAATGTGTACTTTATTCTTTCATGGATATACTGAATGGTTAAGATTTTTTTATTTTAGCTGGGCATGCTGGGACACACTTGTAATCCCAGCATTTGAGAGGCTGAGACAGGAGGATCATGGTTCGAGGACAGTCTCAGCTACTTAATGGTGTCTTTTGCAACTCAGTGAGACCCTGTTTCAAAGTAAAGAATAAAAAAAAAATAGGGCTGGGGTGTAGCTCAGAGGTATAATGCCCCTGGATTATATCACTAGTACCGCAAAAAAAAAAAAAGTATTATCGATTTTAATTACTATATCCTATTTTTCATAATATTCTGAAATATGTGATAGCTACAATCCCCATTTACAGTAGATAAATACAAATTCAGATAATCCCTAGCCAAATTTAGCTGCTGAGAGCCTCACTAAATAGCTGAGGCTGGCTTTGAACTGTGCAATCCTCCTGTCTCAGCCTCCCAAACGCTGGGATTACAAGCGTGCACCACCACACCCGGCTCAGGTTTTATTTCTTACTTAGAAACAGTGTCTCACCAAGTTGTGGAGGGCCTCCCTAAGTTGTCAAGGCTGTTTTCGAACCTGTGGTCCTACTATCTCCAGCCTCCGAAGTAATGGGATTTCATTGCTATTAATAAATATAAACACTCCATTTTTATCTTTTTTGGCTGGCTTTTTTCATATTAGCAATATTATTCTTAAGGGTCAGCTATGTTATGGCATCTTTCAATGTGTGTATGTGTGTGTGCGCACGTGTGTGTGTGTGTGTGCGCACATGCGTGTGCCAGAGGAATTAAACCCAGGGGCATTCTGCCTCCAAACTACAACCCCAGCCCTATTTTTAATTTTTATTTAGAAACAGAGCCTTGATAGGTTACTGAGACCCTCCTTAATTGCTGAGGCAAGCTTAGAACCTGCTATCCTCCTGTCTCAGCCTCCCAAGTACAAGGATTAAAGGCATAAACTACACTGGGCTTTAATTTTTTATATTGCTGAGTAGTATTTTACAGAATGGATATCTCATTATCCACTAACTGGTTCTAGCCATTCTAGTGGATGTTAAATAGTATCTTATGGATTTGGACTGCATTTCTTCATGTCCAGTGATATTCAGCATCTTTTCATGTGCTTCTTTGGGAGAATGTCTACTCATATCCTTTGCCCACTTTTCAATTGCATTGTCTATTATTAAATATATCTTTATATATTCTAGATGCCAAGCCCTCATCAGATATATGGTTTAGAAATATTTGCAAAAGTTTATATTTTTTCTTTCTTGATAGGATCCTTTGGAGCATATAGAGATTTAATTTTAAGGAAGTGCACTTTTTTTTTCAGTACTGGGGATGTAAACCAGGGGCATTCTACCTTTGAGCTACACCCTCAGCCCTATTTTTATTATTTATTTTGAAATAGAATCTCACTGAGTTGTAGAGCACCTCACTAAGTAGCTGAGGCTGTCCACGAACCCGGATCCTCCTGTCTCAGCCGCCAGCTTGAGGAAGTGCACTTTAACAGTTTTTTCTTTTGTTGCCTGTGCTTTGATTGACATATCAAAGAAACCATTGCTTAACTAAAGGTCACAAAGATTTACATATGTTTTTCTCTAAGAATTGTATGGGATTAGTTCTTTTTTTTTTTTTTTTATTGGTGCACTGTATTCATACATCATAGTGGGATACAAACTTTTGTAGACATACATGCACACATCGCCCAGTCAGCCCCCACCCGATCCCCACCCCATTCTCTCCCCATCCCTCCTTCCCATGCTTGGCTTAGTGGTTGACATCTAGTATTATAGCAATTTATCCAAAATTAAAAATGATAATCTCACATAACAGTTTCATTTGTCTGATACCAAGCGTTTGATGATTTAAAGATAACATTTCAATATTTCTTTTTGCTTTCTTTCTTACCAGAGCATATTTTTTCTGTTTTTTTTAGGTGAAACTATCATATATTTATATATTTATTTTTCAGAAAAAAAATCTATCCTAATATGGAATATGAATTCTAGATACCCAAAACGATCTTGAAAAAGAACAAAGCTAGCAGATATATATTTTCTGATTTCAAACCATATAAAGCTACAATAATTGAAACAGTGTAGTACTGTTCTAAAGGCAGATATATAGACCATTGGAGTTAAATACAAGCCTAGAGATAAATTCTTCCCTATATTGTCAAGTTATTTTTGACAAGGTTTCCACGAACATTTGGTGGTGGAAATAATAATATTTTAACTAAATATTGTTGAAAAATAATAATTACATGGAAAAGAATAAAATTGGACCCTTACCTAATCCCACATACAAGTATTAACTCAAAATAGATAAAAGACCTAAATATAAATCTTAAGACTATAAACTTTTAGGAGAAAATCTGGGTCATAAAACCTCACAACATTGAAATTGGCAGTGATTTCTTGGATATGATTTCAATGGCACAGGCAACAGAAGAATATACAAACTCCCTAAAAAATAAAAAAAAAATATTGTATATCCAAAGACAATGTAAACAGAGTTAAAAGTTACTAATAGAATTGGATAAAATATTTCCAAATGCTATATCTGAAGGTATATTAATATTCCAACTAGAAATCCTAAAAATTAACAACAATAAAGGCAAACAATACAATTTAGAGATAGGTAAAAGACTAACATAAATAATGAATCTCCACAGATAACCAATCTTATTTGTCTGTTGGATGGAAACTCTTGTTTCTCTGGTTCTGGTGAGTGTTACCTATTTCTTCTTTGTAGTTAATCTCTTTGAGTATTTTCTCTAGCGCTGGTTTTGAAGACATAAATTCCTTCAGTTTCTGTTTGTCATGGAAGCTTCTTATTTCTCCATCTAATTTGATAGAAAGTTTTGCTGGGTAGGAGATTTTTGGCTGGAAGTTGTTTTCTTTCAGAGTTTGGAATATGTTACTCCAAGCCCTTCTGGCTCTCATGACTTGGTTTGGGAAGTCTGGAGTGATTCTAATTGGTTTGCCTCTGAATGTCAGTTGGCCCTTTGTTTTTGTTGCCTTTAAGATTCTCTGCTTGGCTTCCACATTGGTCATTTTGACAATTATATGGCGTGGGGATCCTCTTCTCCGATCCTGTCTAAAGGGAGTTCTATAAGTTTCCTGGATCTGTGTATCAACCTCTTGCTCTATATTTGGAAAATTTTCTGTTATTACTTCCTTGAAGAGATTGTTGATCCCTTTGGTATCACTTTCTTTTCCCTCCTCTATTCCAATTATTCTTAGGTTAGCTCTCTTAAGATGGGCCCATATTTCTTCAATGTCAGATTCCTGCTGTCGGATATTTTTTCCTAGATTCGAAACTATGCATTCATTTTTGGATTGCTCATCTTCTAAGAGCGAGATTCTGTTCTCCATGTGGTCTAATCGGTTGTTTGTGCTTTGAATTGAGGCCTTTACTTCATTAGTTGCATCCTTTATCTCTTTTTGGCTCTCTCTGAGTTCTTTTCGAAGCACCTCTATTATTTCTACAGTTATTTTCCTGATTTGATCTTCTAGAAATCTCTGATTTTCTGTTTTATCGGGTTCTGATGTGGGGTTGTACGCATTCATTACTCCAGTGTTATTCCTCTTTCCCATGATTTCGGAGGTTTGTGCCTTCTCTGGGTTCTTCCCTTGGGTCACTATGGCTTCACTTAAGGTGCTCTGGATCTCGAGTCTGTATTATCTCAGACCCCACTACTCCTTTACTGGGTTGTATCACAGAGTCTCCGACCCAGGGAGTCGATAGAGGCTGCTTTAAACTATGGGGGGTGCCAGGTTGCACGTTCTCCTATGGTGTGATATCTCTGCCACCACCACTCCCTCACTGGGTCAAGTCCCAGGAGGCACAATACTGGGATTTCTCCTCTGTGGCCCGCAATTTGACTCACTGTTCTTGAGTACGCAGATGTAGCTGTACTGGACTCGTTGAATTCACTGTTTCTGCCGCCGCCGGTGGCAATATGGCGCCTCTGCCACGCTCTCGGCCGTGAGGCTGGCGTATTTTTTCTTCTCTGGTTTTGATTTCCACTCTGAATCCCTGCAGCATGTGCTGAGCTCAGCCACTGGGAGCTTTAAATGCTGTCTGCGCCAAAAGATCCCGCCTGGCTGTTCCGCAGCGGCTCACCTCGGCTTGCTGTAGCCGTCCGTTGAGTTCGCCGCTGCCGCCGGCAGTATGGCGCTGCTGCCGTGTCCTCGGGCGCGTGTGTCTCCTCTGTGGCCCTGAGCTCTGTTCTCAGTCCGCTTTCTCTCTGGAGCCTGGTGGTTTTTTTTGTTTTTCTGGTGATGGTGTTTTCTGGCTATGAAAGGCGCTCTTTTTGTGGTATGGAGATTGGTTGTTAGCAGGACTCTTAAGCCCCGCTTTTCTCGGTCGCCATCTTCCCGGAAGTTCGGATTAGTTCTTATAACTTGGTCTTTGACATCCTTTTTGAGTTAATTTTTGTAATCATAGTCTTTTTCACGTTTTATTTTAAAATTGTTTTAGAGTTATAGTTGCAAAGATAGTACAGAATTCCCATATTCCTTTTTGCCTAGCTTAATATCTTCATAACCATAGGTAATTATCAAAACTAAGAAATTAGCACTGATGAAATATTCTTAGTTAAACTACTACCGAGACTTTATTAGATTTCCTTTTTCATTCCAGGATCCAGTCCAGAGCACCGCCTTTTAGTTGGCATGTCTCCACAGTCGACTGCAGTAGGGCAGTTGAACTCTCTTTTCTTGTCTTTTATGACCTTGACACTTTTGTTGTGTGCTTATCAGGCATTTTGTAGAATGTCTCGAAATCTTGAGCCTCTGGTAATCCTTTGTGATTAGATTAAGGGTAAGGATTTTTGAGGTGGTATATACTGGGATTACAGGCATGTGCCACCAAGCTTGACTAATCATAATTTTTAATATTGTGACTTTCTCTGTCAAAATCTTTGATGAAGCCAGTTGTGGCACACACCTACCATCCCACTACTTAAGGGGCTGAGACAGGAAGATCACTTGTTCAAAGACCCTCTCAGCAGCCTAGTAAGACTAGTATTCAAATGATAAGTAAAAAGATCTGAGAGTAGAGGGGCGTATTATACCCCTGGTTTTAGTCATCAGTCACACACGCACGCGCACACACACACATACACACAAAAGACCTGGGCATGGTAGTTCACACTTGCACTCCTAGTACTTGGGAGGCTGAGACAGGAAGATCCCAGGTTCTAAGCCAGCCTCAGCAAGTAGTGAGACTCATCAACCTAGAGAGACCCTGTTTCAAAATGAAAATAAAAAATAGGGCCGGGGGTATAGCTTGGAGGTAATACGCCCCTGGGTTCAATCCTCAGTACCCCCACACACACACACACTTTGATGAAATGGAATTCATTTCTTAAGACATAAGAAGGAGGGTATATTTTTTGCAAGTGGCTTTTCAGCTTTTCTTGTTTCCTTTAGTGAGTAACCTTCTTTTCTCCTTGATTTGCAATACATCTTTCTTATTTACAACATTCCTACGAATAGTCTACTTCTAAACTGTTTTTATTTATTCATTTTATTCTTCTATCCCCTCTCTTGTTTATTAGATTGTTTTTTATTTTTTTACAGTACTGAAGATGGAACCCAGGGGCATTCTACCTCTGAGCTACACCCCAGCCCTATTTTTTATTCTTTATTTTGAAACAGGGTCTCACTGAGTTCCAAAGGGCCTCACTAAGGAGGAGCTGAGGCTGTCTTCGAACTGCAACCCTATGTCTTAGTCTCCCAAATGCTGGGATTACAAGTGTGTGCCACCACACTCAGCTCTGTTTTTAATTTTTATTTTTTTTTATACTAGGAATTGAACCCAAGGGAATTCTTCCTCAGAGCTACAACCTCAGCTTACTTTATTTTTTATTTGGAAATAGGGTCTCACTAAGTTGTAGAGGACCTAAATTGTGAAGCTGGCAATCCTTCTGTCTCAGCCTCTCAAGTACTAGAATACTTTTAAATAATTAAGATTTGAAAACTTTGTTCTTTGAGAAAAATATAACTGAATCGCTCATCTAAGGAATAGTACAATTTATTTAATTTGTATCACTCATTGAGAATAATCATTGTTTGTATGCATTCTCAATTTATTCCTGAATAAAACCTTAAAAATGATAATAATTTTTCTAATTTTTGTGCAGCATATCAGTGCCTTCATGCCCTAAAAATTAAAAAAAATTACCTACCTCTGTGTGCCACAAGATGGTCTTCAACTACTGTTGCACCTCGAATTACTACCCACTATACTATTTATCCCCGGGATAAGGACAAACGATGGGAAGGTAAGTAACAATTTGTGTGAAAGTTTGAGGCTTCTCTAGATGCTGTATATCATTTTGTGGAGGGGACTCTTAGCTTTCATTATAGTTTAAAAATATCTATTAATGTTTTATGGCTTTACCAAATATATTACATATTACTATATAGATAAGTAATTTTTTTTTTTTTTTTTTTTTTTTGGTGATACTGGGGGGTGGAACCCAGAGGGTTTCTCACTCCGGGCTCTACTCCCAGACCTATTTTTTATTTTTTATTTTTTGGAAGCAGGGTCTTACTAAATTGCTAAAAGCCTCACTAAGTACCTGAGGCTGGTGTCGAAGCTGTGTGATTCTCCTGTCTCAGCCTTGGAAGCGCGGGGATTACAAGCGTGCGCCACCATGCCCGGCTTTAGATAAGTAAATATTTGATAAATATATAATTATGAATCCTAATAGCCAGGCATGGTAGTGCATACTTCTAATCCCAGTACTTGGGAAGCTGAGGGAGGAGGATCACAGGATTGTGACAAGCCTCAGCAACCTAAGCCCTCCGCAGCTAGTGGAACCCTATTTAAAAATTAAAAATAAAAGCCAGGTGTGGTGCACTCTTGTAATCCCAGCATTTGGGAGGCTGAGACAGGAGGATCTCGGTTCGAGGTCAGCCTCAGTAACTTGGGGAGGCTCTCTGCAACTCAATGAGATCCTGTTTCAAAATAAAGAACAAAAAATAGGGCTGGGGGTGGAGCTCGGAGGTAGAATGCCCCTAGGTTCTATCCCAGTACCGCAAAATAAATAAAAAAGAAAGAAAGAAAGAAAGAAAGAAAGAAAGAAAGAAAGAAAGAAAGAAAGAAAGAAAGAAAGAAAAATAAAAATAAAAATATGGCTGGGAGGTGTAGCTCAGAAGTAGAATGCCCCTGGGTTCAATCCATAGTACCACACACACAAACACATTTAAAAAAAAAAAAAGTTTGTGGAAGCTAAACATAAGACGTGCACTGAAACAGAACCTAAGAGAGCATCATACTAAAACAGTAATGTACCTAGTATAATAAATATGCAAAGCATGCAGAATTTCTACAAATCTCTAAAGGATAGTAGGTGGTTTATAAACCTGCATAAAATTTATTATGTGATTATCAGGTCAGGGTAGTCCCAGAATCTTCATTGTTAACACTTTTCCCTCCCAGGTGTGAACATGGAAAGATTTGCAGAAGAAGCGGATGTGGTGATAGTTGGTGCGGGCCCTGCAGGGCTCTCTGCAGCTGTTCGTCTGAAACAGTTGGCTGCTGAGCATGAAAAGGAAATCCGTGTGTGTCTAGTAGAGAAAGCTGCTCAAATAGGAGCTCATACCCTCTCTGGGGCTTGCCTCGATCCAGGTGCTTTTAAAGAACTCTTCCCAGACTGGAAGGAGAAGGGGGTATGAAAAATTGTTTCATACAAAAAGTCTATTCTTTACTGTATCTCTGTTTCCAGATTACTGAAATAAAGAACACCCCTCTTCATGTAGTTCTGTCTTTTAGGGGATAATTTAAATTGAAAAAGTAATTATAATTTAAGATACTAACTTATACTTTTATATAATTCTGTCTAAACTGGGCGTGGTGGCTTGTAATCCCAGCATTTGGAAACCTGAGACAGGAGGATCGCGGTTCGAGGACAGCCTCAGCTACTTAGTGAAGCTCTTTGCAACTCAGTAAGACCCTGTTTCAAAATAAAGAATAAAAAATAGCACTGGGGGTATAGCTCAGAGGTAGAATGCCTTGGGTTCCACCTCCAGAACCATTAATAATAATATTATTATTATTATTATTATTATTATTATTATTATTATTTTGTCTGTGTATTATGTTCATGGGCTGGGTGTATGGGAAAGCAGGATTTTAAGAAGGCCCTGGGAATGTAACTTAGTGATAGAGCACTTGCCTAGCATGTGTAAAGCCTCACCTAGAGCCTCAGCAAAACAAAATAAAGTCAAAGAGCACATAAAAATACACAGGCGTGGCACACACCCAGGATATGGGAGCTGGGACTAGAGGGCAAAAGTTTGAGGCTTTGAGGTCAGCCTGTGGTAATTTAGTGAGACCCTGTGTCAAAAGTAAAAAGACCATAGAGCTGGAGATATAGTTCAGAGGTAGAACATCCCTGTGTTTAGTCCTCAGTAACACACACACACACACACACACACACACACACACACACACACACGTCATCTGTATTCCTTCCTAATAGAGTAAATTGAATCTTTTTTTTTTGTGTGTGTGTGTGTCTGGGGATAGAACCCAGGGGCATTCTACCTCCAAGCTACATCCCCAGCCCAATTTTTTATTCTTTATTTTGAAACTGAGTTGCAAGGGGGCTCACTAAGTAGCTGAGGCTGTCCGCAAACCTCTATCCTCCTGTCTCCGCCTCCCGAATGCTGGGAAAACAAGCGTGTGCCACCACGCCCGGTGTAAATTGAATTCTAAAAACTTCCTGTATGCTCTCCTTTCCACCCTGTTATACTCTTTTTTTTTTTTTTTTTTTTTTTTTTTTTGGTACTGGGGATGGAACCCAGGGGCCTTCTACCTCCGGGCTACACTCCTAGGCCTATTTTATATTTTATTTGGAAACAGGGTCTCTTAAGTCAGCTGAGGCTGGCTTCGAACATGAGGGATCCTCCTGTCTCCGCCTCCCAAGTGCAGGGATTACAAGGGTGCGCCACTACGCCCAGCATGTTATACTCTTTAAACCAAAGAACTTCAACAGGTTCAATTAAGTTCCTTTTCAATATTGTATCAGAAATAGATATCATTGAGTTATTTTTGACTATCAATCCTGATAGAAAATATTTTTCATGTCATAGTACATTATTACTTTGGAATATATACATATATATATATATATATATATATATATATATATATATATATATATATATATATGCCTGGCATAACCCATTATATTCATATTAATTGCCCTTATCCAAAGGAAAAATAGAACTTCTCTAATTTTCTTAGCTAGCAGAAAATTTCAACTTGGATCCAGGCACTTAGACTAAACTTCCATAGAGACAGACATGATGTTCACATTTCAAAGATGTCTCCGCGTCCCCCAGGAAAGGCCTTCCTGAGATGCTAGACTGGCAAGAGTCTTAGCTAGCTTTGTAAAAGAATCCCGTCCCTCTCAAAGAGATAGAGAATTCCAAGGAAAGTGAAGGAGGGAAGTTTTCTTTCCCTTTTGTGTCCAGAGTAAATGCTGAAGTTTTTTTAATATGATATTTACCCTTGCATATGTGAACTAAAAACTTGCTTTTCTTTTTTTTGTTTCTAGGCTCCACTTAACACTCCTGTAACAGAAGACAGATTTGGAATTTTAACAGAGAAATACAGAATTCCTGTGCCAATTCTTCCAGGTAGAGAATATTGGTAGAACCATAGCATCTCACAACCGGAAGGAACTACATTTATATGGAGAAACCCCCGCTTTTGGCAGATGAGAAAGCTGAGGCTTACAGACTTACAGGACTTACAGAAAGATACATAGCTAGCTGGTAGGAAAGCAGACCTAGAATCCAGTTCTTTTGTCTTCCAGTCTAGAAGAACTGCGATAACCTTAGAAGCCAACTAGAAATTTTTAGTACGATGTTTTATGTTGTTTTTAATTTAATAAACTAGAACTCTAAATCAAAATTATAAATATGTTGAGGCCAGGCATGGTGACACACACTTGTAATCCCAGTATTTGGGAGGCTGCGACAGGACAGGAGGATTGCTGGTTCACAGCCAGCCTCAGCTACTTAGGCTCTTCATAATTTAGTGAGTCTTTGTTTTAAAAAAAAAAAAAAAATAGCCAGGCATAGTGGCTCACACTTGTAATTCCAGCGCTTAGGAGTCTGAGACAGGAGGATTGCACAGGTTCAAAGCCAGCCTCAGCTACTTAGTGAGGCTCTCAGCAACTTAGTGAGACCCTGTTTCCAAATAAAATATAAAATAGGTCTGATAGTATATAGCCCAGAGGTAGAAAGCCCCTGGGTTCCACCCCCAGTATCACCAAATTATTAATAAAAAAAAATAGGTCTGAGGGTTTAGATCTGAGGTTGAATGCCTTTGGGTTACATCCCCAGTATCACAAAAAGAAAAACAAAATTGAAATTATGACTATCAAGACAATGTATACAGCCAGGTGTGGTGGCTCACAATTTAATCCCAATACCTGGGAGTCTGAGACAGGAGGATCACAGGTTCAGGGTCATTCTCAACAAGGAATGAGACTCATCAACCTAGTAAGACTCTGTTTCCAAATAAAAATCAAATAGGGCTGGAGGTGTAGCTTGGGGATAGAATGCCTCTGGGTTTAATCCCTAGTAACTTAAAAAAAATAATGTGTACACTTACGCAGAAATACATGTTGGCTAGAATTTTAAGTATATTATTGAGATGTTTTATCAATAAAGCATGTTTACAAGTTAAGCATGTATTTGTAGGTCTTCCAATGAATAATCATGGCAATTACATCGTGCGCTTGGGACACTTAGTGAGCTGGATGGGAGAGCAAGCAGAGGCCCTTGGTGTTGAGGTGTACCCTGGGTATGCTGCTGCTGAGGTTTGTGTATTTTTGTTTTAAATATTCAAAGGAAATAATCTTGTTTACTTTTGAAAATAAACTAAGAATTTTATAGAGGTAAAGAAATATTTTAGAAAGGCATAGGTTTTTAGAATTGCATGGTTAAGACAAACCTTAAAAGGATCTAATATAAAAGTACTTCAACTTCTTATATTTATTCCCATTGATTTATTATTGAACATCATAATGGATTAAAAGAAATTGGCTTTGGCATGTAGACTTGGTAATCTCTCTCTTATATTGAATAGAAACAATTTATTTTATGAGCTACAGAACAAATACATGCCCTCTTCAAGAACAGCTTTGCAATTTTAATTATGCCCTACTCTCTGCTCCTTACCTTTTACTCTGGAGTTTTTTCTTTCCGAAGCTAAATATTCTTATTTCTTTCAGCCGTTGTTTCATGTAATTTAAGTTTCTTCAGTATTCTTATTGCTCTTTTCTGAACCCACTTCTTAACTTCCACTTAAAAGTGGCTCCCAGAATGAATAAGCTACTTCAAGCCTAGTGTAGACTAGGACTGTTATCTTTATTCTAGAAACTTCTTCCATTTGTTGCCTCAAAGTAATAACCTTCTTGGCAACCAAAAACAAACTATTGATCTTCGTTATGTATTATTTACAAAACTATTAAAAATAAAATCTCCTGCCAAACCAAAATAATTCTCTCTACAAACTCTAAAAAAGAATTAAACAAGCCAGGCATGATGGCACACGCCTGTAATCCCAGTCTTGGGAGACTGACAGGAGGATCGCTGGTTCGAGGACAGCCTCGGAGGGTAGTGAGACTCTCAGCTACCTAGCAAGACTGCTTCAAAACAAAAATAAAGTGTGTAGTGGGGCTTTGGGGGTGTAGTTCGAAGGCAAAATGAATTCAATTCCCAGTACCACACACACACGCTAAAAAAAAAAAAAAAAAAAAACATGAAGTAGATTATTGAATGAGCGTTTTAAACCAAGACTGCAGCCGGGCGTGGTGGCGCACGCTTGTAATCCCCGCACTTGGGAGGCAGAGACAGGAGGATCGCGCAGGTTCGAAGCCAGCCACGTGTGCTGGCTTAGGAGACCCTGTTTCCAAATAAAAATGTAAAAATAGGTCTGGGAGTGTAGCCCGGAGGTAGAAGGGCTTCCAGGAACCCCAGTACCACCAAAAAAAAAAAAAAAAAAAAAAAAAAAAAACCAACACTGCAATGAATGTCGCAGCCTAAGAAATAAATCTCTCCCTGGACGCCCATATATCTGAGAGAAAGAAAGAATGTGGATAGAGGAAATGCTGGAGGAAAAGTAAGTGGTAGGGGCAGTGAGTTCTCTTTTATTTTTGGCACCAGAAAAAAAATTCAGATTTTTAAAAATTTGTTTTTACCTTTATATTTTGTAAATCAAATAAAGCACACAGATCCCTTTACTATACTTGTTGCTACAAATTTCTGTTTTCCCAGCCCATACATATGCATTTGTCTTTTTGGACCCCACTGTGGGATTTTGCATTTCTTCTTAGACAGTCTTGACTGGGATGAGTGTCAAAGGCACAGGTACGTGATGTGTAGAATCCACCATTTTCACTTTTTGATCATACACGCGCACCACAGTCCCTCGTGCCTCTCCTCTTTATTCTGTTCCTTTAATGATTGTTACCAATAGATTATGACTTTTGCTTATTTTAGTACCCTGCACCAGACTTCAGTTCTTTGTTTTTCCATATCCATTTCTGTTAATCCTGTTTTACCTTTATTATTTTCATTCTTCCTTTATAATGTCATGTGATTCCAGTGTACACTTTGTACTTTTCTACCCATATATTATTTTCCTCCAGAGAAGAAACAGAAACAAGTAAGAGTTATAGAGAAATGTTGTTCCTAATCATCAGAATTATACTTTTGATCTATTTTTGCCTTCTTTCTTGCTCCAGAAACAAATCAACATTGGGCTTTCTTCAGCCTCCCTCTGTTGTGTTTTGTTTTTTGTATTTTGGTCTATTTCATTGAGATAATTTCTAGGTACTTTATGTCTTTACCCATGTTATTAAGTCCTCATTTCAGATTCGTTGCACATGATTTGGCATCTGAAGACAACTTCTTGTCGAGTCTTTCCAATTTTTTAGTAACCTACCTCAGCCGAGGCTCTTTCTCCTCACCAGGGTTGTGGTGGTGTTTTCATGTCTCTTTTTTGTGGGGACATTTCAAAGCTTATATTTCTATAGTCTAGACAATATGTTTATATTCTAAGAAATTCAAGGCTGTTTACTGTTTCAAGGCAAATATGAATCCTGAGGTGATGATAAATTTGTTTCTGTCATATTTAGGTCCTTTTTCATGAAGATGGTAGTGTAAAAGGAATCGCTACTAATGATGTAGGAATACAAAAAGATGGCGCACCAAAGGTAAACCTTGTAATAATTATGTTGCAAACAAACTGACAGAAGAACCAACTCAAACTCAGTAATTTAGGTCTTGCTACAAACTCCAGATTAATTATGAGGATTTTAGAATATAAATATTAATGTAGGATTGTTTTCTTATTAAAAAACATAGCCAGACATGATGGCCCACACCTGTAATCCTAGAACTTGGGAGGTAGAGACTTAGCAATTTAGCAAGACTCTCATCAACGCAGCAAGACCCTATTTCAAACAAAATTTTCAAAAAGGGCATGGGGTGTATCTCAGAGGTAGAACAACCCTGGGTTCAATTCCCAATACCACAAAGTATATATATAATTTCAAAAATATATATATATGTGGCTGGGGATATAGCCCAGTGGTAAAGAAATTACCTGCCTCATATGCATGAGGCCCTGGGTTTCATACCCAGCGCCAGAAAAAAATGAAGCAAGCCAGGTGTGGTGGTGCACATCGGTAATCCCAGTACTTGGAAGGTTAAGACCATCCTCAACAACCTAATGAGACTTGGTTTCAAATTTTTAAAAAGGGCTGGGAGTGTAGTTCAGAGATGGAAAGCCCCTGAATTCAGTCTTCATTACTACAGAAATTGTGTGTGTGTGTGTGTGTGTGTGTGTGTGTGTGTGTGTGTGTGTGTATGCAGGTTTGACCTTAACAAGTAGATACACCATTGTTTAAAAAACAATTTTTAAAAGACAGGACATCATTTATGCAATATAAAACAAATGTATGTCAAAGATTTTATTTAATTCACGAGTGAACAAGTAGGATATTACGAGTTCAAGGAGAGTTCAAAATACATACACATACGTAGGTCATCAATCCACCTGCATTGCCACCTCCACAATTTCTATTCCTGTGGGCAGAAATCATGTACATTATTATCAGTAGGTAAATACTGATAGATTTGACCTGATTTTAACAGATCAAATCTTTTGGTAGATGGAAAATTGGTTCCCTTTCTCTCATTCAAAATATAAGCCTGAAAGCTGGGCGTGGTACATGCTTATAATCCCAGCATTTGGAAGGCTGAGATAGGAGGATCGTGGTTTGCAGACAGCAGGATAGTGGTTCGCAGATAGCCTCAGCTGCTTAGGCCTTCTGCAACTCAGTAAGACCTTGTTTCAAAATAAAGAATAAAAAATACGGCTGGGGTGTAGCTTGGAAACAGAATGTCCCTGGGTTCCATTCCCAGCACTAATAATAATAATAATAATAATAAT
Organism: Muscardinus avellanarius; assembly: GCF_963383645.1. Taxonomy (NCBI): domain Eukaryota; kingdom Metazoa; phylum Chordata; class Mammalia; order Rodentia; family Gliridae; genus Muscardinus; species Muscardinus avellanarius. The sequence goes on from NC_137791.1 coordinate 30,564,074, forward strand.
AATAATAATAATAATATAAGCCTGAGCCTGGTGTGGTGGCACATGGCTATGATCCCAATACTTGGGAGACTGAGACAGAAAGATCACATATTCAAAGTCAGACATAGCAACCTAGCAAGACCCTGTTTCAAAGCAAAATAAAAAATAAAATAAAAAGAACTGTGGGCATATCTTGGAAGTAGAATACCCCTGTACCAAATGTGCCAGTACCAAAAAAAAAAAAAATGTGAGCCTGAACAGTTTTCAGGTTTCACAATTTGCATTTCTAATCTGTGAAAAGCCTAAAAGTTTCCTTGGACAATACAAGGAAAAAGTACTTTGCATCCTATAATAAGAGCCAAATACAAATTAACAACTGAATGAATTATCTGTTTATATTTGTTACCTCATTTCCCAACTAGATTATAAGCTTCATAAAGACAGAGATGATGGAAGCTTACTCCATGCCTGGCACAGCGCCAGGTATGTATTAGGTCGTTAGTAAATGTTTGGTTACTGACGTTTATCCTCCTTTCTGTCACTCGTAAACAAAATTAGGAATCCATTTAGTTTGCTCCAACAGATCGTCCTGCTTCTCACTACTTTTTAGAAAGCAAGTGGCAAAGCCGGTGAGTTACACCTGTTTCGGGACTCCTTATAGTGATTTAACTGCCCGTATCAAGATCATCTGAGGAGCCCAGCATGGTGGTACACACTTGTAATCACAGTACCTGGGAGACTGAGACAGGAATGAGGGTCACAGGTTCGAGGACAGCCTCAGCAAGTAGTAAGACTCTCAGCAACCTAGCAAGACCTTGTTTCCAAACAAAAAATTAAAGTGGGCTGGAGGTGTAGCTTAAAGTTAAAATGCCCCGGATTCAGTTGCCAGTATTGCAAAACAAAGAATCATCTGAGGTTCCGAGGCTCAGCGCTCAGCGTGTGCAGCAGTGAGTAACAGGAAGCTTGTCCTAAAAGAAGCACCCAGACTGATGCATCGCCATGTGCACAAACAACTGTTACCTCATAATGGTAAAGAATATTAGTTTTAGCCGGAGGTGGTGGCGCACACTTCTAATCCCAGCCTCAGAACTTGCTTCTTTCAGTAATATTGGAAAGAAAAAGCTGGGCATGGTGGCACACTTGTGGCCCGCCTCAGCAACTTAGTGAGGCCCTCTGCAACTTAGTGAGACCCTGTGTCTTAATACTGAAAATACTTAGCATCAAGGGCATCGGTCCAAGCAGTAATTACAATAAACACTGGAACAACCTAAATATTCAACTGCTGGAATTTTGTTGGAAAATAAGGGATTCTATTTATTTGTTATATATTTCTCTAAGCAAATAACTTTATCGATGTGAAAACAACTGTGTCAGTGTAAACCTATTAATTTTATGAGTGTATCTGTATACACACATGCATGCAAACATATAAATTAAAAAACATAAAAAAGAGCTATTTCATAAGGACTTTCCTTTTTTTTTTTTTGGTACTGGGGATGGAACCCCAGGGGCATTCTACCTCTGAGTAACACCCCCAGCCCTGTTTTGTTTTGGTTGTTGTTGTTGTTTGGTGGTCTGGGGTTCCTGGAAACCCTTCTACCTCTGGGCTACACTCCCAGACCTCTTTTTATATTTTTATTTGGAAACAGGGTCTCTTAAGCCAGCAAGGCTGGCTTCGAACCTGTGTGATCCTCCTGTCTCCGCCTCCCAAGCATGGGGATTACAAGCGTGCTCCACCATGCCCGGCAGCCCAGCCCTATTTTTATTCTTTATTTTGAAACAAGATCTCACTGAGTTGCAAAGGGCCTCACTAAATAGCTGAGGCTGGCCATGAACCGCGATCCTCTTGTCTTAGCCTCCCAAATGCTGGGATGATAAACGTGTGCCACCACGCTCGGCTACTTTCCTGATTCTTCTGTTTTCTTTTTTCAGTAACTTTATTGAACACCTACCATAGCCGGGCGTGGTGGCACACACTTGTAATCCCCGCGCTTGGGAGGCTGAGACAGGAGGATCACACAGGTTCAAAGCCAGCCTCAGCTACTTAGTGAGGCTCTCAGCAACTTAGTGAGACTCTGTTTCCAAATAAAATATAAAATACGTCTGGGATTATAGCCCAGAGGTGGAAAGCCCCTGGATTCCACCCCTAGTACCACCAAAAAAAAAGAACACCTACCATGTGCCAGGCTAAATTCAAAATATATTATGAGAGAGAGAGATTCTCATTATAGCTCATTTTCTAGTAGAAAAAACATTTTGGCTTTACAATATGTTCAACAAGAGGAAAAAAAATAAAGTGAAAAATGCAAAAGCTAAAGAATATGTTTAGTGTGATACTATTTATGTTAAAAGGATAGAAATAGGTTTTATGTAGTTTTTTATTCATAGAAATTTTCTGGTATGATTTACAAGAAAGCTAGTAAGAGATGTTTTTGGAAGAGGTGATTGTGTTCTTACTTGTTTTGCTTTAAATAGAAAGACTAGAAAATCAAACTGGGGAAATGGCATTTTCAGTTAATATTGGTACATTGAGCATGGTTTATTGGCTTTTTTTTTTAAACAAAGATACTATGTAAAATATAAATTAGATCCCACTTACAACAGTACTCTTATTTTTATTTCTAATATGTATTTTAACTGTCTCCTGTATATGTGTATCATAGTTCAACTTAAAATTAACCAGAAAATGAATGTATTTTAAATTGCCATTTAACATGTTTTTGCATTTTAGACAACATTTGAGAGGGGACTAGAACTACATGCCAAAGTCACAATTTTTGCAGAGGGTTGCCATGGACATCTGGCCAAGCAGCTATATAAGATGTTTGATTTGAGGGCCAATTGTGATGCCCAAACATACGGGATTGGACTGAAGGAGGTATTCTAGTGTGTTATACAATTTTAATTTTGAAATATGGAACTTTGTTATATAGCTTGCAATATTGACTTATTTTCACTTTTATATCTTATTGACTTGAAATATTCATTTTAACTAAAAATATTTGAGGTACTTTTTAAAGGGCTAGAAAATATAACTGATGAATTTGCATTATTATATAAATTATTTCTACATTTGGAATAGTTTTATCAAATGGTGTTCAAAAAGAATCTTGAGCCAGGCATGATGGCGCACGCTTGTAATCCCAGCATTCGGGAGGCTGAGACCAGAGGATCGCAGTTTGCGGACAACCTCAGCTACTTTAGTGAGGCCCTCTGCAACTGAGTGAGACCTGGTTTCAAAATAAAGAATAAAAAAAAAAAAAAAAGAATATCCGGGCATGGTGGCACACGCTTGTAATCCCCGCGCTTGGGAGGCGGAGATAGGAGGATCGCACAGGTTCGAAGCCAGCCTCGCTGGCTTAGGAGACCCTGTTTCCAAAAAATAAACAAAATAGGTCTGGAAGTGTAGCCCGGAGGTAGAAGAGCTTCCAGGAACCCCAGTACCACCAAAATTAATAATAATAGTAGTAGTAGTAGTAGTAGTAGTAGTAGTAGTAGTAAATAAGGCAGGTGCTGTTCCTCGGAGATCGAATGCCCCTTGGTTACATCCCCAGACCCACACAAAAAAAAATCTTGAAGAGCCAGGCATGGTGGCACACATTTGTAATCCCAGCATTTGGGAGGCTGAGACAGGAGGATTGCTGTTCACGGACAGCGTCAGCTACTTAGTGAGGCCCTTTACAACTCAGTGAGACCCTGTTTCAAAAATAAAGAATAAAAAACTGGGGCCAGGGGTATAGCTAGGTGGTAGGATCCCCCTGGGTTCCATCCTCAGTACCACAAGCAAAAACAAAACAAAACAAAGGCTTGAATTTGAAAATATTTGAAACTTGATTTTTGTTTTTATAGTAATACCATCTTCTTAGTAGAATAGGATTTGTTATCCATATGTTATTTGTAGGATGGCCACATTCTACCAAGACGTGTTTATTCAGAATTATAATGTGAGCCAAGGCATGGTGGCACACACCCGTAATCCCAGCTACTCTGGAGTCTCAGTCTCTTCTCCAGTCTGTTTGTCCAAATGTTAGGCTTATTTAACTAAAACTGTTCCAGGCTTGGTGACACATTCTTATAATTCAGTACTTGGGAGACTGAGACAGGAGGATCACAGATTCGAGACCAGCCTCAGCAATTTAGCAAGGCCCAAAGCAATCTACTGAGACCCTTTTCCAAAATAAAATACAGCTAGGAGTATTAGTTCAGAGGTAGAATGCCTCTGGCTCCCATCCTCAGTACCATTTATTTATTTACTTATTTATATTTATATATATTATATGTATCATAAAGTAACATCTTAAGTATGCAGCTTTATTAATTTTTACACAGTGAATACATTCATATAACTACCACCTGAGTGATAACAGAACATTATCCCAGAAGTTTTTCTCTTATCCTTTCAGTATTGTTTGATATAATCAAAGGAAAGTTTTAACAATTTGAGGCCCTGATCTTTTAAAGGGGTCATAACTTTTCCAACCAATTTCTTTAGGTTTTTTTTTTTTTTTTTTTTTTTTTGCTTTGGCAGTAGTGGAGATTGAACCCATGGGTACATTACCACCTAAGATACACCCTCAACCCTTTTCTTCTTTTTCTCTCTTTTTTTTTCTTTTCCTTTTTGTGGTACTGGAGATTGAACCCAGGGATGTTCTACTACTGAGTTACACCTCAACCCTTTTTAATATTTTATTTTGAAATAAAGTCTAAGATACCACACACTGGCCTCAAATCTTCTAATCCTCCTGTCTCAACCTCCCAAGTAGAGGCATGTGTCACCACACCTGGCTTTCAGCCCTCTTAATTTTGAGACAGGACTTTGCTAAATTACCAAAACTGGCCTGGAATCCGCAGTCTTCCTGCCTCCGGAGTTGCTGGAGTTAGACTTGTGCCACAGTACCTGGCCCCACCAATTTCTTTACTCAGATTCAACCTGTTGCAGTTTAATATCATTTCCTTTGATACATGAAGTAATTTTTTGTTACTCATATTATAGTTTTCTCTTTAATACTATCAAAAATTTTGATTTTGTTATGTGCTTTGGGTTTGTAGTTATGGATTATTGATGAAAAGAAGTGGAGCCCGGGGAGAGTGGATCATACGGTGGGCTGGCCCTTGGACAGACATACCTACGGAGGCTCTTTTCTCTATCACTTAAATGAAGGTGAACCCTTAGTAGCTCTGGGTTTTGTGGTAAGTTATATCCTCATTTGCGGAAGTTATATCCCCATTTGCTAGAGTTACAGGATTACCAGTGTTGTAAAGCAAGAGTTTTTAATCTGGAGAACATAAAATGCTTTTTTATTTAACGTTTACTTTTTAATGTTATCAAAGCCCATTTCCACTGTGGCATGCAGCCACCAGATATGAAATCAGCACAGAACTGAACCTGTAACTGTAAAAACAAGCAGTTTCTTCTTTCTTGGTCATCTGCATCTTCGTAGTAAATACACTTGAACATTAAAAGGAATGGAAAAATAATGTAAGGTTTTCTGCACCTGCATTGACGGCAGCTTTACAGTGGTGTCACGGGTAGACACGTACATGACACATTGTTGAATGAGTGCATTATTGGTGTGTTCACCCTGATCAGATGTTCAGTGCATCACTGTGGGTAGTTACCCTCCAAGTGACTTACACTTACCAAAGGAAAAAATTCTAGTTGCTAATTTCAGCACTTTGGTAATGCCTTGCAAAATTATCTGCTATATTTCTTGTCCTCTTTTTTCTAAATGTAATTTACATCCTTCATCTTTGCTGTAGTAATACTTTAGTATGGATTATTAGTATATTTCTAGAGTTGTTACTGATAAAAATAAAAACAAGTAATTGTAACCTCTTTTGGAGAAACATGAGACTCCAACCTAGTTATTTAAATTTGCATTATAGTATTTATTCCTACAAATACTTGTCATATAAGAAATGCATGTGCTTTTTGATAGATAAAGTCTAAATTATATAAATATGTCATCTGAACATTTTAAGGTTGGTCTAGACTATCAAAACCCATACCTGAGCCCATTTAGAGAGTTCCAAAGGTGGAAACACCATCCCAGCATTCAGCCAACATTGGAAGGTGGGAAAAGGATCGCCTACGGAGCCAGAGCTCTCAACGAAGGTGGATTTCAGGTAACTCTTTGAACTTTATTTCTTATTTTTGTTTCATAAATTAAGAATTAGAAATATGATGTAAGCCGGGCATGGTGGCACACACTTGTAATCCCAGCACTTCAGAGGCTGAGACAGGAGGATTGCATAGGTTTGAAACCAGCCTCAGCTACTTAGTGAGGCTCTTAGCAACTTAGTGAGACCCTGTTTCCAAATAAAATATAAAAATAGGTCTAGGATTAAGCCCGGAGATAGAAAATCCCCTGGGTTCCACCCCCAGCACCACCAAAAAAAAAAAGAAGAAGAGGAGGGGCGGGGGGGGGGAAGAGGAGGAGGAGGAGGAGGAGGAAAGAAAAAGAAAAATATGATGTAACCAGCCAGGTATGGTGGCACACACCTGTAACCCTAGTACTTGGAAGGCTAAGAGAGAAGGACTGCAAATTTGAGGCCAGCCTCAGCAATTTAGTGAGTAAATTTAATGGTATGAAATATGGTATATACACACAGTTGAATTTTACACAACCATCAGAAAGCATAAAATGATGTCATTTTCAAGAAAATGATGGAAACCAGGTGTGGTGGCACACGCTTATAATCTCAACATTTGAGAGGCAGAGACCAGAGGATCACAGTTCCTGGACAGCCTCAGCTACTTAGCAAGGCCCTTCACAACTCAGTGAGACCCTGTTTAAAAAAATAAAAAAGACTAAGGCCGGGCGTGGTGGCGCACGCTTGTAATCCCCACGCTTGGGAGGCTGAGACAGGAGGATCGCGCAGGTTCGAAGCCAGCCTCAGCTACTTAGTGAGGCTCTCAGCAACTTAGTGAGACCCTGTTTCCAAATAAAATATAAAATGGGTCTGGGAGTATAGCCCGGAGGTAGAAAGCCTCTGGGTTCCACCCCCAGTACCACCAAAATAAATAAGTAAATATAAAAAAGACTAAGCCGAGAGTGGTGGCACACACTTGTAATCACAGCGCTTGGGAGGCTGAGACAGGAGGATCACACAGGTTCGAAGCCAGCTTCCTCTACTTAGGCTCTCAGCAACTTAGTGAAACCGTTTCCAAGTAAAATATTAAATAGGTCTGGGAGTATAGCCCGGAGGTAGAAAAGCCCCTGCGTTCTACCCTCAGTACCACCAAAAATAAAAAAATTAAAAGACTAAAACATAGGACTGGAGATGTAGCTCAGAGGTAGAATGCCCCTGGGTTCCATCCCCAGTACCACAAAAGAAAAGAAAAGAAAATGGATAGAACTACAAAATATTAAACCAAATGAGATCCAACTGTCTTAGAAAGCCAAGGATTGAAAGTTTTCTAGTTAGTGGAAGCCAGAACAAAAATAGGAAGCAAAAGGGACTTCATTCATATGAGAACAAACAGAATAGTGGAAAAAGATTAGGGGGAGAGGGCAGGGGGGAGGGGGAGGAGAAAACCAGGTTTGAGGATGAAAGGTTATGTCCATATAAGAAAGTTTAAGCAGGGCATGGTGGCACAGGCCTGTACTATTACTCAGCCCTTGGGAGGCTGAGGCAAGGGGACTGAAGGTTCAGTGCCAGCCTCAACAACTTAGGGAGACCCTGTTTCTCAATAATAAATAAAATAGGGGTGGGGGTATAGCTCAGGTGTAGAATGCTCCTAGGTTCATCCCCAGTATGGCAAAAAAAAAAAAAAAGAACAGTTGAGTACCAATCTCACTAGCATGTATGCAGAGGAAGGGGAGGACACAAAAGGAAACACCAAGTAACATGTGCATGTATGTTTGCATCACTTGGACTCTTGCTGTGATGTCTGATTATGCTGTACGAATAACAGTGGAAAATTATTTTGGAAATTTTGCTTATGTTTATTAAACGTTTAGAGCTAGGCAGGGTGGTGAATGCCTTTCATCCCAGTGCCTGAGAGGCTGAGACAGGAGGATTGCAGGTTCAAGACCAGCCTCAATAACCTAATGAGACAGTTTCAAAAATAAAGAGAGATGAGGATGAGTCAGGCATGGTGGTTCATGCCTATAATCTCAGTACCTGGGAAGCTGAGACAGGAGGATCACAGGTTGGAGGACAGCTTCAGCAAGTACCAAGACTCTCATCAACCTAGCAAGACCTTGTTTCAAAAATAAAAATAAAAGCCGGGCGTGGTGGCGCACGCTTGTAATCCCTGTGCTTGGGAGGTGGAGACAGGAGGATCGCACAGGTTCAAAGCCAGCTGCACTGGCCTAAGAGACCCTTTTTCCAAATAAAAAAAAAGTTCAAAAAAAGAATAGGTCTGGAAGTGTAGCCCAGCGGTAGAAGAGCTTCCAGGAACCCCAGTACCACCAAAAAAAAAAAAAAAAAATAGCTGTGCATGGTGGTGCATGTTTGTACTCCCGGTGCTTGGGAGGCTGAGACAGGATTGCACAGGTTCGAAGCCAGCCTTAGCTATTTAGTGAGGCTCTCAGCAACTTGGTGAGACCCTGTTTCCAAATAAAATATAAAGCAGGTCTGGGAGGATAGCCCGGAGGTAGAAAGCCTCTGGGTTCCACCCCCAGTACCACCAAAATAAATAAATAAATAAAAATAAAAATAAATAAGGCTGGGGATATAGCTCAGAGGTTGAATATCCCTGGGTTCAATCCCCAGTACTGTAAAAAAAAAAAAAAAAAAAAAAAAGAAAGAAAAAAAGTAAGTTTTAAAGCCAATCCCAAGGGACAGGGAGGGAATGGGGTAGGAATTGGGTAGGGGTTAAATCAGCGATGTGTACATGCTTGTACACACAAGTTTTTTACCCCAATATGATGTTTGAATATAATGCACCAATTAAAAAAAAATTTTAAGGAAAAAAAATAAAGTTACCCCAGGTTAAATAGTTTTAAAAAATCCAATATTTTTCTTGTAGACTATTGTGTTAGTATAAAGGCCAAGACTTATGTACATATACCTATAAAATAAGGAAGAATAAAAGTATTTTATGGAAAAAAAAATAAAGCCAAGCCCAGGTACCGCAAAAAAAATAAAATCGTTTCAATCTTAATTTTTTCCCATGTAGGTCGGTCATGGGGTATGCAAACCTAATTCTCACTGTTATGGAAGGAAACACTGCCTTGCTGTTCCTTCCCATGCTGCATTCATTTGCATGTGTTCACTGGCCTTTCTCTGCAGCTCCGGAAGACTGAGAGTATTGTTTCGCCTACTCTGAGCTAACAGATGTATTCTGAATCTTTCCTTCCTCAGTCTATACCAAAGCTCACCTTTCCTGGTGGTCTACTAATTGGCTGTAGCCCTGGTTTCATGAATGTTCCCAAGATCAAAGGTACCCACACGGCAATGAAAAGTGGAAGTTTGGCAGCAGAATCAATTTTTAATCAACTAACTAATGAAAATCTCCAATCAAAGACAATAGGTAAGAAATTTCTATTACAGGAAAGAAAGTTATTTCGTTGTATCTACTGCAGTTGACATTAAATGACACACATCACAGCCTGGCACAGTGGCACAGATCTGTAATCCCAGTGCTTGGGAGGCTGAGACATGTCTTTTTTTTTTTTTTTTTTTTTTTTTTTTTTGCGGGTCTGGGGATGGAACCCAGGGGCATTTGACCTCCAAGCTACACCCCCTGCCCTGTTTTTTATTCTTTATTTTGAAACCGGGTCTCACTGACTTGCAGAGGGCCTCACTAAGTAGCTGAGGCTGTCCGCGAACCGCGATCCTCCAGTCTCAGCCTCCTGAATGCTGGGATTACACACATGCACCACCACACCTGGCTGAGACATGTTTGACACCAGCCTTAGAACTTTGGTTAGACCCTGTCTCGAAATAAAAAAACAAATTGGGCTGCTGGTACAGCTTAGAGGTAGAATACCCTGGGTTCAATCCTCAGTATTGGAAAGAAGGAAAGAAAAAAATAAAGAGGCTAAGACATGAGGATCACAGGTTTAAGGCTAGCCTCAGCAACTTAATGTTCTATGCAACCTAGTGAAACCCTGTTTCAGGACAACAAAAACTTTGTATGTGTGTGTAGGGTCTAATCCAGGGGCATTCTACCTCCAAGCTACAGCCTCAGCCCTGTTTTTTTTTTTTAATTTATTTATTTATTTATGTATTTATTACAGTAGTGGGGATGGAATCCACGGGGATTCTACCACTGAGCTACACCCCAGCCCTATTTTTTATTCTTTACTTTGAAATGGGGTCTCACTGAGTTACAAAGGGCCTCACTAAGTAGTAGCTGAGGCTGTCCTCAAACCGCGATCCTCCTGTCTCAGCCTCCCAAATCCTGGGATTACAAGCATGTGTCGCCACGCCCGGCTCTCATTTTTATTTGGAAAGAGGGTCTCGCTAAGTTAATGAGACTCTCGCTACTTGCTAAGGCTGCCCTTGAACCTGTGAACCTCCTGTCTCAGCCTCCCAACTACTGGGATTACAAGTATGTGTCACTACGCCAGGCTTCAAAACAGAAAATTTAAATAGGGGTTGGAGGTGTAACTTGGAGCTACAATACCCCTGGATCCAATCCCCAGTACCATGAAAAAAGACATACCACATTTGTCCCTTTGTATACAGTATGAAGATGTGTGCTGTACAAAAATGAGAAACAACTATATGACCTACTCTGAATACTTAAGTCAGGGTTTTAAAAGTGTTTTAGCCAGGCGTGGTGGTGCACGCTTGTAATCCCAGTACTTGGGAGGCTGAGACAGGAAGATCATAGGTTTGAGGCCAGCCTGTTACTTAGTGAAGCCCTCTGCAATTTAGTGAGACCTCGTTTCAAAATAAAGAATAAAATAGAGCTGGGGATATAGCTCAGAGATAGAATGCTCTTGGGTTCAATCCCCAATACCACAAAAAATAAAAATAAAAAAAGTTGTATTTACATCAAAGTTAATAATAATACCAGTGGTATCCCCCTTCCTAGAATCTACTTCAAATTTTATTGTTCTGCATTTACATTATACACATGTAATATACACATTAAGATGTGTCATAAATACCAGAACAACTTTAGGCTAAAGATAGAACAGCTTTGCAGAAGGCAAAATTGGCTGCCTATTCCTTAACAGGGATGGTAGGTACAGGCCAAAGATAGCAAAAACAACCAGCACTTATACCTCACTTACACCTTTAATCTAAAAAGACCCTCTGGTGATGCTCAGTTTTTCTCAAAACCAGTTTCCTCGCCCCTCTGACTTCCCCTCATTCTACTCCATTGCAATCACTGGCCTCTTTACAGTTCCATAAACATGCCATGCTTGACCCGTCTCATGTTCTGCTCAGAACAGCTCCCTCCATCCCTCTGCCTTTGTTCAAGTATTGCTCAAGTGGCCCTGTCTTCACACCAATTAATCTCCACTGCCAAAGAGCACGACCCCTGACACATTTCTTTTTTTAGTGTTTCCAACCTTTTGGCACACTATTTACTTGACACATAGTAGCAGCTCAGTAGATATTTGATATAAGCCCTGTTCTTTAGGATGACATGGAATGGCAGGCTAGAAACTTTGTTGGACCACCAGCCATACTTCAGCTGTGTCATGTACACAGAGTATCGCATAGAGCTAGTACTGGAGCCAGTGCATTCCAGAAGACAAGGAGTGAAACCCATGAGAAAGGAAAGGAAAGCCAGGACAGGAAGCAGAGTGCTCACTGAGTTCATGAATGACAGTGAGAAGTACCAGTTATCTCCTTAAATATTAAGGGCATGCACCAAGTTGTAGGTATTATTATGATTCTCTAGGGCAGCCCTAACAAGGTACCATATACTAGGTAACTCAACAGAAATATCCAGGCATGGTGGTGCTCACTTGTAATCCTAGTACTTGGGAGCCTGAGAAAGGAGGATCGCAGGTTCACAACCAGCCTCACCAACTTAGTGATACCCTGTTTCAAAATAAAGAATTAAAAAATAGGGCTGGGGGTATAGCTCAGAGGTAGAATGCCCAAGTTCAATCCCCAGTACCACAAAAACAAACAATAAAACAGATATATTCTTCCCAAGTTATACAAGCTAGAAACCCAAAATCAAAGTGTTGGCAGGAACATACATTCTGAAGTCTCTGCAGATTTTTTTTGTCTCCCCAGCTTCTTTCTGCAAGCTTTACACATTTCTTGGCTTGTGGAAATTTAACACCAGTCTCTACTTCCACCTTCACCTGACTGTCTTTGTCTTGTCTCTTGTTAAGAGGATGCAGGTCACATTGGATTAGGGACCCAGTTACACCTACAGCCCCCTCCCTATTACAGGGTCACAGTAGGAGAGGTGGGGGTTAGGACTTTATAATTTTGCAGGGGCATATTTCAACTCATTGCAGGTAAAAGTGGGTTGAATGATGAATTAAAAAATTTTTACTTTTATAGGTACCATTAACTTTTTAAGCTTCCTTTTCAGTTTTGCTGAATTCTCATAATTTCAGAATTCAGGTTGGGGGTATAGTTCAGTGAATGTTGAACTACCATGAGTGAAGCCCAGTATTTGATCCCCAGCACTACCAAAGAAATCAAATGCCTTACTCTCAAATCATTCCCCTTCTGGAAGGTGCTAACATTTAAAATCTACTTAAGATTCACCAATTGGATTTTTGAGTAGCAAAATACCTTGACAGTAGAGTACTGTAAGCACCTGGAGGAAATTTTACCCTTAACGTTTCATGTTTCTCATAAAAGGACTCCATGTAACTGAGTATGAAGACAATTTGAAAAAATCTTGGATATGGAAAGAGCTATATTCTGTTAGAAATATAAGACCTTCCTGCCATGGAATATTAGGTGTATATGGAGGGATGATTTACACTGGAATATTTTACTGGATATTCAGAGGAATGGAGCCGTGGACTCTAAAACATAAAGGTAATCTAAAACCCAAAAATATGAGATATCCTCAAAATTTCATACATGGGATCCAGATCCACTAACTAGTAGAAAACTTTTAATGTCAATTTGTTTGGTTGCATAAATTATATTCAGTGTCTTAAAGAACAGTAGAATTGCACAAGAATTAAAAGTCATTTCTTTAGTATAACATTTTAATTTTTATAAATGCTTAAGAAAGTACTTGAGGACTGGTGATTGGGGTACAATATTTGAAGATCTGGGGGTAAAGCTTAATAAATGCCTGGGTTTAATCTAGTATTATTTGCATGCTTGAAATTTGTTATTAAACATCTTCCTCAAAATTGTTGAAGGTTCTGATTCTGATCAACTCAAGCCAGCCAAGGACTGCACACCTATTGAATATCCAAAACCTGATGGACAGATCAGTTTTGACCTTTTGTCATCCGTGGCCTTAAGCGGTACTAATCATGAACATGACCAGCCAGCACATTTAACCTTAAAGGATGACAGTGTACCTGTAAATAGAAACCTGTCAGTATATGATGGGCCTGAACAGCGATTCTGCCCTGCAGGTCAGTATTGATTTCCTTCCATCCCTAAATACTAATGCAGATACTTGCTTCAAACATTTTCAGAATATGATTATTTTTTTTTCTTCTTCTTTTTTTCTTATGCCATACTGGAGATGGAACCCAGGGGCATTCTACCTCCGAGTTACACCCTCAGCCCTATTTTTTATTCTCTTTATTTTGGTGGTACGAGGTTCCTGGAAACCCTTCTACCTCCGGGCTATACTCCCAGACCTATTTTTATATATACTTTTTTTTTTTTTTTTTTTTTGGAAACAGGGTCTCATAAGCCAGTGAAGCTGACTTCGAACCTGCGTGATCCTCCTGTCTCCACCTCCCAAGCAAACATGTGCCACCACGCCCGGCTATTCTCTTTATTTTGAAACAGGGTCTCACTGAGTTGCAGAGGGCCTCACTTAGTAGTAGCTGATGCTGGCCATGAACTGTGATCTTCCTGTCTCAGCCTCCCAAATGCTGGGATTACAAGCATGTGCCACCACATCCGGCTTGATTCTGTTATTTTAATAAATTATTTCTGAGATGAGCATGGTGGTACACACGTATAATCCCAGTACTTCGGAGGCTGAGACAGTAAGATTGCAGGTTTTTGACCCACCTCAGAAACTTAGTCTTAGCAACCTACAGCAGGGAATTTTTAAGCCTATTCAAATGACATTTCTCCAGCCTTTTCTGTCTACCTTTGGACCAAGGACTATGAAACACCAAAGAATACTTCTGTTCTTGTAATTTTTTTTTTACTTTTGTTTTTTTATTGTCTGCTTTTAATGGTAGGGACTGAACCTAGGGACATCCTACCATCTGAGCTACACCTTCAGCTCTATTTTTTTATTCTGAAATATGGTCTCACTGAATTGCGGAGGGCCTAAGTTGCAGAGGCTGGCCACGAACTTGTGTTCCTCCTCTCAGCCTTCCAAGTACTGGAATTATACAAGTGTGTGCCACCACACCGGTTTATGATGAAGTTTTTTGGTTTTGTTTGTTTGTGGGTCTGGGGATGGAACCCAGGGGCATTTGACCTCCGAGCTACACCCCCTGCCATTTTTTATTCTTTTATTTTGAAACAGGGTCTCACTAAGTTGCAGAAAGCCTGAGTAGCTGAGGCTGTCCACGAACCGCGTTCCTCTGGTCTCAGCCTCCCAAATGCTGGGGTTACAAGCGTGCGCCACCACGCTCGGCTTTATGATGAAGTTTTAAAAAAAAGTTTTTTATCATGGCAGCTCCTGTGCACCCAATGTGCACACATGCTAGAATATGTTCTAGCCACACTGAGTTCCTAAAGTCCTAAACTTTAAATCACTGTGCCATATCTTTACTGTTTTCAACTAAAATTATAGTAATCAGAACCATTCTCAAATAATGTGGTAGAGAAAATAGTGTAAAGATATGTGATAATTAGTACATTCTCAAAAGAAATTAGAATGTAAGCAAGCTCTTCAAGGACAAAGGTCTTGACTGTAGATCTTAAAAATAGTTTCACTGGAGCCAGGAATGGTGGTGCACGCTCCTAATCCCAGTACTTGGGAGGCTGAGACAGGAGGACCACACATGTTCAAAACCAGCCTCAACTACTTAGTGAGACCCTGTTTGCAAATAAGTATAAAATAGGTCTGAGAGAATAGCCCAGGGGCAGAAAAGCCCCTGGGTTCTACCCCCAGTAGTACCACACACAAAAAAATAGTTTTGCCTGGCGCAGTTGCACATGCTTGTGACCCCAGCATTTGGGAGGCTGAGACGGGAGGATTGTGCTTCGCAGACAACCTCAGCTACTTTGTGAGACCCTTTTTCAAAAATAAAAAACACTGTCGGGTGTGGTGGCACACGCTTGTAATCCCCGCACTTGGGAGGCGGAGACAGGATCGCGCAGGTTCGAAGCCAGCTGTGCTGGCTTAAGAGACCCTATTTCCAAATTAAAAAGCATAAAAATAGGTCTGAGAATGTAGCTCGGAGGTAGAAGGGTTTCCAGGAACCCCAGTACTACCACCAAAAAAAAAAAAAAAAAAAAAAAACTAACTAAAAAACACTAAAAAAAAATGGCATATGGCTGGGGGTGTAGCTCAAAAGTACAATGCCCAAGTTCCATCCCCAATACCGTAAAACAAAGTTTCATCAGTTTTAAATTCTTGGAGAGTAAGGGCTGGATCTAAATTTTTTTTTTCAGCTACAGCATATATACATGTATACAAGGATTCCCTTTAATTGTGTAGATTAATATAGCAGCAGCATATACCAAGATGCCCAAAATATTCTCCATGGACAAACATTCACAAAACTACTTTTAAGGTTTCTGCTGTTCCTTCTAGGGTTTTAAATCTACCAGGGTTTTAAATCTACCTTTGAGCCTGAGAGAATGAGACAGAATCAGGTTCAAGGCCAGCCTCAGCAACTTAGCAAGCCCCTATTTCAAAACAAATAGTAAAAAGCACAGGGGTTGTACGCTGGTGGTAGAATACCCCCTGGATTCAATTCCCAGTACCCCCCCCCCACAAAAGTCTACTTTTGAACCTGGTCTAAGAGCACATGCCTATAATCCCACCTACACATGAGACTTTGGCAGAAAGATGCCAAGTTCAAGGCCAGCCTGGAAACTTAGCAAGACCCTGTTTCAAAATTTTTTTTAAATAAGGGCTACGAATATAGACAAGTGGTAAAGTACTTGCCTAGAGTGCCAAAAGAAGGTCTACTTTTGAATTAATTTAAAATGTTTAAGCCGGGCATGGTGGCGCACGCTTGTAATCCCCGTGCTAGGGAGGCTGAGACAGGAGGATCGCACAGGTTCGAAGCCAGCCTCAGGTACTTAGTGAGGCTCTCAGCAACTTAGTGAGACCCTGTTTCCAAATAAAATAGAAAATAGGTCTAGGAGTATAGCCCAGAGGTAGAAAGCCCCTGGGTTCCACTCCCAGTACCACCAAAAAATATATAAAAATAAAAATAAAATGTTTAGAGCAGTGCATGGTGGCACATGCTTGTAATCATAGCATTCGGGAGGCTGAGACCAGAGGACTGTGGTTCAGGGACAGCCTCAGCTACTAAATGAGACCTGCAATTCAGTGAGACCTGGTTTCAAAATAAAGAATTTAAAAAAAAAAAAAAAGGGCAGTGGGTGTAGCTCAGAGGTCGAATGACCCTGGGTTCCAGCCCCAGACCCGCAAAAAAAAAAAAAAAAAAAAAAAAAAAAGTTTAAATTAGGTACTTTTTTTTTTGCAGGAGTTTATGAATTTGTACCTTTGGAAGAAGGTGATGGATTTCGGTTACAGATCAATGCTCAGAACTGTGTGCACTGTAAAACATGTGATATTAAAGATCCAAGTCAGAATATTAACTGGGTGGTACCCGAAGGTGGAGGAGGACCTGCGTACAATGGAATGTAAACTGCAATTTACTTCATTTGCAGGCACATTTGATAACTAAGTTTCTTTAAAATGTAAATGTATGGCAAACTAACATTAAAGTATCCAGGGGTGAATAAGTGTCCTTCACAAAATTACTGATGAATAAAAATTTTATATCTAAAATTATTCCATAAAGATTGTGGAATATTTCCTTTAAGTAAAACTTCATAAATAATAGCATCTATTTACCAGCATATTTCAGCACCACCAGGAAAATATGCTATTGGACTTTACTGTGCTTTTTGACTTGCTAAATTTAGTATCTCTATAAAAATGTGTAGGTCCTAGACTAGGGATCTGCAAGTACCACTTATATAGTTTTATTGAAACACAGCTATGCCCACTGGTTATGTATATTATGTATGACTAATTTTGAGTTAAAATTGATTTGCAGTTGCAGAGTTGAATCATTAGACTAGACAGCACACAAAGCCTAAATATTTTAATATCTGGCTCTTTAGAGAAAAAATGTACTAGACCCTAGGTGTTACCTGTAAGTATAGAACAGCACAAACCTGCCACAGATAAGGGTTGAGGGAAATATAAACACAACGTAAGCTTTCTTCCATTCGTTCAACTATAGGAGTTTCACACGAGACTGAAGCAGAACAGACCAGACATCATTCCTTATGAAAATACAGACAGAAACTCAATTTCACTGTATTTTATAACATTTTTTATTAAGAGGGAACCTATTTCAATATTTCTAAACTGTAAACAATGCGGAACTGAAAAGTCAAAGTTATCACATTAGGGTCACATACAGACAGTAATTTGTGTGTGTGTGTGGGGGGGGGGGGGGTCTGGGGATGGAACTCAGAGGCATTCAACCTCCGAGGACCTATTTTTTATTCTTCATTTTGATGAAACCGGGTCTCATTGAGTTGCAAAGGGCCTCAGTAAGTAGCTGAGGCTGTCCCTGAACCGCAATCCTCTGGTCTCAGCCTCCAAAATGATGAGATTACAAGCGTGAGCCACCAAACCCGGCTCACACAGTAATTCTTAACATTGTCTTACTGGCTATATAAGCAACTCTGAATCCTTATTAAGCAAACATTTTTGCATATACCGCCTTCTCTTTATCTTTCTGTGCCTTTATTTTTTGTTTGACTTTCAGTAATTCTGCTTGGATGGCTGCAAAAAAAAAGACATAGTAAGTTATTATAGTCACTTCTCAAAACATCATCTACTGTTATAATCATATCTGGGCTTATTTTAAAGGAACAAGTTTATTTCTGTCATGGCTTTTCTGAAGCATATTCACAGAAGTTAAATTTACAATGAATACTGTATCTCTTAGTATTGAGCAAGTGCTAAGGTAGAACAAACAGTATTTAGGTAAGTGAAATTAGTGCCTTCTTGAGAAGAATTAGAATCTAAGCTTTGTGACAAGAGGTCCTCTGCTATATGAACAAAGCCTATGGCTCAATAAGACGCATTCTATCATATCTGCTAAAGTGGCTCATGAGCATAGGGATTTTTGTGTGTGGTTCTGGGAATGGGACCCAGGAGCACTCTACCTCAGCTACACCCCTAGCCCTGTTTTTGTTTTATTTTGAACCAGGATCTCACTAAGATGCTGAGGCTGGCTTTGAATCTGTAATCTTATGTCAGCCTCCAAAGTACTGGGATTACAGGTGTACACCACCTTACCCAGCTCACGAATATAGATTTTTAAAGGAGAAAATGAATGAACTTTCATTACAAAAACTGTCAACTGAGCCAGGTGTGGTGGCACACACTTGTAATCCCAGTACTTAGGAGACAAGACAGGAGAATCACATAGGTTCAAAGCCAGCCATAGCTACTTACTGAGGCTCTCAGCAACTTAGTGAGACCCTGTTTCCAAATATAAATATGAAATACATTGCCAAGCATAGTGGCGCACGCTTGTAATCCCAGCATTCAGGAGGCTGAGACCAGAGGATCCCGGTTCACGGACAGCCTCAGCTACTTAGGCCCTCTGTAACTTAGTGAGACCTGGTTTCAAAATAAATTTTTTTAAAAAAGGGCAGGAGGTGTAGCTCAGAGGTCAAATGCCCCTGGGTTCTATCTCCAAACCTGCATAAAATAAAATACAAAAATAGTTCTAAAAAGCCGGGCCTGGTGGCATGTGCTTGTAATCCCAGCATCTGGGAGGCTGAGACAGGAAGGTTGCAGTTTGCATACAGCCTCAGCTTCATTAGTGAGACCCTTTCCAACTCAGTGAGACCCTGTTTCAAAATAAATAAAAAATAGGAATGGGATGTAGCTCAGAGGTAAGATGTCCCTGGGTTCCATCCCCAGTGCTACCAAAAAAAAAAAAAACTTCTGAGAGAAGGCCCCTATGTTTCATCCCCAGTACCACCAAAAAAAAAAAAAAAAAAAAATTGCCAACTTACCTTTATCTTCTGGTGCTATCTCCTGAGCTTTCTTAAGATCAGCCTTTAATTGGGAAAAAATTGTAAAATATTAGACATTATTTTACAAATGTGACTATGTTTCAATATTTAGAACAAAATTTACCAATGCTTGATCGTATTCTTTTAATCCTTGCCATCCTTGAGCTCTGCGGTATAGTGCTTTCGTATTTGATGGGTCCATTTCAAGAGCCTAAAAAAAGTTATAATAAGATTAGCTTTGTGTGTGTGTGTGGTACTAGAGATTGAACTCAGGGGCATTCTATCTCCGCGATACACCCTCACCCCTATTTTATTTTTATTTAGAAAAAAGTTCTTACTCGATTGACGAGAGCCTCACTACTTGCGGAGGCTGTCCTCAACCTGATCCTCCTGTCCAAGACTCCCAAGTACTTGGATTATAAGCATGCGTCGCCATGACCAGCAGAGAAACATTCTGAGTAAAAGTTTGTATACAGTTGTCCCTTAGTGTCTTTGGATTGGTTTAAGGACAGTCCTCTAACCTCCACAAACCAAGATATCCAGGGACACTGAAGTTTATCAAAATAAAGAACAAAAAATAGGGCTGGGAGCGTATCTCAGAGGTAGAATGCCTCTGGGTTCAATCCCTAGTACCTCAATCCCCAGTACTGCAAAAACAATAAACAAGTTGTAGTATTTGCATACAAACTATACACATTCTCCCATCCACTTGAAATCATCTCTAGATTATTTACCATACTTAGTATAAATGTAATGTATGTAATCTACTATTTAGGGAATAATGTGTTTTTTGTTTTGGGTTTTTTTTTTTTTGCGGTATTGGGGATGGAACTCAGGGGCATTCAACCCCTGAGCTACAATTCCAGCCTTAATTTTTATCCTTTTTTTTTTTTTTTTTTTTTTTGGTGGTACTGGGGATAGAACCCAGGACCTTCTACCTCCGGGCTACACTCCCAGACCTATTTTATATTTTATTTGGAAACAGGGTCTCTTAAACCAACCAAGGCTGGCTTCGAACCTGCTCAATCCTCCTGTCTCAGCCTCCCAAGCATGGGGATTACAAGCGTGCGCCACCACGCCGGGCTATTTATCCTTTATTTTGAAACAGGGTCTCACTGAGTTTCAAAGGGCCTCACTAAGTAGCTGAGGCTAGCTGCAAATCTGGATCCTCCTGTCTCAGCCTCCCAAATGTTGGGATTACAAGTGTGCACCACCACGCCCAGCTTTCATTTTTCTTTATCCCCCCCCCCCCCAGTACAGTACTGGGGATAAAACCCAGGGACAGTCTACCGCTGAGCTACACCCCCAGCCCTGTTTTTTATTCTTTTTGTGTGTATGTATGGTACTGGGGATGGAACCCAGGGGCATTCTACCTCCAAGCTATACTCCCAGCCCTATTTTTCATTCTTTATTTGAAAGCGGGATCTTTCTGAGTTGCAAAGGACTTCACTAAGAAGCTGAGGCTGGCTGCTAACCGGATTCTCCTGTCTCAGCCTACCAAATGTGGAGATTACAAGTGTGCGCCACCACGCCCAGCTTTATTCTTTATTTCAAAACAGCATCTCACTAAGTAGCTGAGGCTGTCCATGTACTGCAATCTTCCTGTCTCAGCTTCCCAAATGCTGGGATTACAAACGTGCGACAACACACCTGGCTAGGGAATAATGATTTTTAAGTCTATACATGTTTAATACAAAAGAAACCAAGTTTAGATCAATCTAAGAATGTGGAACCCATGGATAAAGAGCCAATTATACACTCTTCCTTGAAACTGAGGTTTCTTAGGAACATGACTTATTTTTAACAGGCCTCTCCCCTAAAGTTTTATTTTATTTTATTTTATTTTTGCGGTACTAGATATAGACCCCCGCGGCATTCTACTTCTGAGTTACACCTCCAGCCCTATTTCTTATTCTTCATTTTGAAACCGGGCCTCAGTGAGTTGCAAGGGGCCTAAGTAGCTGAGGCTGGCCATGAACTGCGATTCTCCAGTCTCAGTTTCCCAAATGCCGGGATTACAAACATGCACCACCATGCCCAGCTAACGCATTTTTAAAACGTTTTATTTACATAACATCTTCTAAAAGCCAACATTCATAATTTTACTGAAAAGGGAATATTATCTGCCTCAGAAAAATCAAGAACATCAGGCATGGTGGTAAACATGATGTACTTCAGAGGCTGAGACAAGAGGATGGCAAGTTTGTGGCCAGCCTCAGCAATTTATCCAAGCCCCCTGCAACTTAATAAGACTCTGTTTCAAAACTAAAAAAACAATACTGAGGGCAAAGCTCAAATTCAGAATGTCCCTGGGTTCGGTCAGCAAGGCTGGGATCAGAGCCTGTCATGAGGCTAGGCCGGTACTGGGCCTCTGAGGCCGGTAGAGGAGCCAGCCAAGGAGTTAGTTTGGTGCGGGGTCCAGCGAGGCCAGGATCGGGGCCTCCCATGAGGCAAGGCCAGTGCTGGAGCCAGCGAGGTCAGGATCAGAGTCCTCTGGGTGGCCAGGCCACTACTGGGGCAGTCAAGAGTGGGATCGGAACTTGCAATGCGGCATGCACAGAGAAATATCACAGAAAATAAAATCCAGATGCTTCCCCTAATTAGCAAGAACTAGGAGGAAAGGGGTAACAGGAGGAGGTCGAGTAGTAGAAAGGGCCCTATTGAAAAGCAATTAAGGTGACCAATCAGAGGGGAGGGGATGGGGGAGGATGGAATCTCTCAAACTCATGAGGTGCATAAACAATTATATCAAAGATAATCACCAATTAAGCATGGGATCAAGGGAGGGGGAGGGAATGGGATGGGAACTGGATGAGGGCTTATTGAATATGTGCTTATAAATCCTCTCAAGTCTTGTATTCCAAAGTGATGTATGATTACAATAAATAAATAAATAAAATAAAAAGAATGTCTCTGGGTTCAATCCTCAGTACTACAAAAAGAAAAAAGTACAGAAGAGATCTAGAAAGCTGGGCATGGTAGCTCAGGTCTGTTATTTCAGTACCTGAGAGGCTGAGGTAGGTTTGAGGATAGCCTCAGTAGAAAGAGACCCTGTTTCAAAATTTAAAAAAAAACTAAAAAAAGGCAGCCAGGCTGGTGGCACACACTTATAATCCCAGCATTTGGGAGGCTGAGACAGGAGGATCACGATTCACAGCCAGCCTCAGCTACTTAGTGAGGCCCTTTGCAACTCAGTGAGACCTTGTTTCAAAATAAAGAATAAAAAACAGGGCTGGGGATGTCGCTCAGCAGTAGAATACACCTGGAACATCCCCAGTACCACTAAAAAAAAAAAAAGCAAAATAAAAATTAAAAAAGGCTGAGAGTGTAGTTCAGTGGTAGAATGCCCCCATGTTCAATCCCCAGTACCACAAAAAGAATGGAGGGGGCGAGAAATAGATTTTAAAAAATAATAATAATTAATACAGTTCTAGTGCTGAGGGTGTAGCTTAGTGGAAGAATACAATATGTGCTTTGCTTGAGGGAAGCCCAAGATTCAATCATCAGAACTGCAAATATATTTTATCATTTATTCTCTACTCGAAGCAAACCAGAGTCACACAAAAGACCATCCCCACCCACCATGACAGCATGCAATAGTTGTGTGTATACGTGTGTGTGGTGCTAGACACTGACCCAAGGGCCATTCTACCTCCAAGCTCCAACTCCAGATCTATTTTTTGTTTGGGATTCAACCCAAAGCATGCTAGGTAAGCGCTAAACCACTAAGCCAGAATCTCATTTTAGTTCTGCTTGCTTAAGCACAGCTAATCTACATGGTACATAGTTACTGTCAATATATTATATGAAAAAAAATTTAAGCAAACTATATATAACAGGGCAGAGTCACAATTGGTCTATTTGAGAAATATTAATGCTCTCCTGCTTTATCAGTTACTATACCTACCTGGCCCTCATAAAGGCAGATGACATTTCTGTGTTCCAACAGTACCCATTCTTCCTACATAAAGAGTGATGATAGGCCAGGCATGGTGGTGCACGCTTGTAATACCAGCATTTGGGAGGCTGAGACTGGAGGATCGTGGTTCACAGACAGCCTCGGCTACTTAGTGAGGCCCTTTCCAACTCAGTGCGACCCTGTTTCAAAATTAATAAAAAATAGTGCTGGGAGTGTAGCTTGGAGGTAGAATGCCCCTGGGCTCCAACACAAGTATCACACAATAAAAAAACAGTGATGATAAATAGAAACTGGCCCTGTTTTGCCACGCATGGTGCCAAACACCTATAATCACAGTACCTGGCTGAGATAGGAGAACTACAGATTCAAGGACAGCCTCAGCAAGTACTGAGACTCTGTTTTAAAAATTAAAAATAAAATAGGGCTGGGGTTGTAGCTCAAAGAAAGCCTCCAGGTTCAAACCCCAATACCAAGAAAAAAGAAATTGGCCCTCTCCTATGTCAAATCTATTAAGTTCCCTGAGGAAATAGATCTTTAAATTAAAAAGAAACCAGTCTCAGCTAAGCATGATAGCACAGGATTATATTTCCAGTACTTGGAAGGCTGAGAAAAAGAGGATCACAGGTTCATAATCAAGGCTCTCTCCAACTTAGTAAGACCATGTTTCAAAATAAAAAATAAGCCGGGCGTGGTGGCGCACGCTTGTAATCCCCGCGCTTGGGAGGCTGAGACAGGAGGATCGCGCAGGTTCGAAGCCAGCCTCAACTACTTAATGAGGCTTTCAGCAACTTAGTGAGACCCTGTTTCCAAATAAAATATAAAATGGGTCTGGGAGTATAGCCCAGAGGTAGAAAGCCTCTGGGTTCCACCCCCAGTACCACCAAAAAAAAAAAAAAAAAAATTTAAAAAAATAAAAAATAAAGTCTTAGCTACTTAATGAGGCCCTTTGCAACTCAGTGAGATCCTATTCCAAATAAAGAATAAAAAATAGAGCTGGGGTATACCTTGGAGGTCGAATGCCCCTGGGTTCCAACCCCAGCACCGCAAAATAAATAAGTTAAATAAATAAATAAAAAGTAAATAAATAATAAGGCCAAAGGTGTAGCTAAGAGGTTGAATGCCCCTGAGTTCAACTCTGTCTCTGTCTATCTGTCTATCTCTCTCTTACACACACACACACACACACACACACACACACACACACACACAGAGTTTCCATTAGGTACACAGAATGTGCCAAGCACAGTACTGAGTGCTTTGAACACATGCTATGTAAATCTTTTATTTCCACCTTATCACATAGTTATCTCCATTTTACAGAAAGATTAAAATTCTATAAAACAGGGATCTTTGTTAAGATCACAAAGCTAGGTCTAAGTTTAAAAGCCATATTGGGGCTGGGGATGCAGTTCAGTGGTAAAGGTCCTTAGAGGGTGTAGCTTATCTATCCGTACAACCCATATTCTTGATTATTCTTAGATATGTGTCCCAGTGCCTAAGCAATAGTTGTGTGTATACGTGTGTGTGGTGCTAGAGACTGACCCAAGGGTCATTCTACCTCCAAGCTCCAACTCCAGATCTATTTTTATTTTGAAGCATGGTCCCACTATATTGCTGAAAGCCTCTATAGCTTAGGGTTATCCTTGAACCTTCAGTGCTTCTGCTCAGCCTCCCAGGTATTGTAATCACAGGTGTGCACCAAAGTTTAATAAATGCTCTTGAATGAATGAGCTATTTGTGCTGTAAGAAAAAATAAAGGTCAGGCATGGTGGCGCAAGCCTGTGATCCCTGTACTTGGGAGGCTGAGACAGGAGGATCGTAGGTTCACAGCCAGCCTCAGCTACTTAGGGAGGCTCTCCGCAACTTAGTGAAACTGTTTCAAATAAAAAGTGAAAAATAGGACTGAGGGATGCAGCTTAGAGGTAGAATGTCCCTGGGCTCAATCCCCAGCACCACAGAAAGAAAAAAAAAAGCAGCTGGGCTTGGTGGCACATACCTGTTATTCCACAGCCAGCCCCAGCAACTTAAGGATTATCTCAGCAATTTAGTGAGACCATGTTTCAAGACAAAAATTATATTAAATGACTCAGTGTTAAAAGAAAATGAAAAGGCTGAGAGGCCAGGCATGGTGGCATACGCTTTTAATCCCAGCATTTGGAAAGCTGAGACCAGAGAATAGAGGATCGTGGTTCATGGATAGCCTCAGCTACTTAGTGAGGCTCTTGGCAACTCAGTGAGACCCTGTTTCAAAATAAAGAAAAAAAAGCCGGGCGTGGTGGCGCACGCTTGTAATCCCCGCGCGCTTGGGAGGCTGAGACAGGAGGATTGCACAGGTTCGAAGCCAGCCTCAGCTACTTGGTGAGGCTCTCAGCAACTTAGTGAGACCCTGTTTCCAAATAAAATATAAAATAGGTCTGGGAGTATAGCCCGGAGGTAGAAATCCTCTGGGTTTCACCCCCAGTATCACCAAAAAAAAAAAAAAAAAAATAGGGCTGGGAGTGTAGCTCGAAGGTAGAATGCCCCTGGGTTCCAACCCCAGTGCTGAGAAGAAGAAAAAAAAAAAAAAAAAAAAGGCTGAGCGAAGTACTGAGGGCCCAAAATAGTTAAAGACAAGATGACTTAAATCCTATTATCTCATTAGGTCCTATGCACTAAGGTATATTAAGGTGCTTTAGGCCAGCAACTCAGTGAGGCCCCTTATCAAAATAAAGAATAAAAAATAAAGCCGGAGCCAGGCATGGTGGTGCACGCTTGTAATCCCAGCATTTGGGAGGCTGAGATAGGAGGATCGCGGTTCAAAGACAGCCTCAGCTACTCAGTGAGGCTCTCTGCAACTTAGTGAGACCCTGTTTCAAAATAAAGAATAAAAAATAGGGCAGGGGGTGTAGCTCAGAGGTCAAATGCCTCTGGGTTCCATCCCCAGTACCGCAAATAAATAAATAAATCCGGGAGTGTAGCTCGGAGGTAGAATACCCCTGGGTCAAATCCCCAGTACCACACACACAAAAAAAAGTGTTTTTGTACGAGTTGATAAAAATCCCACTTTTTTAAAAAGTCCAACATTATGAAGACTCACCTCCAAACAACTATCAACTGCTCCCTGCCAATTTGACATCTTCAGTTTACAAGCACCAATATTCAGCACACAGCTTAAGGCTATAGACTGCAGCCTGGATTTATCTTCTTTCTCAATAACAGCCTTCGAACTATCCACGTATCTGGAAAACATAAAAGCAGTATGCAAGGCTACTCAAACAAGACTTACTCTGCTCTTCAACTATGTCAAAACGTGTTACATAATTTCTTAAACCTTCAAGCTACATTCCCAGCACTATTGTTTTAAATTTTGAAACAGAGTCTCAATTGGTGTGGTGGCACAGACTTGTCATTCCAGTACTTGTGAGGCTAAGACAGGACAGCCTGAACAGCCTCAGCAACTTAAGTGAGACTCTCATCAATCTAGCAAAATCCTGTTTCAAAATAAAAATTAAAGGGCCAGGCGTGGTGGTGCATGCTTGTAATCCCAGTGCTTGGGAGGCTGAGACAGGAGGATCGCAGAGGTTCAAAACCAGCCTCAGCTATGTAAGTGAGGCTCTCAGCAGCTTAGTGAGACCCTATTTCCAAATAAATTATAAGAATGCCCCTGGGTTCCATCTCCAGTACTGCAAAAATAAATTAATTAATTAAATTAAACTAAAATAAAATAGAGCTGGGGGTGTAGCTCAGAGGCAGAATGCCCCTGTATTTCATCCCCAGCAATACAAAAGAAAAAAGGTCTAAGTTGCATAGGGCCTAGCAAAATTGCTGAGGCTGGCCTCAAACCAGTGATCCTATCTCAACCTCCCAAGTACTGGGATAACAGACATGTGCCACCATACCAGGCTACAACTGAAGAAATTTGAAAATAAAATATATGTTAGTATTATATATCTATTTAATTGGCAGTATTTTATTAGCATTGAAATTATAAAAATGTCCTTGAGTTTTAGAAAACACATGCTTAAATATTTCAGGGTAAAGTATGGTACCTACAACTTTCAAAATAGTTTGGGAAACACAAAAATGGCAAAAGGTAAAAATCGCTGCATGTGGCGGTGCACGTCTGTAATCCTGGTGCTTGGGGGATTAGACGATTTATTACACAGGAGGATCACACATTCGAAGACAGCCTCAGCAATATAACAAGACTCCCAGCAGCCTCATGAGACCCTGTTTCCAAACAAAAAAATTAAAAAAGAACTGGGAGTGTAGCTCAGAGGTAGAATGACCCTGGGTTCAATCTCCAGCACCACACACACACAAAGTTCTAACTAGTGACTAAGAAAGAGTGCATAAGACTACGGGCACAGCTTCTCTTCACTTTGATAAGTTTGAAGCAGAGCAACAAAAGGGATGTAGTCATCTCAACACATTTGTTTACTACACAAGTAGTCTGCAAGAATGAGGAGGAGCTGGGCATGGTGGCAGACGCTTATAATCCTCTGGCTTGGGAGGCAGAGACAGGAGGATGGCACTGGTTCGAAGCCAGCCTCTCTGGCTTAAGAGACCCTGTTTCCAAGCTGGGTGTGGTGCTCACACTTGTAATCCCAGCATTCGGGAGGCTGAGACTGGAGGATCACGGTTCACGGACAGCCTCAGCTACTTAGTGAGGCCCTTCGCAAATCAGTGAGACCCTGTTTCAAATATAGAATAAAAAATTGGGCAGGGGGTGTAGCTTGGAGGTCAAATGCCTCTGGGTTCCAGCCCCAGACCCGCAAAAAAAAAAAAAAAAAAGAAAAAGAAAAAAAAAAGAGAGAGACCCTGTTTCCAACTAAAAATATAAAATAGGTCTGGGAGTGTAGCCTGGAGGTAGAAGGGCTTCCAGGAACCCCAGTCCCACCAAAAAACAAACAAACAAAAAAAAGAATAAGGAGAACTTCTGGATTTCTGTTTATAATCAATTCACAAGTTCTTAAAAGAAATTCATTAAAACTGCTATATTACCTTAAAACCTTTGTATATTTTTTAATGGCCATCTCCCAGTTTTGGGATTTGAAAAAAGTATTTCCAATGTTTTTCAAATCTTCTGTTATCAATAAAATTTTATCTACCTGTATAAAAAAATACAAATAGGTTGAATGTTAGTACATATCTGACTCAATGCTAGTTTCTATCATTATAACAAACTGATACAAAACCTCAGGCTTTTACTATTAAGTAATATTTTT
Source organism: Muscardinus avellanarius (assembly GCF_963383645.1). Lineage (NCBI taxonomy): Eukaryota > Metazoa > Chordata > Mammalia > Rodentia > Gliridae > Muscardinus > Muscardinus avellanarius. The sequence goes on from NC_137791.1 coordinate 30,592,445, forward strand.
ATTTAAGTTTAAGTAATCTGAAAATACTCACGTCTTTTAAATCTATATCTGCATCCTCAGGGAAATCTGGATGACTATCGCCAGAACCATCTTTTGGGAATATTCCCCAATCATCTCCTTCTTTCAGTTCTCCACATTCTGCAATAACGCACAACTGTAAAAATAACATGTAACTGTAGAAGTGTACTGCCATGCTAATGAGACTAAAACAAACAGCTGGGATTAAAGGATCTATAGCTGGAAATCCTGTGTACTACCACCCAAGCCACAGACTTACACTAGAGGCTCATCTACCTGCTACAATGAAGATACACCCTTTATATAAATCCCAACTAATAAAACAATGTCCATGTTAACATTAGTACTGTACTACTACTCAGGACTCAGTGAACGCACAGTAAATTGAGGATTTTATTATTCTGGATATGATCGCCTTTGACAAGGCATGAGCTTTTAGTTTACTACTAGTTTTCCCTTCACTATGTGGAGTACTGGCCTGGCCTACCAGTAACTAAGTTCCCAATTCCACCAACAACCTTGTCACTTAGGTTGTGTACTATTAAGGTTGTTCTGATTCTAAGACATTTAGAGCACAAGTAAGTATCTTCAGAAATAATACAGCCTAGCTGGGTGTGGTGGCACACACCTGTAATGCCAATACTTGAGAGGCTGGGACCAGAAGATCACAGGTTCAAAGCCAGCCTCGCCAGCATGGTGGTGCATGCTTGTAATCCCAGCATTCAGGAGGCTGAAACTGGAGGATCACTGTTGGTTGACAGCCTCAGCTACTTAGTGAGGCCCTAATGAGACACTGTTTCAAAATAAAGAATAAAAAACAGAAGCCCAGCGTGGTGGCACAGGTTTGTAATCCCAGCATTCGGGAGGCTGAGATCAGGGGATCGCAGTTCATGGACAGTCTCAGCTACTTAGTGAGGCCCTCTGCACTCAGAGAGACCCAGTTTCAAAATAAAGAATAAAAAAAATATAGGACAGGGGTGTAACTCGAAGGTAGAATGCCCCTGGGTTCCACCCACAGACCTACCAAAAAAAAAAAAAAAAAAAAAATAGGGCTGGGAAGCCGGATGTAGTGGTGCACGCTTATAATCCCCGCACTTGGGAGGCTGAGACAGGAGCATTGAACAGGTTCGAAGCCAGCCTCAGCTACTTAGTGAGGTTCTCAGAAACTTAAGACCCTGTTTCCAAATAAAGTTTATATATATGTCTGGGAGTATAGCCTGAAGATAGAAAAGTCCCTGGGTTCCACCCCCAGTACTACACCAAAAAAATAAATAAATAAATAAAATAAATAGGGCTGGGGGTATAGTTCGGTGGTCAAAGTCCCCTGCATTCCATCCTCAGACCCGCCAAAAAAAAAAAAAAAAAAAAAAAAAAGCCAGCCTCAGCAACTTAGTGAGACCCTGTTTCCAAATAAAATAGAATAAAATAAAATAGGGCTGGAAATCAGAGGCAGAATGCCCCTGGGTTCAATCCCCAGTACAATAAAAATAGTAATAGAGCCTGAACACTTTAATAATTTATACCAGATGTGTAAATAGGCCAAAAAAAAGTTAAATGACAAGATCAAGGTCAAACTTCTAATTAAATAGCACAGTGAGAACAAGAAACTAGATCTGCTGTCCTTTTCCTACTGTGAACTATTATATACACGGACTCAAAAGTTTTGCAAATATAGAGATTTAACCTAGCAAAGAACATCGAAGGTAAAATAAAAAATGCAAATCTCCTTTAAAACTACATCGATATTCTTTTCCATTGTAGAAAACAGTTGTAAAGAAAAAACGGTGGTTCTATGGCTCCTGTACCAAAAATCATCCTAACATTTTTCCAAATTCCCCAGCAATAATCACTTGACATTTCTTTAAGATAATAAGCAACTTTAACTTCTTACTTACTTTGGCAGGTTTTTCACCATCAACTTCTACATTTTCTAGTATCCTTGCCACACCTATTCCTTTAATTACTTGGCCAAATACCACATGTTTCCCATCCAAATGAGGAGTTGGAACTGTTGTGATGAAGAACTGAGAGCCATTTGTGTTGCGGCCTGCATTCGCCATGCTCAATAAGCCCTCCCGATCGTGCTATAGAAATAAAAATCATAGAAGAAAACCATTAGTCATTAGTTTGAATTGTTCTTTTACTGACCATTCACATCAAAGCAGGATGGACTATTCCACCATTTAGATCAAACTTTACTTTTCCTTTATTTACATCATCAGATTGAACCAAGGCCTCTCCCACATGGGACAACCACCTTACCACTGAACTAAATAGATAGCCAAATTTTATTTTACTTAAAAACTTTTAAATACCTTTACTTTTACTTTGTAAACTGAAACCTTTAATGAACAAAACACAGGGCACTTAATTACTGGTGCACACTTGTAATCCCAGCATTTGGGAGGCTGAGACGGGAGGGTCATGGATTGTGGACAGCCTCAGCTACTTAGTGAGGCCGTTTGCAGCTCAGACCCTGTTTCCAAATAAATAAAAAATAGGGCTGGGGGTGTAGCTCGGAGGTAGAATGTCCCTGGGTTCCATTCCCAGTACTGAAAAAAAAAGAAAATTTAAGAAAAGCTTATGAAATCAAGTAAGATCATTGAAACAACATGAAAGAGAGAATTAATTCTAAATTGGTCATCTTGAAAGATGTTTATATTTCATCTTTAAAATAAAAATGATGAAGCTGGGTATGGTGGTGCACGCTTGTAATCCCAGCATTTGGGAGGCTGAGACAGGAGGATCATGGTTCGAGGCCAGCCTCAGCTAAGTGACACCCTCCACAACTTAGTGAACCCGGTTTCAAAATAAAGATAAAAAATAGGGCTGGGGGTGTAGCTCAGAGGTAGAATGCCCCTGGGTTCCATACCCAGACCCACAAAAAATAAAATAAAATAAAGATGTTTAAATTTTATCTCCAAGTTAGGATAAATTCCTTGTCATCAAGGTCTTTCATTGTTTTTAGTACTGAAGATTGAACCTAGTTCTGCCTCCAAGCTATACTCCCCATGCCTTTTTTTTTTTTTTTTTAATTTTTTAGAGGTACTGGGCATCTACCTCTGAGCTACACCCCTACTCCTATCTTTTTACTCTTTATTTTGAAACAGGTCTAAGAGCCATGTGCCACCACACTTGGCTTACATGCCCATTCTTAAAACCTAAATGATGCAAGCCAGGCAAGGTAGCACCTGCCTATAATCCCAGTACTTGGGAGACTGAAACAGGAGGATCAAAGGTTGGGAGCCAGCCTCAGAAACTTAGTGAGACACGGTTTAAAAGTAAAAAATAATCCAGGCTTGGTAGCGCACACGTGTAATCCCAGCATTCAGGAGGCTGAGACTGGAGGATCACAGTTTGCGGACAGCCTCAGCTATTTAGTGAGGCCCTGTTTCAAAATAAAGAATAAAAATAGGGCAGGGGATATAGCTCGGAGGTCGAATTCCCCCTATGTTCCATCCCCAGACCACAAAATTAAAAAAACAAAAACAAAATAAAATAAAATAAAAAATAGGGCAGAGGGTGTAGCCTAGAGGTAGAATGCCCCCTGGATTCCATCCTCAGTACCGCAAAATATAAATAAATAAATAAAATTGGACTGGGGCTGTAGGTCAGAGGCAGAATGCCTCTGGGTCCAATCTCCAGTACCACAAGAATAATTAATTAAATATTTATATATAAATACATATAGTATAGTATGACATAATGCAATTAATATATTTATAACTAATAATTAATTAATTTAAATTAAAAGGGCTGAGGAGTAGCCTGGAGGTAGAATGTCCCTGAGGTTCAATCCCTATTACAAAAAGAAAAAAGAAAAAGCCTTGAATGATGCAATATACCTAATCAGCTGTTGGAACAATGAAGGAGGCCCAGGTGTCACTAATGTCCTTCAGGAAATTGGACATTAAGCAAATCTGCTAGTTTGCAAATCCCCTGACATCCTGTATATTACCCTTTTTTTGTTGTACTTCAAATCAAGAATAAAGATACACAAGTTATCATCCTTACAACAATGAGAACATTTTTCCAGGAATCAATTTTAAACTATGGACACAAAACTCACTGACTTGCCAGGTGTGGTATGGCACACCTGTAATCCCAGTACTTGGGAGGCTGCGACAGGAGGATTATGGATTCAAGGCCAGCCTCAGCAATGTACCAAGGTCATCAGCAACTTAGTGAGAACCTATTTCAAAATAACACAGGTCTGGGTGAATAGTTCAGAGGTAGAATATCCCTAGGCTCAATTCTCAGTGCAAAGAAAAAAAGGTACTTACTGGGCCAGAATGATGGCACATACCTGCACACACCTGCAAGGCCAGCATGGAGAGGCTAAGCCAGGAGAATCACAGGTTCAGGGCCTCAACAACTTAAGGAGACCCTGTTTCAGAAGTAAAAAGGACTGGGGGTGTGGCTGAGTAGAATGCCCTGGGTTCAATCTCTAGTACCACAAAACAAACAAACAAACAAACAAAAAAACAGATGCATATGAGGCTAGGGCCGTGGCTCAGGAGTAGGAGCGCTTGCCGTGAGTGAGGACAAGTTCCAGCCCCAACAATGCCAAAACAGGCAGGGGAGGGGGCGCGATTTACAAACAGGATTCCTCGTTGAAGAAAAGGAAAATCCTGGCACACTTGAGACCTTTTCTGGTGTTTTAAACCAAAAAAGTAAGCCAGGCCTGGTGGCACACTCTTGTAATCCCAGTACTTGGGAGGCTAAGACAGGAGAATCACAGGTTCACGGCCAGCCTCAGCTACTTAATAAAACCCTATTTCAAAATAAATAAAAAATAGAGCTGGGGATGTAGCTCAGAGCTAGAATGCCCCTAGGTTCAATCCCTAGTACCACAAAACATATGTAAGCCGGGCGTGGTGGGGGCAAGCTTGTAATCCCCGCGCTTGGGAGGCTGAGACAGGAGGATCGTGCAGGTTCAAAGCCAGCCTCAGCTACTTAGTGAGGCTCTCAAACTTAGTGAGATCCTGTCTCCAAATAAAATATAAAATAGGTCTGGGAGTATAGCCCGGAGATAGAAAGCCTCTGGGTTCTACCCCCAGTACCAAAAAAAAAAAAAACCCGTATATGTGTGTGTGTGTGTGTGTGTGTGTGTGTATCAGACACATAACAGCCTATAGTTTAGCAAAACATTCATTTTCTCTACTTTTACCTTATAATAAAAATTTTCGTCTTCAAATTTTTCACCATAAATACTTTCTCCACCTGTCCCATTCTGATTTGAGAAGTCTCCACCTTGAATCATAAATTTCTTAATAACTACAAAAAAGGAAAATAAATATTAATAACTAAGACTTTGAGGGCATCAGCAATATCAAGAACAGCCTTAGCTACTTATGACACTATCAGCAAATCTACTGAGACTATTACAAAATAAAAAATGTTACAAAAATAAAAAATAAAGCCAGGCATGATGGCACATACCCATAATCCCAGCACTTGGGAGGCTGAGACAGGAGGATTGCAGGTTTAAGGACAGCCTCAGCTATATAGTGAGGCCCTCCACAACTTAGAAGACCCTGTTTCGAAATAAAAAAATAAAAATAGGGCCGGGCGTGGTGGCGCATGCTTGTAATCCCAGCATTTGGGAGGCTGAGACTGAGGATCGCGGTTCGCGGACAGCCTCAGCTACTTAGGCCCTCTGCAACTCAGTGAGACCTGGTTTTAAAATAAAGAATAAAAAATTGGGCAGGGGGTGTAGCTCGGAGGTCAAATGCCCCGGGTTCTATCTCCAGACCCGCAAAAAAAATTAAATTAAATTAAATTAAATTAAAATAGGGCTGGGAGGTACAGCTCAGAGATAAAATGCCCCTGGGTTCAATCTTCAGTACCAAAAATAAAATAAATAAAAATGCTAATTTTTTTTAGCAAATCGAGATTTTTAAAAATGTGACTCCTGGCCTGAGGTTGTAGCTCAGTGATAGAGTCCAAGCCTCACCACCAAAAACTTGTTATTTATGCCGGGCGTGGTGGCGCACGCTTGTAATCCCCGCGCTTGGGAGGCTGAGACAGGAAGAACACATGGGTTCGAAGCCAGCCTCAGCTACTTAGTGAGGCCCTGTTTCCAAATAAAATATAAAAAAGGTCTAGGAGTATAGCCCGGAGGTAGAAAGCCTCTGGGTTCCACCCCTAGTGCCACAAAAAAAAAATTATTTATATGATTGTAGCTTATTTATAAACAAACGTTTGCTGAGTACTTATTCAATAAGTATATCTAATGCTAAAGACAACATCAGTTGTATGAATAATCTTAAGGAGCCTACAGTTTAGAGGAACAAAGTAACTGCTGAATAAAGGCATGCTGTGTGAAATGACATACTTCAACCACATATGACCATTGTGTCCAAGACACTGAATTTGCAAATCTGTAGTCTTCTTCGCCAAGGAGGAAGAATAACTTTTTTGTTACCAGGCAGTCAAACTGCCTAAGACCAGCTCATTTACCATCACCATACTCTTCCTCTCTCAATTATGGCTCTGGAGTGAAGGAGAGTTAAAAGGCTGGTGAAGATACGGTACTCCATTTCCCTATAGATATGTCTTTGTACCCTCCTGTAATTCATGCAACTTCAAAGCCCAACCCTGTGACACTGAGCTACTGCTTCACATGTCAGAGCATGCTCTGAAGAACGACACCAGTTCCTTTTAGCCTAACTCTCTGCTTGTGCTTTCTTCCTTATCTCCTAAAGAACAGGACTTGACTGTCTCTTATGAAGTAATCCAATTCAGAAACTGTACACATACTTCGATGAAAAGGACATCCTTTGAAATGGAGAGGTTTCCCAGTCGTAGCTCCAATGCCTTTTTCTCCTGTACATAATGCACGAAAATTTTCTGCAGTTTTGGGTACAATATCTGCAAACAATTCTAAGACAATTCGACCAACTAAAAGGAAAAAAAAAATCTTGTCAGTATGCAAAACATACATTTTTTCCTTGCAATTTCAAGGGCAGAATAGTTCAACTATAGAACTATAGTCACAATATTTTATAAATAAAGACCTCAGGAACTCATCTCTGCTTTCCAACTGAAATTAAGTATCCTTTAACCAATATCTTCCCAATCCCTGGTATCTACCATTCTACTGTCTTCCATTACTTCAACTTTTCAGATCCCATATTCAAGTGGGATTACGTGGTACTTGCCTACCTGTGTCTGGTTTATTTCACTTAACATAATGTCCTCCGGGTTCATCCATATTGTCACAAGTGACAAGACCTCCGTTTTAAGGCTGAATAGTATTCCTGCCCGTCTATGCCACGTTTTATCTAATTATCTTTGGTGGGTATTTAGGGTTGATTCCATTATCTTTGGCCACTGTGAATAATGCACTGAACATCAAAGTACAGGTATCTCTTCAACATACAAATTTTATTTCCCTTGGATATAAACTCAGTAGTGGGTTTAGCTTGATCTTACCATCTTTCTTTTTTTTGGCAGTACTGGGAATGGAACCTAGGGGCATCCTACCTCTGAGCTACACCCCCAGGTGTGTGTGTGTGTGTGTGTGTGTTACTGGGGATGGAATCCAGGAGCATTCTACCTCCAAGTTACAACCCTAACCCAATTTTTTATTCTTTTTCTTTTTGCGGGTCTAGGGATGGAATCCAGAGGTATATGACCTCCGAGCTACACCCCCTGCCCAATTTTTTATTCTTTATTTTGAAACAGGGTCTCACTGAGTTGCGAAGGGCCTAAGTAGCTGAGACTGTCCACGAACCGCAATCCTCCGGTCTCAGACTCCCAAATGCTGGGATTATAAGCATGTGCCACCACCACCCGAATTTTCATTTTCTTTTTCTTTTCTTTTTTCTTTCTTTCTTTCTTTTCATTTATTTATTTATTTATTTATTATTTATTTATTTATTTATTTTGCTGCAGTACTGGGGATGGAACCCAGGGGCATTCTACATCTGAGCTACACCCCCAGCCCTATTTTTTATTTTGAAACAGAGTCTCACTGAGTTGTAAAGGACCTCATTAGGTAGCTGAAGTTGTCCACAAACCCAGATCCTCCTGTCTCAGCCTCCCAAATGCTGGGATTACAAGCATGTGCCACCACACCCGGTTCCCCCAGCGCTATTTTTTATTCTTTTTTTTTTTTCCCCAGGTCTGGAGATGGAACCCAGGGGCATTCGACCTCCAAGCTACACCCCCTACCCTAATTTTTATTCTTTATTTTGAAACAGGGTCTCATTAAGTTGCGGAGGGCCTAAGTAACTGAGGCTGTTCATGAACCGCGATCCTCTGGTCTCAGCCTCCCAAATGCTGAATGCTGGGATTACAAGCGTGTGCCACCACGCTCAGTTTATTCTTTATTTTGAAACAGGGTTTCACTAAGTTGCAGAGAACCTGAGGCTGGCCAAAAACCTGTGATCCTCATATCTTAGCCTCCCAAGAACTGGGATTACACAGATGGATCACCACACTGGGCTTAGTCATTTATTAGTCTAACCGGGTGTGGTGGAGCACACTTATAATCCCCGCATTTGGGAGGCTAAGACAGAAGGATCACACAGGTTCAAAGCCAGCCTCAGCTACTTAGTGAGGCTCTCAGTAACTTGGTGACACCTTGTTTCCAAATAAAATATAAAATCGGTCTGGGAGTATAGCCTGAATGTAGAAAGCCTCTGGGTTCCACCCCAGTACCACAAATAAAAAATAAATTTAGTCCAAACCAGACAGGTATGGTGGCACATGCTTGTAATCCCAGTACCTGGGAGGCTGAGACAGGAGGATCTCGGGTTCAAGGCCAGCCTCAGCTACTTAGTGAGGGCCCCCTACTTAGTGAGACTGTATCTCAAATAAAGAACAAAAAATAGGGATAGGGTGTAACTCAGAGGTAGAATGTCCCTGGGTTCCATCCCCAATACTGCACAATAACTTAATTAAGCTGGGTGCGGGGTACATGCTTGTAATACCAGCGCTTGGGAGGCTGAGACAGGAGGATCATACAGGTTTGAAGCCAGCCTTAGCTACTTAGTGAGGCTCTCAGCAACTTAGTGAGACCCTGTTTCCAAATTAAGTATAAAAATAGGTCTGGGAGTATAGCCCAGAAGTAAAAAAGCCCCTGGATTCCACCCCCAGGACCAGCAAAAAAATAATAAAATAACTTAATTAAGTGTAAATCAGACACAGAGGCACATGTGTGTAACTCCACTACCTGGAAGATTGAGACAGAAGGATCAAAAGTTCCAGGCCAGACTAAGCAACTTAGTGAGTCCGGTTAAAAAATAAATAAAAAGAGCTGGAGATGTAGGTTGGAAGTAGAACACTCAGGTTCAATCCCCAGTACCCAAAATAAGTAAATAATAATGATCTAAGTAAAGTATCATGTATTTGAAACATATACAAATGAAGCCAATTACAGTAGCCAGGCAGATCAACACCACATAAGGGGCACCCTAAGGTAAAAATGGTTTTAAGTTCTGAATACCTTCTTTTATAGCTACTCAGAATTTCCAAGGGCGGTATGGAGGTGCAAGCTTGGAACCTCAGTACTTGGGAGGCTGAGACAAGAGGATCACAGGATCACGGCCAGGCTCGGCAATGTAGTAAGGCCCTCCAAACTTAGCATGTCCGTCTTTCCAAATAAAAAATAAAATAGGTCTGGGGGGCATAGCTCTGAGGTTTGTTCCAGAACAAAACCAATTCAGCTACAAACACACTCAGAAATCAGAGGGCCTTAGAAACCTGCGGGCGGCTTTGTATCCTAGGCAACAAGGCAGCCACGCGGAGCTCAAATTGCCAAGGCCAAAATAGAAAAAAATGTTCTCCTGTCCAACTGGACCGCTTAAGTTACCAGCCAGTAGTAAGGGGGAAAAAAAGCACTACTCAAACAAGACGGTTAAGTTTAAAAATAACATGGCAGATGCAGATATTACGAATTTTGTGTGCCAACAGACTGAGTGACTGGAGCTCTGCAGATGCATATCCCGGCAAAAACAAAATAAGCTTATTTGTTGGGGCTGGGGACGTAGCTCAGTGGCAGAGCTCTGGCCTCGCTCGCACGTACAACAACCTGAGTTCAATACCCAGGGAGTGAGGAAGCTTATTTTGGGACAAACGGATGATGGAAGAGTAGCGGATACGTGTGACCAAATCTGGAAAAACAAACGTACGGCCGCCACCATTCCCGAAATAGACATTTCCAACAACTTCCTCGGGACCGAGGTCGTAGCAAGGGGCGCTGGATCGCCCTAGCCCGGGCGCGCTCCGGCTCGGTGGCGCCCAGGCAGCATCCCCCGCGCCTCCTCCGCGGCGCTGCGCTCACCTCGCTCCCCGCCGATGTCCACGTCAAAGAAGACTCGGGGGTTACTGGGGTTGGAGGGCTTGGCCTGCGGGGACGGGTGCGACATCTCGACTGCAGGCGCGGGGAACAGGACCCGGGGACCGCGTGCCTACCCGCAGCTCACACTCCAGGACGCCCCTCCCCGCGGACGCAGGCGGCGCCCAGTCACTTCCGGCGCGAAGCGGCGGCGCACGACCGGCTTCCGGTCTGCGCACGTGAGCTTCCGGTCCGCTCAGGTGGGCTTCCGACTTGCCCCGGCGTCTCCAGTGAGTTGTCGCCCTGCTTCTGGTTCTTCTGGTTTGTTTCACCCTGTTTCTTACAGTGCGGATGGAGAGTTCTTGGGCCATCCCCATTCCGGCCTCAGCTCACTTTTTTTTTTTTTTTTTGGTGGTACTAGGGGTGGAACCCAAAGACTTTCTACCTCTGGGCTATACTCCCAGGCCTTTTTTATATTTTATTTGGAAACAGGGTCTCACTAAGTTGCTAAGAGCCTCACTAAGTAGCTGAGGCTGGCTTCGAACCTGCGCGATCTCAGCCTCCCAAGCGCGGGGATTACAAGCGTGCGCCACCACGCCCGGCTTTTTTTTTTTTTTCCTCTAGTACTGGGGGTTGTGCCCAAGGACATTCTACCTTCTACCTCCCAGCTACTACACCCCAGCCCTATTTTTTTTTTTTTTTTTTTTTTTTTTTTTTTACTCTTTATCTTGAAACAGTGCCTAAGTTTTGGAGGGCCTCATTAAGTAGGTGAGGCTGGCTGCAAACCTACAATCCTCCTGTCTCAGCCTCACAAGTCCTGAGATTACCGAGCCTGGCAATTTGAATTCAGTCTTACCTTACCTCATCAGTAAGGCATAAAGTATTCTCACTTGCTTACATATTTTTTCTTACTGGAGAATAAAAACACATATTTGATTGCAACAAAACTGGATGAGCCGGGCATGGTGGCACACGCTTGTAATCCCAGCATTTGGGAGGCTGAGACCAGAAGATCGCGGTTCGTGGACAACTTCGGCTACTTAGTGAAGCTCTTTGCAACTCAGTGAGACCCTGTTATAAAATCAAGAATAAAAAATAGGGCTGGGGTGTAGCTCATAGGTAGAATGCCCCTGGGTTCCATCTCCAGTACCACAAAAGAAAAATAATTGTGAAAATTTCAGATATGAAAAATAAAAAGAATAGCACAATAAATCCAGTATAATATTTAGGGGAGGGGTGTTTTTGCTTTGGTTTGGTTTGGTTTGATACTGGGGATTGAATCTAGAGGCATTCTACCTCCAAGCTATGTACCCAGCCTGATTTTTTATTTCTTTATTTGGAAACAGGGTCTCAGGTTTCTGAGAGCCTCCCTACATTGCCAAGGCTGGCTTTGACCCTGCTGTCCTCCTGTCTCAGCCTCCCAAGTGCTGAGATTACAAGCATGTGCCATTATACCTAACCAGGATAATATTTAAAAAGCAGTCATCTGCTTAGCAAATTTTAATTTCATCTATACTCCTACACACTGGCCTGACCCAAGTGTATTTGAAAACAAACCCAGACACAATAGCATTTCATTGTCATGATGATTCTCTTTGTTTTTTATTTTTGGTACTGCGGATTGAACTCAGAGGCATTCTACCTCAGAGCTACATCCCAAGCCCTTTTTTCTTTTGAATTATGGTCTTTCTGAGGCTTGCCTCAAACCTGTGATGCTCCTGTCTCAGCTTCTCAAGTATTGGGTTTACAGACATGTGCCACCATGGCCAGCTTCACAATATTTTCTTAAAAAAAGAAAAATCTTTGTAAAAGGAAGCTTAGAGTATACAAAGCAAATACATTATCTCTTTCCATTCTCACATCTTAGTCTTTTTTTTTCTTCTTTTATTTGTGATAAGGAGGATTGAACCCAGGGGTGGTCATTCTATCTCTGAGCCCTATTTTTTATTCTGTATTTTGAAACAGAGCCTCACTAAGTTGCTGGGGCTGGCCACAAGTGCACCCCATGCCCAGCTTGTTCTTTCCAATATTACTGAAAAAGAAGCAGGTTCAGAGAAACTGAATTACTTGTCTTTAGTCACATTCCTAGTATATATTGTAGTCAGAGCTTGAACTCATTGCTTTTTTCTCCCTTAAAAATTTTCTTTTCAAGCCGGGCATGGTGGCGCATGCTTGTAATCCCCACGCTTGGGAGGCTGAAACAGGAGGATCGCACGGGTTCGAAGCCAGCCTCAACTTAGTGAGGCTTTCAGCAACTTAGTGAGACCCTGTTTCCAAATAAAATATAAAAAAAGGTCTGGGAGTATAGCCCAAAGGTAGAAAAGCCTCTGTGTTCCACCCCCAGTACCAAAAAAAAAAAAAAATCTTTTCTAAAAGCCGGGCGTGGTGGTGCACGCTTGTAATCCCAGCATTCAGGAGGCTGAGACCAGAGGATCGCGGTTAACAGACAGCCTCAGCTACTTAGTGAGGGCCTCCGCAACTCAGTGAGACCTGGTTTCAAAATAAAGAATAAAAAATAGGGCAGGGGGTATAGCTTGGAGGTCAAATGCCCCTGGGTTCCATCCCCAGTACTGAAAAAAAAATTTCTTCTCCCTTCTTCCCCACCTCCCACCCCCACATTTTAAAATATCAACTTCAGCTGGGTGTGGTGGTATGTGCATATCATCCCAGTACTTGGGAGGCCAAGACAAGAGGATTATAGGTCTCAGGAATTCAGCAACTTAATGAGACCCTTTTTCCAAAAAAAAAAATTTTTTTTTTAAAGCTGGAGGTGTAGTTTGGAGGTATAATTCCTCTGGTTCAATTCCTAGAACCACCAAAAAACATTTTTTAAAAGAAAGAAAAAGAAATCTGAGTAAGGCCAGTCACAGGAATGTATAAAAGCAGAATGGTAAGGAAGGAGCCTATTAAGGCATGTTCTAAGAAGAGGGAACCATGTAGAGTTAGCGTGGAAATGTGCAATAAACCACCATACCGTGTGTGTGTGTGTGTGTGTGTGTGTGTGTGTGTGTATGTGTGTGTGTGTGTGTTACTGGGGATGGAACCCAGGGCATTTCCTTCTGAGCTACACTCCCAGCCCTAATTTTTATTCTTTTGAAACAGGGTCTCACCAAGTTGCTGAGGCTGCTGACAATCCTGTGATCCTCCTGTCTCAGCCTCCCAAGTACTGGGATTACAAGCGAGCACCACCACATCCAGCAACACCGTACTTCTTTTTTCTTTTTTTTGGTGGTACTGGGGTTCCTGGAAGCCCTTCTACCTCCGGGCTACACTCCCAGACCTCTTTTTACATTTTTTTATATTTGGAAACAGGGTCTCCTAAACCAGCGCGCGCGGCTGGCTTCGAACCTGCACGATCCTCCTGTCTCTGCCTCCCAAGCGCGGGGATTACAAGCGTGCGCCACCACGCCCGGCAACAACACCCTACTTCTCATGAGAACCAATGTCTTGAGGTGCATCAGAAGTCATACTTTGGTTGTATATCTGTTCAGCTTTCCTTCAGACTCAGGTTTCAGAACAAGCAACACTTTTACATCTTAGCCCACATTATCTGAAGTAGAAAGGAAATTGAGTAACCATAAGGAAAACTCAGAAGGTATCCCCATTATAACAAGTCCCTAATTTATTTTTCTATCTCACTTACCACTTTGTAATATGCTAAAAAGGGTGCTTATCTAAATTTATCTTATCTATCTGATTAATATTAAGCTCCACAAGGACAGAAATCTTTTATTTTTGCATTACTCTATCCCCAGCACTTTTAATAGTTCTCAGCACATAGTGTTTGTTAAATGTTTGAATGGATGAGGGACATGTCATACTCATGGCTTTGAGAAGTCCCTAAGAGAAGGTCAACAAGAAATTTCGTTTCCTTGTATTTTCTTTCTTTCTTCTTCCCTCCTTTCTCCTTTTTAGGATATTTGTAGGTTTGTGTTTGGGTCTTTTGCAGTGCTGGGGATGGAACCAGGCAAGTGACCTACCACTGAGCTATGTCCCAGCCTTTGCATGTGTCTTAAGTGTAATTTGAGAAGAACCTCTATGTCAGATATCCATCCTGGTCCTTTAAATTCCAGCACATTTAAATTAATGTAAAATGTTGACTTTTAGCTGGGCATGGTGATACATGCTTGTAATCCCAGTATTGGAAGACTGATACAGAAGAATCACAGGTTCAAGGCCAGCCTCAGCAACTTGTAAGGCCCTGTTATTTTTTTTATTATTATTATTTATTTTTTGGTGGCACTGGGGGGGGGGAACCCAAAGGCTTTCTACCTACAGACTATCCTACCAGACCTTTTTTATATTTTATTTGGAAACAGGGTCTCACTAAGTTGCTGAAAGCCTCACTAAGCTGAAGCTGGCTTCAAACCTGTGCGATCCTCCTGTCTCAGCCTCTCAAGCACGGGGATTACAAACGTGCACCACCATGCCCAGCTGTAAGGCCCTGTTTTAAAATAAAGACCAAAAAATAGGGCTGGGATTATAGCTCAGAGGTATAATGCCCCTGGGTTCAATCCACACAAAAAAAAATATTGACTTTTTATGTCATGCAATTTCATGGTATTAAATCATTGTGATTAGCCGGGCGTGGTGGCGCACGCTTGTAAGAAATTAAGTGCGGCGGGTCCCGTCGGCGCACAGATACACGCGTGGGTTCCATCGGCGTGAGCGGGAGTCCCATGTAAGTATGCTAAAAGCCTTTATTCGTGGAGAGTTGGCCGCCAGCCCCCACGGGCCGCGGGGACTAGTGGGGAAGAGCGCGCCTCTCTGTCTCAATCGGCCTGTCTCTATCCGGCTTCTGTGCCCCAGAGGTGGCAGCATCTACTTTAAATCGAGGGGAGTGGTCTCTTCTGTGGGAACCACTGGCTCTGCCTCCTAGCTTCCGGCCCCGCCCCCTGGGGAGCAGTGGTTCAGACCTTTCAGTAATCCCTGAGTTTGGGAGGCTGAGACAGGAGGATCACACAGGTTCGAAGCCAGCCTCAGCTACTTAGTGAGGCTTTCAGCAACTTAGTGAGACCCTGTTTCCAAATAAAATATAAAAAAGGTCTGGGAGTATAGCCCAGAGGTAGAAAGCCTCAGGGTTCCACCCCCAGTGCCACCAAAAAATAAAATAAATAAATCATTGTGATTCCAGGAAGACCTGGGAGAGCTCGGCCCAAAACTCCGGAGTCACTTAATGACCAGAAGAGTCAAAATCTTCCACTGACCTCGTCTCATGCCTGGACTGCACTCTGACTTACAGCTTCCCTCACACGTAACTATAAATTCAAAATAAAATTTTTATTCTGATCTAATTTAAAAATTAGCCATTAGTTTATTTATGCCATAGCCTCCTAACCATTATTATTGTGGTGCAATATTAACTAGAAATATAATTACGCACTTCTACTCTGTCATCATGTTACGGATTTGGGAGAATATAGTTTGGGGAAACTGTTCCTCGGGGACCCCTGGTAGGGTCCCAGACACACTTTCCCCCAACCCATAACAAAACCCAAAACGAGCAAAAACAGAAAATTACCACAGGTTAAGCTAAGAATAAATATGCATAGCTTGGACAGTTGCTGAAGATTTAAAGAAGTTTATTAGAAAGATAGAAATACAGAAAATAGAAATACAGCCCCATGCCAAAATGGCATGGGGGGGGAGGGTGACTCGAAATGAATACACTAAAGGAATTACACATGGACTCAGCCTTTTATACCCATGACCTCCATCTTGTTTGCGTGACTCTGAAGTAGTGAACGGCCCTGTAAGGTACCTCCCCTTACCCTGTAAGGTACCTCCCTCAGCAAGGTGTGGCAGGGTGTCTCCTTTCAGGAAGGTTGACCCCTCCTTACCATCTTGGCTAGCTTATCCAATCCTGTAGATCTGTCTTTAGATAAAGGCCTAGTTCTCCTCAACTAAGATCTGTCTTTAGATAGAGACAGGCCTAGTTCTCCTCTCCTATTGACTGGTTAATTGCTTTTAGCTAGGTTAATTTACATTGGAATAGTTGCCTGCTTTTAGGCAGAAACCAAGTCCTTGCACAGATTTGCCCTTCACCCAAGTTTTGAAATATATTAATAATCAGAGCTTTCTCAAATTTTCCTAGGCCATTCCCAAGACTGGTACAGGACTGGAAGTCAGGCGTGGTGGCACACGCTTATAATCCCAGCATTTCCAGCATTTGGGAGGCTGAGACAGGATGATCGGGGTTCAGGGACAGCCTCAGTTTATTCAGTGAGGCCCTTTGCAACTCAGACCCAGTTTCAAAATAAAGAATAAAAAATAGGACTGGGGATGTAGCTCAGAGGTAGAATTGCCTCTGGCTTCAATCCTCAGTACCACAAAAAAATAAAAATAAAAAATAAAGACAGGTTGGTGGGAAGTCAGACCTGATGGTACATGCCTGGGAAGCAGAGACCAGAAGAGCAAAGCTCAAGGACAGCCTCAGCCAATAGACAGACTCTTAACAACCCAGTGACCTGGCTTCAAACCAAAAATAAAAGGGCAGAATGCCCCTGGGTTCAATCCCCAGTGCCACAGACATGTGCGTGCAGACACACACACAATATATCAAGGTCTTTAGGATGATTAAATGGAGGTGTTTTCTTACCTGATACACAATGTGTAAACAGCTAGTACTTTATTATAATTATTACTAAGGCCAACAAGATAAAAGTTAACACTGCAAAGGCGCTTTGAGGATACCTCTGCATTCTTGAAAGAAAAAAAATAATAATGTGATTCATCCCGCTATACAGGTTTCTGGGTGTAAATGACTAATTCAACTGTTATTCTCACTGTGTGTAGACTTCACAGTAAAGCAACAGCTTTATGTAAACTGTCATATTCCTAGAACCAAACCAAATAAAAGAATCATACCTTCAAAACCACTCAAAATTAGCCAGGTGTAATGGCGCACACTTGTAATCCCCGTGCTTAGGAGGCCGAGACAGGAGAATCACACTGGTTGGAAGCCGGCCTCAGCTACTTAGTGAGGCGCTCAGGAACTTAGTGAGACCATTTCCAAATAAAATATATATTTAAAAAATAGGTCTGGGAGTATAACCTGGAGGTAGAAAGCCTCTGGGTTCCACCCCTAGTACCACCAAAACCACTCAAAACTAGACCTAAGGTGTGCCGGGCATGGTAGCACACACTTGTAATCCCAGCATTTGCGAGGCTGAGTCAGGAGGATCGCACGGGTTCGAAGCCAGCCTCAGCTACTTAGTGAGACCCTGATTCCAAATAAAGTATTAAAAAAACGGTCTCGGAGTATAGCCCAGAGGTAGAAAGCCTCTGGGTTCCATCCCCAGTACCACCAAATAAAAAATAAACCAGAGAGCCAGGCATGGTGGCACACGCTTGTAATCCCAGCATTTGGGAAACTCAGACAGGAAGATCACGGTTCGCAGACACCCTCAGCTAGTTAGTGAGGCTCTTTACAACTCAGTAAGACCCTGTTTCAAAATAAAGAATGAAAAATAGGGCTGGGGATGTAGCCCAGAAGTAGAATACCCCTGGGTACAATCCCCCAATCCCCAGCACCCAATAAATAAATACTTGAACCTGAACACGGTACAGAAACATAAAGTTGTATTTCTTTCTTTCTTTTTTCTTTTTCTTTTTCTTTTCTTTTCTTTCTTTCTTTCTTTTTTTTTTTTTTTCAGGTCTGGGGATGGAACCCAGAGGCATTCGACCTCCGAGCTACACCCCCTGCCCTATTTTTATTTATTTGCTTATTTAATTTTATTTTAGTAGCTCAGTTTTATCTTCTGCACCAACAAACATGTAAGCAGCAAACAAAACAAGTGGAATTTAGGAGCCTGAGGGTTAATTCAGGTAATTTCTTAGGCTCCAATGCTTAAGTAGCCACTACTTCAGGAATCATTCAGTCTTAGGTTTAGCGGGGGTCCCAAAGCGCTGGATGGTCCGCACCACCAGAGAAACTGCTCCAGAAAGGTGATACTAGAAACTCGGAGGCAGCGAGGGTCTTGGGCAGCCCAGTGTACGTACAGGGCGCTGCCGCGGACCCTGAGCTCCTTCCCAACCACCTCCTGGTGCGGTTCAGGGTCTGGAGCCAGGGACCCATGGCGACTTCTGCCTCCAAAGGAGTCGGGAAGGGCGGGCTGAGATCGAATCTGTGTGGTCGGGTTCCGGGCCTTTTGGCCGCTGACGCTGCATCTCTGGTCGAACCTGGGGACTGGGATGCACGGGAAACATGGTGAGCTCCACCCGCTGCAGCCACCATTTGTCAGCACCCACGGCGCTACCCGCACCTGCGTCTGCATCCCGGCTGGGCCGCCTCTCTTATTTTTTATTTTGAAACAGGGTCTCACTAAGTTGCAGAGGGCCTCACTGGGTAGATGAGGCTGGCCGCAAACCCCGATGCTCCTCCGTCTCAGCCTCTGGAATGCTGGGATTACAAGCGTGCGCCACCACGCCCGGCATAAAGTTGTATTTCGTACACATCTACATTTATGCTTTTATGTGGGCATGAGTTGTGGATCACTATATCCTGACCAGGGCCCCAGACCAACTTAAAGTAACACCCAACTCCCACATCAAAGGTATTAAATTAGGAGGGACACTGCAGTTGGGGAAGAAAGTTCCAAAATCCATCTGTAGAGTCAGGTTCTGATGGCAAAATTAGAACTCCAAAGAAGAGGTCCACATGTCATACTTTAAGGAGATAAAATGATTCTGCCCCTAGAGAAGCATACGTGAAGTGGCTACATGCAGGGGAGCTTCCTTAGCAAGGGTTTCAGCTCCAAACCCTAGAGAGGGAGGGTCGCCTTCACTACAGGAGTAAAAATGACAGATCAGAATGAGAGAGCACAACCGGGCACAGTGGCGCGCACCTGGAATCCCACTGCATGAGAGGCGGAGGCAGGAGGATTGAGGCCAGCCTCAGCAACTTGGCAAAACATTATTTCAGAATAAAGAAGGACTGGGGGTGTATCTCAGAGGTAGACTGCCCCGAGGTTCAATCCCTAGTTCAAAAGAGTGAGGAAAGAAAGAAGAGAGGAAGGGGAAATTTTCATTTTTTTTTAATTTTTGGTACTAGGGATGGAACCCAGGGGTACTCTACCTCTGAACTACAACCCCAGCCCTATTTTTATTCTTTATTTTGAAATAGGGTCTCACTGAGTTGCACAGGACCTAAGTAGCTGAGACTGTTCTCAAACCACGATCCTCCTACCTCAGCCTCCTGAATGCTGGGATTACAAGTGTGTGCCACCACACCCTGCTCAAATATTTTTAAAAAGGGCTTAATGGGGCATGGTGGCAAACACCTGATATCCCAGTACTTGGGAGGCTGAGACAGGAGGATCTCAGGTTCGTGGCCAGCCTCAGCTACTTAGGCCCCCTGCAACTTAGTGAGATTCTTTTTCAAAATAAAGAATCAAAGATAGGGCTGGAGGCATAGCTCAGAGGTAGAATGCCTCTGAGTTCAATCCTCAGTACTCAGTAAAATAAAATAAAGCCAGGAATGGTGGCATGTGCTTGTAATCCTAGTACTTGGGAGGCTGAGACAGGAGGGTCACAGGTTTGTGTCCAGCCACAGCTACTTGTGAGGCCCTCCAAAACATAGTGAGACTGTGTTTCAAAATAAAGAATAAAGCCGGACATGGGAGTGAATGCTTGTAATCCCAGCATTCGGGAGGCTGAGACCAGAGCATTGCAGTTTGCAGACAACCTCAGCTACTTAGTGAGGCCCTTCACAACTCAGTGAGACCCTGCTTCAAAATAAAGAATAAAAAATTGGGCAGGGGGTGTAGCTCGGAGGTCAAATGCCTCTGGGTTCCATCCCAAGACCAAGAAGGAAAGAAAGAAAGAAGAAAGAAAGAATAAAATAGGGTTGAGGGGAGCTGGTTGTAGTGGCACATGCTTGTAATCCCACTACTTGGGAGGCTGAGTCAGGAGGATCGCAGGATCGAGGACAGCCTTAGCTACTTAGGCCCTCTACAACTTAGTGAGACCCTGTTTCAAAATAAAGAATAAAAAAATAGGGCTGGAGATATAGCTCAGAGCTAGAATGCCCCTGGGTTCCATCCCCAGTAACACACACACACACACACACACACACACACACACACACACACACACGGAGAAGGAGGAGGAAGGGGAGGAGGAGGAGGAGGAGGAGGAGGAGGAGGAGGAGGAGGAGGAGAATAGAAAATAGGACTGGAGGTGTAGTTCAGAGGGAGAATGCCTTGGGCTGTATCCCCAGTAACACACATGCACAAAGAAGGAGAAGGAGTAGGAAGAGGAGGAGGAGGAGGAGGAGGAGGAGGAGGAGGAGGAGGAGGAGGAGGAGGAAATAGAAAAAATAGGGCTGGTGGCACAGCTCAGAGGGAGAATGCCATGGTTTCTATTCCCAATACTACATACATACAGACAGACAGACAGACAGGAGAGAGGGAGGGAGGGAGGGAGGGAGGGAAGAAGGAAGGAAGGAAGGAAGGAAGGAAGGAAGGAAGGAAGGAAGGAAGGAAGGAAGGAAAAGGGGGCTGGAAGTATAGCTTGGAGGTAGAGTACCACTGAGTTTAATCCCCAATACCACAAAAAAAGTAAAATAAATAAAGGAACATGAAAGCTGGGCATGGTGGCGCACACTTGTAATTTCCACGCTTGTGAGGCGGAGACAGGAGGATCGTGCAGGTTCGAAGCCAGCCTCTCTGGTGTAAGAGACTCTGTTTCCAAAGAAAAATATAAATAATAGGTCTGGGAGTGTAGCCCAGCAGTAGAAGGGTTTCCAGGAACTCCAGTACCACCAAAAAACAAACAGACAAAAAAAAAAAAAAAAAAAACCCACTAAAAAACAAACAGACAAAAAAAAAAAAAAAGAGCATGGAGTGTAACTCAGAGTAGTGCCCTTGGGCTCAGTTCCCAGTAACACACACGGGTGCACACACACACACACACACACACACACGGAAAAAGACTGGGAAGAGCAGCTCTTAGGTTCTTCCTGCTTATGATCATCTCATGATACTTACAGTTGTTCTGACCTGAAACATTGAACTAAGGAAGACAGGAGATGCCACCAGGGGACAGCAGAGTCTCTGCTACTGGCCAAAATCAGACCACAGTCAGAGATGGTGCCAAGAACTTCGTGCCTGTGTACTCCCAATATGACAAGATTCTTCATCCAGGAGCTGAAAAAAAATACACACACACATGCACACACACTTATCACTTCACTAAAAATATATTAAAATATATATTTATCAATTCACAAATACATATGTGTGTATATATGTGTATACATATATATAATTATCAGTTCATAATAACACCAAGAAGAAAGGGTCCATGTAGTGCAAAGTACTTGTCAAATTTATCTGAGTAATAAGATTTTCTTTTCTAAGAAATGGTAGTGAAGCCGGGCATGGTGGCACATGCTTGTAATCCCAGTATTTGGGTGGTGAGACAGGAGGATCAGAGGTTCACCACCAGCCTCAGTTATTTAGTGAGGCCCTCTGCAACTTAGTGAGACCATGTTTCCAAATACAAAATTAAAACAGTGCAGGGGTATAGTCCAGGTGTTCTCTGGGTTCAATCCCTACTTATTGAGAACAATTTTAACTGTTTTCAATCACAAAATGTGTATTTACTCTTACCTGACAGAAAAAAGCCAAAAACAGACTTGTTCAAATCTTCTGTATTTCTTTCCTTTAAAGGAAAAATATTACATTAACCCTAAAGGACTTCCTTACAAATAATTTTGTAAGGCCAGGCATAGTGACCCAGTATTTGGGAGGCTGAGATTGGAGAATCACAGATTCAAGGCTACCCTCACCAATTTATCGAGAGCCTCAGCAACTTAGCAAGACCCTATTTCAATATAAAAGATAAAATAGGGCTGGGGGTGTAACTCTGAAGTAGATGCCCATTCCTAGTGCCCCATCACCATCCTCATCAACAACGACCAAAAAAAAAAAAAAATTAAAAGGGCTGTGAGTGGGGCCGGCATGGTGGCGCATGCTTATAATCCCAGCATTCTGGAGGCTGAGACCGGAGGATCACGGTTCACGGCAAGCCTCAGCTACTTAGTGAGGCCCTCCGCAACTTAGTGAGACCCCATTTCAAAATAAAGAATAGACAATAGGGCAGGGGATGTAGCTTGGAGGTCAAATACCCCTGGGTTCCATCCCCAGACCTGCAAAAAAAAAAAAAAAAAAGGCTGTGAGTGTAGCAGCTTGGAAGCAGAACCCCTTTGGGTTCAATCCCCAGTGCCACACACACACACACACACACACACACACACACACACACACACAAATGCCCTAAGGTTACAGGCATGGGTGACCACACCAGCTACATTTTTATTTTTTATTTATTTGTTATGCTAGGGATCAAACAGAGCATTTACTTGCTAGGAAAGTGCTAAGATTTATACTGGTTTTGTTTGTTTATTTGTTTATTGAGGTTTTTGGTGGCACTGGGGATTGAACCCAGGGGCATTCTATCTCTGAACTACACCCCAAGACCGTATTATTTTGTATCTTGAAACAGGGTCTCACTAAGTTGCAGAGGAGCGTGAACCTGAGATCGTCCTGTCCCTGCCTTCAAAGTACTGGGATTAGAGGCATGCAGCCAATAAAAAGAAAATAAAAAATAAAATTTTGGTTCATCATAACTATACATAATAGTGAATTCATTTATTTTGATATATTCACACGTGTGTGTGCGTTTTGATTTTTTTTTTTTTTTTTTTTTGGCAGTACTAGGATTGCAACCCAGAGGCGTTCTACCTCTGGGCTATACCCTCTGCCCTATTTTCTTTTCTTTATTTTGAAGCACGGTCTCACTGAGTTGCAGAGGGCCTCACCGCGATCCTCCTGTCTCAGCCTCCCAAATGTTGGGATTACAAGCGTGGGCCACCACGCCAGGTTCATTTCAAATTTTTGATAGCTATTTCCAAACCATTTTATGTAATAGATTTATTAATATACCCAAAGCAATGTATGAAAGTACCAGTCTCCACCAGAGTCTCCTCAACAAATGCATTAAACTTTTTGATCTTTGTCAGTCAGATGGGGGAATGTGCCTCAGCATTTATGCTTTAAGTGGATATTTCTCACTCTTCTCCGTAACACTATTATTCTTATTTTATTTATTTATTTATTTATTTATTTATTTATTTATTTATTTTTGCTAGTCTGAGGATGAAACGCGGGGTATTTGACCTCTGAGCTACACCCCCTGACCGTGTGTGTGTGTGTGTGTGTGTGTGTGTGTGTGTGTGTGTGTGTGTGTTACTGGGGATGGAACCCCGGGGCATTCTACATTTGAGCTACATCCCCAGCCCTATATTTTAATTCTTTATTTTGAAGCACGGTCTCACTGAGTTGCAAAAAGCCTCACTAAGTAGCTGAGACTGTCCACCAACTGTGATCCTCCTGTCTCAGCCTCCCAAGTACTGGGATTACAAGCGTGGGCCATCACGCCCGGCTCATATGTTTTGTTTATTTATTTATTTATTTATTTATTTATTTATTTATTTATTTATTTATTCTTTTTTTTTTTTTTTTTTGGTGGTACTGAGGGTGGAACACAGGGGCTTTTCTAACTCCAGGCTATACTCTGAGACCTATTTCATACTTTATTTGGAAACAGGGTCTCACTAAGTTGCTGAGAGCCTCACTAAGTAGCTGAGGCTGGCTTCAAACCTGTGCGATCCTCCTGTCTCAGCCTCCCGAGTGCTGGGATTACAAGTGTGCATCAACCAGCCCGGCTATTCTTTCTTTTCTGGTTTTTTTTTTTTTTTTTTTGGTGGTACTGGGGATGGAACTTAGAGGCTTTCTACTTCCGAGCTATACTCCCAGACCTTTTTCTATTTTATTTGGAAACAGGGTCTCACTAAATTGCTGAGAGCCTCACTAAGTAGCTGAGGTTGGCTTTGAACCTGTGCGATCCTCCTGTCTCAGCCTCCCAAGCATGGGGATTACAAGCGTGCGCCACCACGCCCGCCCGGCGCTATTCTTTATTTTGAAACAGGGTCTCACTAAGTTGCAGAGGGCCTAAGTAGCTGAGGCTGTCTGCAAACTGCAATCCTCTGGTCTCAGCCTCTGGAATGCTGTGATTACAAGCGTGGGCCACAACGCCCAGTTTATTATTCTTTTTACATGTGACAATATTAAGCCTTACAGAGGTTAGGTTACTTGCTCAGTGTCATTCAGATAAAGAATCAGGAGA
Source organism: Muscardinus avellanarius (assembly GCF_963383645.1). Classification (NCBI taxonomy): domain Eukaryota; kingdom Metazoa; phylum Chordata; class Mammalia; order Rodentia; family Gliridae; genus Muscardinus; species Muscardinus avellanarius. The sequence goes on from NC_137791.1 coordinate 30,616,938, forward strand.
CCATAGTGGTATACACCTATAATCCTAGAACCTGGGAGGCAGAGACAAGAGGATCAAAAGTTTGAAAGTTTGAGGCCAGCCTCAGCAATTTAGTGAGACCCACTCTTCTTTTTCTTTCTCTCTCCCTTTCTTTCTTTCCCTTTCTCTCTCCCTTCCTTCCTTCCTTCCTTCCTTCCTTCCTTCCTTCCTTCCTTCCTTCCTTTTGTACTGGGGATTGAACCCAGGAGCATCTACCTCTGGGCTACACCCCCAGCCCTTTTTTATTTTTATATTTATTTATTATTTATTAATTTATTGCAGTACTGGGGATTGAACTCAGGGGCATTTTACCTCCGAGCTATACCCCCGGCCCTATTTTTTATTCTTTTATTTGAAACAGGGCCTCACTAAGTCACAGAGGGCCTCACAAGTAACTGAGGCTGGCCATGATTCTGTGATCCTCCTGTCTCAGCCTCCCAAGTACTAGGATTACAAGCACACGCCACCACACCCAGCTCTCCAGCCCTTTTTAAAATTTGTCATGTTGAAACAGAATCTCACTAAGTTACTGAGGCTGGTCTTGAACCTGTGATCCTCCTGTGTCAGTTTCCCAAGTACTGGGATTACAGGAATGTGCTCCCAGTCTCCCAAGTACCAGGATTACCACACCTGGCTAAACCTACACTTTTCTTAAGCATAGTTCAGAGTGATTTGGGAAATAAAAAGGCATGTGGTTTTCTGAATGTAGATGGAGTCAGATTGCAAAACAAACCACCAGAAACCATGTGATTATTCCCTGCCAGCCTTTGACATTATTGGAGATAATATGTGGGGTGGAGGAACTGACTATAAGAGAATCACGTGTTCACAGCATCTCCATCTACAATCGAGAGACAGGACACATGCGTTTACTGGGTGTGGACTTTCAGCGTGTTACAGGTTTGACCTGTTTGCAGCTCAGTGGCATGCTTCGGGTCTTTGCCAGGACAGGTTTCACAATGAAATAACACAGTTACCTCAACTATGGCTCATAACCATTCAACTCTGCCTATGAGCCCCTAGGTGGCGTTTCACATCAATGGAGAAGACGTAGTGCAGCCACAAAATGGCACCGGGACAAATGCAGAGCCACCTGGGGAAAAAAAATGACAAAGTGGGACATACACCTCGCATCTGGACCACAGTGAATTACAGGTAGATCAAATACATACATATATAGAAAAATAAAGACGTTTGATTTAACGCATATATTAAACCTCCAACCAGGCTAAGGCTATAAATTAGGAACTGAACAGTATAAATGGCAATTAAATCCTGAGAACTAGAGGAGATTATCAACAGAGTTTGTGCAGATAGGAAGGAAAAGAAAATCAAGAACTAACCCTATGAAAACCCCAACATTTAGGGACAGAAATGGCAAAAAGGGGCAAGAAAAAAATTCAGGAAGAGGAAAGAAGCCAGGCCGGCGGTAATGGGGAATACTTGAGGGGCTGAAACAGGAGGACCACAGGTTCCAAGACAGCCTCGGCAATTTAGTGAAGCTCTCTGCTTCCAAATAAAAAACAAAATAGGCTGGGAGTTCAGCTGGAGGTAGAATATCTCTGGGTTCAATCCCCTGCACCAAGAAGGACAGGAAAGGCCAGGCCAGGCCAAGGAGTGGGGTGCAGCAGTAAAGTGTGGTGGCCTGTAAACAAAATGGGGCGATCCACTAAGGCCGAGGAAGAGATGAGCTTATCAGGTACTGCGAGTGAGCCAGGAGCTCAAGGGCTTAGAGTAGATTTTTACATTTAGCAATGTGAGTCCTTATCCAACTTGACAACACACTCAGCTTTAGAGCCACAATAGGGATGAAAGGGAGTAAAATGGATTCAGGAGAGGTGGGGATCAAGACCCTTCTGATTCACAGGAAACAAACACCGAGCGAAACCTCGGAATCAATCAAGCGGCCAAATCCAGGACCGTGGGAACTTCCCAGGGAAAACTGCCAGTTGAGGTGCTGGAATGACCCAGGGCCTTGCACGCTGGGTCAGCTGCTCCACCACGGAGGCACACCTCAGCCTCTGCTGGCTTCTTTTAATTTGCTTTTGTTTGGAAGGTTTTTTCCTTTTTATATATTTTTTCTGTACTGAGAATTGAACCTAGGGCCTTTTGTTTTATTTATTTATTTATTTATTTATTTATTTATTTATTTATTTATTTATTTATAGAATGGCCTGGAGACCATTCTCTTTGCTCCATGTTCCCAGTGCCAAACTGTTTTTCCTCCCTCAAAATCCCCACCATTCACCGGGCGTGGTAGCGCATGCTTGTAATCCCTGCGCTTGGGAGCTGAGACAGGAGGATCACACAGGTTCGAAGCCAGCCTCAGCTACTTAGTGAGGCTCTCAGCAACTTAGTGAGACCCTGTTTTGAAATAAAATATAAAATAGGTCTGGGAATATAGCCCGGAGGTAGAAAGCCTCTGGGTTCTACCCCCAGTACCACAAAAAAAAAAAAAAAAAAAAAAATCCCCACCACCATTCAGTAAGTACAGTGGCACACACCTGTAATTCCAGCTCCTTGGGAGTCTGAGGCCATAGAATATCCTGTGCTGTGGTCTCTTCGATGGTGACTTTAAGTGGAAGGTCTGGGAGTATAGCTCGGAAGTAGAAAGCCTCTAAGTTCCATCCCCAGTACCACCAAAAAAAAAAAAAAAAAAAAAAAAACCAGAAAAGAAAGAATAGCCGGGCTGGTTGATGCACACTTGTAATCCCAGCACTTGGGAGGCTGAGACAGGAGGATCGCACAGGTTTGAAGCCAGCCTCAGCTACTTAGTGAGGCTCTCAGCAACTTAGTGAGACCCTGTTTCCAAATAAAGTATGAAATAGGTCTCAAATTATAGCCTGGAGTTAGAAAAGCCCCTGTGTTCCACCCTCAGTACCACCAAAAATAAATAAATAAATAAAATAAATAAAAAAAACATAGGAGCCGGGCGTGATGGCCCACGCTTGTAATCCCAGTACTTGGGAGGCTGAGACAGGAGGATCACAGTTGGTGGACAGTCTCAGCTACTTAGTGAGGCTTTTTGCAACTCAGTGAGACCGTGCTTCAAAATAAAGAATTAAAATATAGGGCTGGGGATGTAGGTCAAATGTAGAATGCCCCAGGGTTCCATCCCCAGTAACACACACACACACACACACACACACACACACACACACACACACACGGTCAGGGGGTGTAGCTCAGAGGTCAAATACCCCGCGTTTCATCCTCAGACTAGCAAAAATAAATAAATAAATAAATAAATAAATAAATAAATAAATAAATAAAATAAGAATAATAGTGTTACGGAGAAGAGTGAGAAATATCCACTTAAAGCATAAATGCTGAGGCACATTCCCCCATCTGACTGACAAAGATCAAAAAGTTTAATGCATTTGTTGAGGAGACTCTGGTGGAGACTGGTACTTTCATACATTGCTTTGGGTATATTAATAAATCTATTACATAAAATGGTTTGGAAATAGCTATCAAAAATTTGAAATGAACCTGGCGTGGTGGCCCACGCTTGTAATCCCAACATTTGGGAGGCTGAGACAGGAGGATCGCGGTGAGGCCCTCTGCAACTCAGTGAGACCGTGCTTCAAAATAAAGAAAAGAAAATAGGGCAGAGGGTATAGCCCAGAGGTAGAACGCCTCTGGGTTGCAATCCTAGTACTGCCAAAAAAAAAAAAAAAAAAAATCAAAACGCACACACACGTGTGAATATATCACAATGAATTCACTATTATGTATAGTTATGATGTACCAAAATTTTATTTTTTATTTTCTTTTTATTGGCTGCATGCCTCTAATCCCAGTACTTTGAAGGCAGGGACAGGACGATCTCAGGTTCACGCTCCTCTGCAACTTAGTGAGACCCTGTTTCAAGGTACAAAATAATACGGTCTTGGGGTGTAGTTCAGAGATAGAATGCCCCTGGGTTCAATCCCCAGTGCCACCAAAAACCTCAATAAACAAATAAACAAGCAAAACCAGTATAAATCTTAGCACTTTCCTAGCAAGTAAATGCTCTGTTTGATCCCTAGCATAACAAATAAATAAAAAATAAAAATGTTGCTGGTGTGGTCACCCATGCCTGTAACCTTTGGGGCATTTTTGTGTGTGTGTGTGTGGCACTGGGGATTGAACCCAAAGGGGTTCTGCTTCCAAGCTGCTACACTCACAGCCTTTTTTTTTTTTTTTTTTTGCAGGTCTGGGGATGGAACCCATCTGGGTTTATATTGAACCCAGGGGTATTTGACCTCCAAGCTACATCCCCTGCCCTATTGTCTATTCTTTATTTTGAAATGGGGTCTCACTAAGTTGCGGAGGGCCTCACTAAGTAGCTGAGGCTTGCCGTGAACCGTGATCCTCCGGTCTCAGCCTCCAGAATGCTGGGATTATAAGCATGTGCCACCATGCCGGCCCCACTCACAGCCCTTTTAATTTTTTTTTTTTTTCTTTTTGGTCGTTGTTGATGAGGATGGTGGTGGGGCACTAGGAATGGGCATCTACTTCAGAGTTACACCCCCAGCCCTATTTTATTTTTTATATTGAAATAGGGTCTTGCTAAGTTGCTGAGGCTCTCGATAAATTGGTGAGGGTAGCCTTGAATCTGTGATTCTCCAATCTCAGCCTCCCAAATACTGGCGTCACTATGCCTGGCCTTACAAAATTATTTGTAAGGAAGTCCTTTAGGGTTAATGTACTATTTTTCCTTTAAAGGGAACAAATACAGAAGATTTGAACAAGTCTGTTTTTGGCTTTTTTTCTGTCAGGTAAGAGTAAATACACATATTGTGATTGAAAACAGTTAAAATTGTTCTCAATAAGTAGGGATTGAACCCAGAGAACACCTGGACTATACCCCTGCACTGTTTTAATTTTGTATTTGGAAACATGGTCTCACTAAGTTGCAGAGGGCCTCACTAAATAGCTGAGGCTGGTGGTGAACCTCTGATCCTCCTGTCTCGCCACCCAAATACTGGGATTACAAGCATGTGCCACCATGCCCGGCTTAACTACTATTTCTTAGAAAAGAAAATCTTATTACTCAGATAAATTTGACAAGTACTTTGCATTACATGGACCCTTTCTTCTTGGTGTTATTATGAACTGATAATTATATATATGTATACACATATATACACACATATGTATTTGTGAATTGATAAATATATATTTTAATATATTTTTAGTGAAGTGATAAGTGTGTGTGCATGTGTGTGTGTATTTTTTTTCAGCTCCTGGATGAAGAATCTTGTCATATTGGGAGTACACAGGCACGAAGTTCTTGGCACCATCTCTGACTGTGGTCTGATTTTGGCCAGTAGCAGAGACTCTGCTGTCCCCTGGTGGCATCTCCTGTCTTCCTTAGTTCAATGTTTCAGGTCAGAATAACTGTAAGTATCATGAGATGATCATAAGCAGGAAGAACCTAAGAGCTGCTCTTCCCAGTCTTTTTCCGTGTGTGTGTGTGTGTGTGTGTGTGTGTGTGTGTGTGTGTGCGCGCGCCCGTGTGTGTTACTGGGAACTGAGCCCAAGGGCACTACTCTGAGTTACACTCCATGCTCTTTTTTTTTTTTTTTTTGTCTGTTTGTTGTTTGGTGGTACTGGAGTTCCTGGAAACCCTTCTACTGCTGGGCTACACTCCCAGACCTATTATTTATATTTTTCTTTGGAAACAGAGTCACTTACACCAGAGAGGCTGGCTTCGAACCTGCACAATCCTCCTGTCTCCGCCTCACAAGCGTGGAAATTACAAGTGTGCGCCACCATGCCCGGCTTTCATGTTCCTTTATTTATTTTACTTTTTTTGTGGTATTGGTGATTGAACTCAGGGGTACTCTACCTCCAAGCTATACTTCCAGCCCCCTTTTCCTTCCTTCCTTCCTTCCTTCCTTCCTTCCTTCCTTCCTTCCTTCCTTCCTTCCTTCTTCCCTCCCTCCCATCTGTCTGTCTGTCTTTCTGTCTGTCTGTCTGTCTGTATGTAGTATTGGGAATAGAAACCATGGCATTCTCCCTCTGAGCTGTGCCACCAGCCCTATTTTTTCTATTTCCTCCTCCTCCTCCTCCTCCTCCTCCTCCTCCTCCTCCTCCTCCTCCTCTTCCTCCTCCTCTTCCTCCTCCTCCTCCTCCTCTTCCTCCTCCTCCTCCTTCTTTGTGCATGTGTGTTACTGGGGATACAGCCCAAGGCATTCTCCCTCTGAGCTACACCTCCAGTCCTATTTTCCATTTTCTCTCCTCCTCTTCCTTCTCCTCCTCTTCCTCCTCCCCTTCCTCCTCCTTCTCCGTGTGTGTGTGTGTGTGTGTGTGTGTGTGTGTGTGTGTGTTACTGGGGATGGAACCCAGGGGCATTTTAGCTCTGAGCTATATCTCCAGCCCTATTTTTTTTATTCTTTATTTTGAAACAGGGTCTCACTAAGTTGTGGAGGGCCTAAGTAGCTAAGGCTGTCCTCGATCCTGCGATCCTCCTGGCTCAGCCTCCCAAGTACTGGGATTACAAGCATGTGCCACTACAACCAGCTCCACTCAACCCTATTTTATTCTTTCTTTCTTCTTTCTTTCTTTCCTTCTTGGTCTTGGGATGGAACCCAGAGGCATTTGACCTCCGAGCTACACCCCCTGCCCAATTTTTTATTCTTTATTTTGAAGCAGGGTCTCACTGAGTTGCGAAGGGCCTCACTAAGTAGCTGAGGTTGTCTGCAAACTGCAATGCTCTGGTCTCAGCCTCCCGAATGCTGGGATTACAAGCATTCACTCCCATGTCCGGCTTTATTCTTTATTTTGAAACACAGTCTCACTATGTTTTGGAGGGCCTCACAAGTAGCTGTGGCTGGACACAAACCTGTGACCCTCCTGTCTCAGCCTCCCAAGTACTAGGATTACAAGCACATGCCACCATTCCTGGCTTTATTTTATTTTACTGAGTACTGAGGATTGAACTCAGAGGCATTCTACCTCTGAGCTATGCCTCCAGCCCTATCTTTGATTCTTTATTTTGAAAAAGAATCTCACTAAGTTGCAGGGGGCCTAAGTAGCTGAGGCTGGCCACGAACCTGAGATCCTCCTGTCTCAGCCTCCCAAGTACTGGGATATCAGGTGTTTGCCACCATGCCCCGTTAAGCCCTTTTTAAAAATATTTGAGCAGGGTGTGGTGGCACACACTTGTAATCCCAGCATTCAGGAGGCTGAGGTAGGAGGATCGTGGTTTGAGAACAGTCTCAGCTACTTAGGTCCTGTGCAACTCAGTGAGACCCTATTTCAAAATAAAGAATAAAAATAGGGCTGGGGTTGTAGTTCAGAGGTAGAGTACCCCTGGGTTCCATCCCTAGTACCAAAAATTAAAAAAAAAAAAATGAATTTTTCCCCTTCCTCTCTTCTTTCTTTCCTCACTCTTTTGAACTAGGGATTGAACCTCGGGGCAGTCTACCTCTGAGATACACCCCCAGTCCTTTTTTATTCTGAAATAATGTTTTGCTAAGTTGCTGAGGCTGGCCTCGATCCTCCTGCCTCTGCCTCTCATGCAGTGGGATTCCAGGTGCGCGCCACTGTGCCCGGTTGTGCTCTCTCCTTCTGATCTGTCATTTTTACTCCTGTAGTGAAGGCGACCCTCCCTCTCTAGGGTTTGGAGCTGAAACCCTTGCTAAGGAAGCTCCCCTGCATGTAGCCACTTCACGTATGCTTCTCTAGGGGCAGAATCATTTTATCTCCTTAAAGTATGACATGTGGACCTCTTCTTTGGAGTTCTAATTTTGCCATCAGAACCTGACTCTACAGATGGATTTTGGAACTTTCTGTTAAGTTGGGTCCTGCACTCATGTGACTTTGTGTCACATGACCTCTGCAGGGCAAGGGAGGGGCTGAAACCCCCGCGAGAATTGGGCATTCCCGCGAGTAAACCCTCATCTCGCGAGATGCATGCCTTTAAAAGGAGAGCCCGCGTCCTCAAGCTTCGGACAGGCGCGCGGGCCCCACAGTGCCTCGCCCTGATCCCCGGGAGAGCCGTGCCATTAAAACTTTACATGCCACGTGTACCGGACCTCTCTCGTGTTTTTCACACTCCGCCGTACGCACATTATTTTTATTTTACTCGCATTTAATTTTTTATTTTACTTATCATTTGGTGCCGAACCGGGAGAACTCTTGGGTCCCTCCCCATTTTTTTCCTTTTTTTTTTTTTTTTCTGTTTTCTCTTTTTATTTTTACTCTCTTTTGGAGCCCCGGACTCTCCGACCCGCCAGCAGCTCGACTGTGAGGTCCCACACCAGCGCTCCGCTTGCAGGCGTTGCTCCCGCCACTGCCGCCACTGCTGCCCCGTGCCTGCCTGGACCGACCTCTGCCTGCCGCTTGGACCTCCTAAAACCGCCGTTCCCGCCTGCCCACGCTGCCCGCCGCTGGAATGGGACCGCGCCGCCCGCGGACTGCGCCACACCGCGCGCCTATGTCTTCTCCGCGCCTGGCGTTGCTTAGACCCGCCTGCCGGGGCCGCCTGCCTCCTCCATCTAGGTGGCCGCCACTCTGCTAAACAGCCCCCAGCCCGCCAAGTCCAGCCCGCGCTCCAGCTGGTTCCTCCACTCGGACTCGCGCCCTGGCGCCCTTCACCCTGTGCCTGCCCACCCCTGCTGCCTGGGCCTGGCCATTCCGGTAAGCAGCCACATGGAATTACTGGGGGGAGGGTCGCCAGCTTGGCCCGCCATCTTGGACACGTGGAATCACTGGGGGGCCGCCATCTTAGCCCCACCATCTTTAACCCCTCCCACCTCATGGCCTCACTGGAGGCCTCGCCATCCTTAACCCCTCCCACCTCATGGCCTCACTGGAGGCCTCGCCATCCTTAACCCCTCCCACCTCATGGCCTCACTGGAGGCCTCGCCATCCTTAACCCCTCCCACCTCATGGCCTCACTGGAGGCCTCGCCATCTTTAACCCCTCCCACCTCATGGCCTCACTGGAGGCCTCACAATCTTTAATCCCTCCCACTTTCCACTCCTAACCAATCCTAGGAGTCGGCAGCCATCTTTCCGGCCCGAGCCAGGCAGCTTGGCACTTGCTCTGCCTGCCAACCGCCTGCGCGGGCCAGGACCTCTGCCTGCCGCTTGGACCTCCTAAAGCACCGTTCCAGCTTGGTTCTCCAGTCACCACCGGGACCTCTGGCCGGTTTGCCCCACCCGCCCCGAGCCAGGCTCACTGGCGGTGCTCCTTGGGGCCCAGCCTCAGCGTCTGGCGCGTGCCTGGAAGCCATTTTGTCTCCACGCCACGGGCCCGGCAAGCCATGCCTCCTGCGCACCCCCACTGATCCCACCTGCGCCAGCCGCCAGTGCCGTCCACACCAGCCACCGGCATCCACGCGCCCCAGCTCCACCACGCTCCCAGCAGCTTCTCAGCGCTTCTGTCGCAGCCAGCGCTGGCTGGCAACACTTCACTCCGGTAAACTGCCTCCTTCCCTTGGTTAGCGGGTTCCGGACTTGGGTCTTCCGGTCCACTGGGACCTAAAAATCCAAGCGCTTGGTGACCCATTGTCCCCCGGTCCACTGGGACCACGCTGCGGATGACCAGGTCATCCTCCGGTTTTGAGAAGGAATGAAGACGTTCTTCCCTATCTCTTAACCTCTGTTTCCGAACGATTGAGCAGGGAAATCGGGGACGCCCATTTCCTGTTCTTCGTTTCCGCCCGCGAACCAATTATGGGGAGTCGAACCTTTATACTAGCAGATGCCCTGAGACCCTGTCTGCCTTGATACGAGTTGGGAAATAGGTTGCGGTGGCCCAGGAATAGTTAGGAACTTTTATAAGCGGTCTGGTATCCTTCCAAATGCTCTCCCCCATCAGCTTCCATTTATTTTCCCGCCAGCTGCCATTTTGTGATGGCGCGTAGTCACTGCCTGGTGATGTCACAGTCGCCATCTTGGCCCGCGCCAGACTGCAATTTTGCTGGGCGGCCCGCGTGGGCGCGCCCTAGGTGCTGTGGGAAACGCCGGGGCTGGGGCGACACCCTCTGCCCGTGGGGAGTCTGCATTGCCATTCTTGCCGGACACCAGCCCCGGGACGCGCTCTTTGTGAGTATAGGTCCATCACAGCTGACAGAACCTTAACATAGCATCTAAGTTTTAATTCCAGAGAGAAACAGGCGGAAATGGAGCATACACTCCGACTTTGCCAAAAAGCAGATCCCTGGTAGCTGCCCTTTGGCTGGCGGTGGCGGCTCAGCCCCCTGGAGCGCCACCTAGGTGTGGAGGACTGCAACAACAACTACCTCCAGGAGCCTGCCTCAAGTGGGGCAAAGCCACGCTTACCAATCAGACTGTGCCCGGCGTGTGGCCAGGAGGGCCACTGGAACAGTGCCCTTGGAAAAGGGTGAGCCCCAGGTGCCTCAACACAGGGGGAGCACCTTTCCAGACCAGGCCCCGCCGCTGGCCCTACTCAGCCTGGCTGAAGACTGATGGCTCCTGGATCCCTCAACCTCCATCCTCTTTGCCAGCTCAGGGTAGCTCTCCAGGTACTGAGTAAGCCAGTCTCCTTTTTGGTCGCCTGCTCAATCTCATGATTTGTTTTTTTCTTTAATAGCCCTTGCCTGTTCAAGCCTCCTCAAGCGCACATCACTAAGCTGTCCAGGGTAACCTCCAATTCGCACTGCAGCTATGCACCCACCTGCACCCCCTTCTGGGGGACTGGACTCCCTACTCCTCCCGGCCTGGGGCCCCTGACGACGCCCCTTGACAGCAGGAAGAAGCTAGAGGGTCCAACGTCATCCATTATCCCTACCATCAAAAGGCCGGAATGTTAAGTTGGGTCCTGCACTCATGTGACTTTGTGTCACATGACCTCTGCAGGGCAAGGGAGGGGCTGAAACCCCCGCGAGAATTGGGCATTCCCGCGAGTAAACCCTCATCTCGCGAGATGCATGCCTTTAAAAGGAGAGCCCGCGTCCTCAAGCTTCGGACAGGCGCGCGGGCCCCACGGTGCCTCGCCCTGATCCCCGGGAGAGCCGTGCCATTAAAACTTTACATGCCACGTGTACCGGACCTCTCTCGTGTTTTTCACACTCCGCCGTACGCACATTATTTTTATTTTACTCGCATTTAATTTTTTATTTTACTTATCACTTTCTTCCCGAACTGCAGTGTCCCTCCTAATTTAATACCTTTGATGTGGGAGTTGGGTGTTACTTTAAGTTGGTCTGGGGCCCTGGTCAGGATATAGTGATCCACAACTCATGCCCACATAAAAGCATAAATGTAGATGTGTACGAAATACAACTTTATGCCGGGCGTGGTGGCGCACGCTTGTAATCCCAGCATTCCAGAGGCTGAGACGGAGGAGCATCGGGGTTTGCGGCCAGCCTCATCTACCCAGTGAGGCCCTCTGCAACTTAGTGAGACCCTGTTTCAAAATAAAAAATAAAAGAGGCGGCCCAGCCGGGATGCAGACGCAGGTGCGGGTAGCGCCGTGGGTGCTGACAAATGGTGGCTGCAGCGGGTGGAGCTCACCATGTTTCCCGTGCATCCCAGTCCCCAGGTTCGACCAGAGATGCAGCGTCAGCGGCCAAAAGGCCCGGAACCCGACCACACAGATTCGATCTCAGCCCGCCCTTCCCGACTCCTTTGGAGGCAGAAGTCGCCATGGGTCCCTGGCTCCAGACCCTGAACCGCACCAGGAGGTGGTTGGGAAGGAGCTCAGGGTCCGCGGCAGCGCCCTGTACGTACACTGGGCTGCCCAAGACCCTCGCCGCCACCGAGTTTCTAGTATCACCTTTCTGGAGCAGTTTCTCTGGTGGTGCGGACCATCCAGCGCTTTGGGACCCCCGCTAAACCTAAGACTGAATGATTCCTGAAGTAGTGGCTACTTAAGCATTGGAGCCTAAGAAATTACCTGAATTAACCCTCAGGCTCCTAAATTCCACTTGTTTTGTTTGCTGCTTACATGTTTGTTGGTGCAGAAGATAAAACTGAGCTACTAAAATAAAATTAAATAAGTAAATAAATAAAAATAGGGCAGGGGGTGTAGCTCGGAGGTCGAATGCCTCTGGGTTCCATCCCCAGACCTGAAAAAAAAAAAAAAAGAAAGAAAGAAAGAAAAGAAAAGAAAAAGAAAAAAAAAAGAAAGAAAGAAATACAACTTTATGTTTCTGTACCGTGTTCAGGTTCAAGTATTTATTTATTGGGTGCTGGGGATTGGGGGATTGTACCCAGGGGTATCCTACTTCTGGGCTACATCCACAGCCCTATTTTTCATTCTTTATTTTGAAACAGGGTCTTACTGAGTTGTAAAGAGCCTCACTAACTAGTTGAGGGTGTCTGCGAACCGTGATCTTCCTGTCTGAGTTTCCCAAATGCTGGGATTACAAGCATGTGCCACCATGCCTGGCTCTCTTGTTTATTTTTTATTTGGTGGTACTGGGGATGGAACCCAGAGGCTTTCTACCTCTGGGCTATACTCCGAGACCGTTTTTTTAATACTTTTTTGGAAACAGGGTCTCACTAAGTAGCTGAGGCTGGCTTCGAACCCGTGCGATCCTCCTGACTCAGCCTCCCAAATGCTGGGATTACAAGTGTGTGCTACCATGCCCGGCACACCTTAGGTCTAGTTTTGAGTGGTTTTGGTGGTACTAGGGGTGGAACCCAGAGGCTTTCTACCTCCAGGTTATACTCCCAGACCTATTTTTTAAATATATATTTTATTTGGAAATGGTCTCACTAAGTTCCTGAGCGCCTCACTAAGTAGCTGAGGCCGGCTTCCAACCAGTGTGATTCTCCTGTCTCGGCCTCCTAAGCACGGGGATTACAAGTGTGCGCCATTACACCTGGCTAATTTTGAGTGGTTTTGAAGGTATGATTCTTTTATTTGGTTTGGTTCTAGGAATATGACAGTTTACATAAAGCTGTTGCTTTACTGTGAAGTCTACACACAGTGAGAATAACAGTTGAATTAGTCATTTACACCCAGAAACCTGTATAGCGGGATGAATCACATTATTATTTTTTTTCTTTCAAGAATGCAGAGGTATCCTCAAAGCGCCTTTGCAGTGTTAACTTTTATCTTGTTGGCCTTAGTAATAATTATAATAAAGTACTAGCTGTTTACACATTGTGTATCAGGTAAGAAAACACCTCCATTTAATCATCCTAAAGACCTTGATATATTGTGTGTGTGTCTGCACGCACATGTCTGTGGCACTGGGGATTGAACCCAGGGGCATTCTGCCCTTTTATTTTTGGTTTGAAGCCAGGTCACTGGGTTGTTAAGAGTCTGTCTATTGGCTGAGGCTGTCCTTGAGCTTTGCTCTTCTGGTCTCTGCTTCCCAGGCATGTACCCTCAGGTCTGACTTCCCACCAACCTGTCTTTATTTTTTATTTTTATTTTTTTGTGGTACTGAGGATTGAAGCCAGAGGCAATTCTACCTCTGAGCTACATCCCCAGTCCTATTTTTTATTCTTTATTTTGAAACTGGGTCTGAGTTGCAAAGGGCCTCACTGAGTAAACTGAGGCTGTCCCTGAACCCCGATCCTCCTGTCTCAGCCTCCCAAATGCTGGAAATGCTGGGATTATCAGCGTGTGCCACCACGCCTGACTTCCAGTCCTGTACCAGTCTTGGGAATGGCCTAGGAAAATTTGAGAAAGCTCTGATTATTAATATATTTCAAAACTTGGGTGAAGGGCAAATCTGTGCAAGGACTTGGTTTCTGCCTAAAAGCAGGCAACTATTCCAATGTAAATTAACCTAGCTAAAAGCAATTAACCAGTCAATAGGAGAGGAGAACTAGGCCTGTCTCTATCTAAAGACAGATCTTAGTTGAGGAGAACTAGGCCTTTATCTAAAGACAGATCTACAGGATTGGATAAGCTAGCCAAGATGGTAAGGAGGGGTCAACCTTCCTGAAAGGAGACACCCTGCCACACCTTGCTGAGGGAGGTACCTTACAGGGTAAGGGGAGGTACCTTACAGGGCCGTTAGTTCACTACTTCAGAGTCACGCAAACAAGATGGAGGTCATGGGTATAAAAGGCTGAGTCCATGTGTAATTCCTTTATGTTAAGTTGGGTCTGTACTGGTATTGGGAAGAGAGTTTAAAAAGTATTAATGTGTCAATACTGGGAAAGATGTCCAATCTTAAAATATGTCTTCTTTACTAAGAAAGCCAGGGTTAAGCTAACATGTCCTTGCATTCCTAAGAACAATTTAACACATTTTGGGGGAGAAGACGAAAAGTAAAAGCCTGTGTCTGGAGACAGAGATGCCTCCCTCTCAGGCCATAAATCTGGGCCTGTGTTTGGAGACAGAGATGTCTCCCCCTTTAGGCCATAAATTCGGCTAGAGAGAGAACAGAAGCAGAGCCGGGGCTGGTGATAAGGTGTAACATGATCTCCAAAAATCAAAGGGACCTGCTGGACTTAGACAATATAAAAATTCAGGAAACTGGAGTTTGTTGGCATTTTCGTTCGAATTGCCCCCCTGTGTCTCCTCCGGCACAGGGCTGTGACTCTCTCTATATTTCTATCTTTTAATAAACTTCTTTAAATCTGCAGCAGCTGTCCAAGCGATGAATACTTATTCTTAGCTTAGGACAAGAATCCACGGTTTTTCTGTTTGTCTCTGTGTGTCTGGTGGTAGGGGGGGGATTATTTCACACCACACACCTTCCCCCCCCAACCTATCCCCCTGCAACAGGGTCCTGCACTCATGTGACTTTGTGTCACATGACCTCTGCAGGGCAAGGGAGGGGCTGAAACCCCCGCGAGAATTGGGCGTTCCCACGAGTAAAACCCCCATCTCGCGAGATGCATGCCTTTAAAAGGAGAGCCCGCGTCCTCAAGCTTCGGACAGGCGCGCGGGCCCCACAGTGCCTCGCCCTGATCCCCGGGAGAGCCGTGCCATTAAAACTTTACATGCCACGTGTACCGGACCTCTCTCGTGTTTTTCACACTCCGTCGTACGCACATTATTTTTATTTTACTCGCATTTAATTTTTTATTTTACTTATCATTTGGTGCCGAACCGGGAGAACTCTTGGGTCTCTCCCCATTTTTTTTCCTTTTTTTTTTCTGTTTTCTCTTTTTATTTTTACTCTCTTTTTGAGCCCCGGACTCTCCGACCCGCCAGCAGCTCGACTGTGAGGTCCCACACCAGCGCTCCGCTTGCAGGCGTTGCTCCCACCACTGCCGCCGCTGCCGCCCCGTGCCTGCGTGGACTACCTCCTGCACGGGCCAGGACCTCTGCCTGCCGCTTGGACCTCCTAAAACCACCGTTCCCGCCTGCCCACGCCGCCCACCGCTGGAATGGGACTGCGCCGCCCGCGGACTGCGCCACGCCGTGCGCCTATGTCTTCTCCGCGCCTGGCGTTGTTTAGACCCGCCTGCCAGGGCCGCCTGCCTCCTCCATCTAGGTGGCCGCCACTCTGCTAAACAGCCCCCAGCCCGCCAAGTCCAGCCCGCGCTCCATCTGGTTCCTCCACTCGGACTCGCGCCCTGGCGCCCTTCACCCTGTGCCTGCCCACCCCTGCTGCCTGGGCCTGGCCATTCCGGTAAGCAGCCACATGGAATTACTGGGGGGGGGGTCGCCAGCTTTGGCCCGCCATCTTGGACACGTGGAATCACTGGGGGGCCGCCATCTTGGCCCCACCATCTTTAACCCCTCCCACCTCATGGCCTCACTGGAGGCCTCGCCATCCTTAACCCCCCCCACCTCATGGCCTCACTGGAGGCCTCGCCATCCTTAACCCCTCCCACCTCATGGCCTCACTGGAGGCCTCGCCATCCTTAACCCCTCCCACCTCATGGCCTCACTGGAGGCCTCGCCATCCTTAACCCCTCCCACCTCATGGCCTCACTGGAGGCCTCGCCATCCTTAACCCCTCCCACCTCATGGCCTCACTGGAGGCCTCGCCATCCTTAACCCCTCCCACCTCATGGCCTCACTGGAGGCCTCGCCATCTTTAACCCCTCCCACCTCATGGCCTCACTGGAGGCCTCACAATCTTTAATCCCTCCCACTTTCCACTGGGACCCAAAAATCCAAGCGCTTGGTGACCCATTGTCCCCCGGTCCACTGGGACCACGCTGCAGATGACCAGGTCATCCTCCGGTTTTGAGAAGGAATGAAGACGTTCTTCCCTATCTCTTAACCTCTGTTTCCGAACGATTGAGCAGGGAAATCGGGGACGCCCATTTCCTGTTCTTCGTTTCCGCCCGCGAACCAATTATGGGGAGTCGAACCTTTATACTAGCAGATGCCCTGAGAGCCTGTCTGCCTTGATACGAGTTGGGAAATAGGTTGCGGTGGCCCAGGAATAGTTAGGAACTTTTATAAGCGGTCTGGTATCCCTCCAAATGCTCTCCCCCATCCGTTTCCATTTATTTTCCTGCCAGCTGCCATTTTGTGATGGCGCATAGTCGCTGCCTGGTGATGTCACAGTCACCATCTTGGCCTGCGCCAGACTGCAATTTTGCTGGGTGGCCCGCTCGGGCGCGCCCTAGGTGCTGCGGGAAACGACAGGCCGGGGCTGGGGCGACACTCTCTGTCTGCCCGTGCGGAGTCCGCGTTGCCATTCTTGCTAGACACCCGTCTCGGGACGTGCTCTTTGTGAGTATAGGTCCGTTGCAGCTGACAGAACCTTAACATAGCATCTAAGTTTTAATTCCAGAGAGAAACAGGCGGAGATGGAGCGTACACTCTTGACTTTGCCAAAAAACAGATCCCTGGTAGCTGCCCTTTGGCTGGCGGTGGCGGCTCAGCCCCCTGGAGCGCCACCTAGGTGTGGAGGACTGCAACAACAGCTACCTCCAGGAGCCTGCCTCAAGTGGGGCAAAGCCACGCCTACCAATCAGACTGCCCGGTGTGTGGCCAGGAGGGCCACTGGAACAGTGCCCTAGGAAAAGGGTGAGCCCCAGGTGCCTCAACACAGGGGGAGCACCTTTCCAGACCAGGCCCCGCCGCTGGCCCTACTCAGCCTGGCTGAAGACTGACGGCTCCTGGATCCCTCAACCTCCATCCTCTTTGCCAGCTCAGGGTAGCTCTCCAGGTACTGAGTAAGCCAGTCTCCTTTTTGGTCGCCTGCTCAATCTCATGATTTGTTTTTTTCTTTAATAGCCCTTGCCTGTTCAAGCCTCCTCAAGCGCACATCACTAAGCTGTCCAGGGTAACCTCCAATTCGCACTGCAGCTATGCACCCACCTGCACCCCCTTCTGGGGGACTGAACTCCCGACTCCTCCCGGCCTGGGGCCCCTGACGACGCCCCTTGACAGCAGGAAGAAGCTAGAGGGTCCAACGTCATCCATTATCCCTACCATCAAAAGGCCGGAATGTTAAGTTGGGTCCTGCACTCATGTGACTTTGTGTCACATGACCTCTGCAGGGCAAGGGAGGGGCTGAAACCCCCGCGAGAATTGGGCGTTCCCACGAGTAAAACCCCCATCTCGCGAGATGCATGCCTTTAAAAGGAGAGCCTGCGTCCTCAAGCTTCGGACAGGCGCGCGGGCCCCACAGTGCCTCGCCCTGATCCCCGGGAGAGCCGTGCCATTAAAACTTTACATGCCACGTGTACCGGACCTCTCTCGTGTTTTTCACACTCCGTCGTACGCACATTATTTTTATTTTACTCGCATTTAATTTTTTATTTTACTTATCACTTTAGTGTATTCATTTCGAGTCACCCCCCCATGCCATTTTGGCATGGGGCTGTATTTCTATTTTCTGTATTTCTATCTTTCTAATAAACTTCTTTAAATCTTCAGCAACTGTCCAAGCTATGCATATTTATTCTTAGCTTAACCTGTGGTAATTTTCTGTTTTTGCTCATTTTGGGTTTTGTTATGGGTTGGGGGAAAGTGTGTCCGGGACCCTACCAGGGGTCCCCGAGGAACAGTTTCCCCAAACCATATTCTCCCAAATCCGTAACATGATGACAGAGTAGAAGTGCGTAATTATATTTCTAGTTAATATTGCACCACAATAATAATGGTTAGGAGGCTATGGCATAAATAAACTAATGGCTAATTTTTAAATTAGATCAGAATAAAAATTTTATTTTGAATTTATAGTTATGTGTGAGGGAAGCTGTAAGTCAGAGTGCAGTCCGGGCATAAGACAAGGTCAGTGGAAGATTTTGACTCTTCTGGTCATTAAGTGACTCTGAAATTTTGGGCCGAGCTCTCCCAGGTCTTCCTGGAATCACAATGATTTATTTATTTTATTTTTTGGTGGCACTGGGGGTGGAACCCTGAGGCTTTCTACCTCCGGGCTATACTCCCAGACCTTTTTTATATTTTATTTGGAAACAGGGTCTCACTAAGTTGCTGAGAGCCTCACTAAGTAGCTGAGGCTGGCTTCGAACCTGTGTGATCCTCCTGTCTCAGCCTCCCAAGCGCAGGGATTACAAGCATGCGCTACCACGCCCGGTGAATGGTGGGGATTTTGAGGGAGGAAGAACAGTTTGGCACTGGGAATATGGAGCAAAGAGAATGGTCTCCAGGCCCAAAGTGGGAGAAAGAGTCCTCTAGAGAGGCTGTGGGGAGGTGGAGCTCCCAGGGGAGGCTCAGGTTGAGGTCCAGCAGGCAGTGAAGGGGCCTTCATGGACTGGCTGGGGGTACAGTTGAGGAGATAGAAAAGGAAATAGGCAGATAGGGAAAAGGCCTTGGTAGAAAAAAGTTAATTTCCTGAGTTTCCTGAGGGGCGACAAATGCCTGAAATTCCAAAGGCTAAGGAGATAAGAAGGCCAGAGCTTCACAAAGCCATCCTGAGTTTCCTAATCAACAAACCCACTCAGCAAGTCTGGCATTCCTGAAAGGAGACCCTTCAAAGAACTTGCAAATGTCCTATCCAAATTCTCCTTGGAATCTCAAAGTCACCCTAACCCCAAAGAACTTGCAAGCGGTCAGGCATTGGCCAGTCAGATGGCAAAAGTGGGGACTTCCCGCTCGGGACCCCCCCCCCCTTGGGGAGCTGTTCTCTCTCTTGCAAGTCAGTGTTGGCACTGAGAGAAGGCAGAGTGCATCTGAGGGCACATGGCTTGGGCGACTCTCGAGTAGTGACCTGAAGGCCTCTGCTGGACATCATGGCTGACCAGGCCCCTAGGGGTGACCTGTACCTCTTTTCTGGCAGATCGCGTGGACTCTGGGAGAAAGTAGTTTGCAACTGATGGGCACTTGGCTCGGGCGACACTCGGGTAGTGACCCTGAAGGCAGCTACTGGACCCCGGAGTTCCCTATGGGGTGTTCGGCCACTTTTCTCTATTCCCTTCTGGCAGATTGCGTGGACTCCGGAAGAAAGCAGCCTGCACCTGAAGGCAATTCGGCTTAGGCTACCCTCAAGTATTGTCCTGAAGGCAGCTGCTGGACCCCGAGTTCCAGCCCCTTTGGGGGTGTTCAGCCACCCTTGCCCCATTCCCTGCTGCTTCCAATAAACCTTTTACTCCCCTTCCTGAGGTCTGCGGGTGTCATTCTTCGCTCTCCGTAGACAAGAACTCGCCGGGGTTTTCTTGCAAGAAACCCCCGTTTCACAGTGAGCACAGTGGGGGTGTCTGCAGAGCAGGGAGGGGTGGGAGAAGTGAGATTGAGGTTACAAGAGTCAGCCTTGTAGGAATTGACGGGATGGAGCTAGGAGTGCCCTGTTGACCATGGCTTCCGGTAGTGTTGGCTAGACAGGATAAAGGGATAATGTGACTGATCCTGATGAATTTGGCACTGATTGTTGTTTGGGGGGAGGAGTGAGAGGCCTCCAGGATTTCTGAGGCCACTTTTGCTCTTGCCGCTGCAGACAAAGTGGAGAACAGTGGCATGAGTACAACACAAAGAAAAATAGCTGTAATCTATAAAGGACTTCCCTCTCTTGAGAAAGGACGGGGTACTCCTCAGGTTTATGGGTTTGAGCCCCTGCTGTTTTGTACTGGTTTCTTCCCAAGTCTCATTTTGAGACCAATAGAGAAGCCCACAGGACACGCACAGTAAGATCAGTTCTTCCAGCCAGGCAAGGTGGTACTCACCTCCTGTCTTACCTCAGCTCCCAGCTAAGACAGGAGAATCAAAGGTTCGAGGACAGCCGAGCATGGTGGCGCACGCTTGTAATCCCAGCATTCGGGAGGCTGAGACCCGGAGGATCGCGGTTTGTGGACAGCCTCAGCTACTTTGTGAGGCCCTCTGCAACTCAGTGAGACCCGGTTTCAAAATAAAGAATAAAAAATAGGGCAGGGGGTGTAGCTCGGATGTCGAATGCCCCTGGGTTCCATCCCCAGACCTGCAAAACAAAACAAAAAAACAAACAAAGGTTCGAGGACAACTTCTGTAAGTAGTGAGACTTTCAGCAACCTAGTGAACCCTGTTTCAAAATAAAAAATAAAAAGGGCTGGGGGTATATCTTGGAGTTAGAGTGGCCCTGGGCTCAATCAGGAGGAGGAGAAGGAAAAGGAGGAGGGCGGAAAGAAGGGGATTAGTTTTCCCCAATTCCCAGGCTCTGTTCATTGTGGCTGGAAGGCTGGAATCTCACAGGGGTCGGGAGAAATTCCTGCCATATGACATAACCAAGTCACAATTAGTCATCCATTTTGAAGGGATCATACTTTTTTTTAGGCTTTTCCTGGCATGTCCCCGGATTCTTCTTGATACACTTGTAGTTTATGAATCAAGCCTTTTATTCATTTATTTTTCCAACAAGTATTTCTTTCCTTAGCAATTAGTCTAGCATGACTTTATGCTAGGCAGTTAAGAGACTGTAAGATTATAATGGCGATCTATTTCCAATCTGGCAAGAGTTTATAGTCTATTGGGGATAGTTCTTTTCTTATTTATTTGGGATGATAAGAGAAAAAGAAAAAGACAGAAGGGAAAACACAGCTGGGCATGGCACACCTGCAATACCAGTATTTGGAAGGCTGAGACAGGAGGAGCACCGGCTCCAGGCCAGCCTCAGCAACTTAGTGAGGCCCTCAGCAATTTATTGAGAACCTGTTTCAAAATAAAATAAGTCGGGTATAGTGGCACACACTTATAATCCAAGTACTTGGGAGGCTGAGACAGGAGGATCACAGGTTTGTAGCCAGCTTCAGCAATATGAGGCCCTCTGCAACTTAGTAAGAACCTGTTTCCAAATAAAAAATAAAATAGGGCTAGGGGTGTAGCTCAGAGATAAAATGATTCTGGGTTCCATCCCCAGTACCGCCCTCAGACACAAACAGTTAACTTTATATAATCATTGAATGAGTTATATATAGTATGTCAAAACATTGTATTGTGCTCCATAAACATATAAATTTACTGACAATTGAAAATAAAAAATGTAGCCAGGTGTGGGATTACATGCCTGTAATCCCAGTACTTGGGAGGCTGAGAAAGAAGGATCAAAAGTAAAAGGACAGCCTCAGTATGTAGTGAGACTCTCAACAACCTAGTGAGACTTGTTTCCAAATAAGAAAATCATGCTGGAAGCGTAACACTAAGGTTTGTTACGGTTTGAATGGTGGGGGTTCTTTTTCTTATTCAGCTAAGGTTGGTTGAATAGAAAAATTAACGGGCAGCTCAGTGCAGCTTTAACAATCTTTATTACAAAATTAGTAGGAAATAGATCAGTAGGAAATAGAGAAGAGAAAAAGCAGCATGCTGACCCACATGCTGGGGAGCCCGAAAATGGAACTCCGGCCCCTTTTGGGGACCCCAACCTTTAAATAGATTTTGTATTGGTATCTTTCTCATCAGCGTTACCAAGGTAATGGGCTAGTTACTTATTCCTTAGCCAGGTGGTGCCTCTTTGTCTCCAGACAGTGCACTTACTAAGTGCAAGGGTCAAGAATCTACCTGGCCCTCGGTCTATTGTATTGGGCAGTATTAGTTGCTCATCAACTAGGGTGCTTTGAAGTAGCACACAAAGTTTACCTTTCCTCTGCCCAGGTCCAATCACAGAGGAGAGGAGGTAAACAGAGGCACCGGTTGCCTCTATTGTAGTTTTAGAGCTAATGGCTTCAGTTGACTTCAAGGCTTTTACTATAGGTCAATGATTAGAATGAAGGGCAAAGACAGAGAGGAACTCTGCATTGTAATCGCTGCAGCCCCCTCCCTGCCTGAGTGCTTGCACAACACCTAAGCTCTGACTATATTTTACACTTTGGAAATTATCAAAGCAATTTTCCAATACCAGCAGTTTAATACATTTTGATGCCTCTTCCCAATACTACTGGTACAAGGTAGAATGCCTCTGGGTTCCATACCCAGTACCACAAAAAGAAAGGAAGAAAGAGAGAGAGAGAGAGAGAGAGAGAGAGAGAGAGAGAGAGAGAGAGAGAGAAAGAGAGAAAGAGAGAAAGTAAAAGAAAAAGAATCCAGGGGGGTAATCCCAGCATTTGGGAGGTTGAGACAGAAGGATCACAGTTCCAGGACAGCTTCAGTTAAGTAGCAAGGCCCTTTGCAACTCAGTGAGACCCTGTTTCAACATGAAGAATTAAAAAAAAAAATAAGGCTGGGGGTGTAGCTCGGAGGTAGAATGCCCCTGGGTTCCATCCCCAGTACCAAAAGAGAGAGAGAGAGAGAGAGAGAGAGAGAGAGAGAGAGAGAGAGAGAGAGAAAGAAGAAAAAAAAAAAGAAAGAAAAATGTAAGCCAGGCATGATGGAGTATGCCTGTAATCCCAGTATTTCGGAATCTGAGACAGAAAGATCACAGATTTGAAAACTCTTGTTTTGTTTTGTTTTGTTTTTCTTTGCAGTAGTGGGGATTGAATCCAGGGGCATTCTACCTGCAAGCTACACCCCAGCCCTATTTTTTTTTTTTCAGTAGGTTCCATAACCTAGGGGCATTCTACCTCTGAGCTACACTCCCAGCTCTATTTTTATTTTTTATTTTTATTTTTGTTTTATTTATTTATTTATTTTGAAACAGGGTCTCACCGAGTTGTGAAGGGTCTCACTAAGTAGCTGAGGCTGTCTGTGAACTGTGATCCTCAGGTCTTTGCCTCCTGAATGCTGGGATTACAAGTGTGCACTACCACACCCAGTTTATTCTTTTTTTTTTTTTTTTTTTTGGTACTGGGGGTGGAACCCAGAGGCTTTCTACCTCTGGGCTATACTCCCAGACCTATTTTATATTTTATTTGGAAACAGAGTCTCACTAAGTAGCTGAGGTTGTCTTTGGAACCTGCGCAATCCTCCTGTTTTAGCCTCCCAAGCGCGGGGATTACAAATGTGCGTCACCATGCCCGGTTCCAGCTTATTCTTTATTTTGAAACAAGGTCTTATTAAGTTGCAGAAGGGCTCACTAAATAGCTGAGGCTGTCTGAGAACTGTGATCTTCCTGTCTCAGCCTCCCAAATGCTGGGATTACAAGCGTGTGCCACCATGCCAAGCAGCAAGACTGTTTCTTTTTTTGGGGAGGGGTACTGGGGATGGAACCCAGGGGCATTTGATCTCACCCCCTGCCCAATTTTTTATTCTGTATTTCGAAACCGGGTCTCACTGAGTTGCAGAGGGCCTCACTAAGTAGCTGAGGCTGTCCATGACCTGCGATCCTCCGGTCTCAGCCTCCCAAATGCTGGGATTACAACCATGTGTCAGCATGCCCAGCAGCAAGACTGTTTCTTTTTTTTCTTCTTTTTTTTTTTTTTTTGCGGTACTGGGGATGGAACCAGGGGCATTTGATCTCACCCCCTGCCCAATTTTTTATTCTGTATTTCGAAACCGGGTCTCACTGAGTTGCAAAGGGCCTCACTAAGTAGCTGAGGATGTCTGCGAACCTCTATCCTCCGGTCTCAGCCTCCCAGGTGCTGGGATTGCAAGTGTGCGCCACCACACCCAGCTTAAGACTGTTTCTAAATAAAAAATAAAATAGGGCTGGGGATGTAGCTTGGAGGTACAATGCCCCTGGGTTCAATCTCCAGCAACACATACACACATACAAAAATTTAAATTTAAAAAATAGGAGAAAGTGGAGGACTTGCCCCGACAGACATCAAAACTGGCTCTGTAGTGCTGAACCTTCATAGAGAGACGCCAGGAAAATTGTTAGAGCATACTTGTGAACGTGGTGAACGTGCCTGCGGGATGTTTCCAGAGATGACTGGCATGTGGGTCAGCAAACCGAGGGAGGGACTCGCCCTGCACGTGGGCAGCACCACCCAGCAGGCAGGGGCCTGGATGGACCTAGCGTGGAAGACTGCACGTTTGCAGTCCTTGACGCTTCCTGAGCAGCGTGGCTTTGCTGCTGCGGTCCCCTCCACGCGTCGGAATCCAGATTCCTCAGCCTTCAGACAAGGAGTGGCCCTCGCAGCTCTGCAGGGAGCTTCCAGGCCTCCAGCTGGACTGGAGCTGCTCCACTGGTGCCTCTGTTCCGAGGCTCACCTGCTTGGACTGAAGAACTACGGGTTACCCCAGCTCTCCAGCCTACAAGTGGCCCGATCTAATAAATCCCCTCCTCTAATTATAAGGCAGGGCAGAGGACCCCAGCAAAGGAAGGAGAAGCCATGTGCATGCCTTATGTGAGGTGGGGGATGGAAACAGTAGGGAATCAGGCCCTGAGCAGCCCACAGATAATCATTCAAATTAAGGATCAAAATGGTGCAAGTCATTGGTTCCCCAATCATAAAAGGGCAGATGAAAATCCTCAGTAAGGTTTAGTGTGTGTGTGTGTGTGTGTGTGTGTGTGTGTGTGTGTGTGTTACCGGGGACTGAACCCAGGGGCATTTTTCCTACACGTCCAGCCCTACTTTTATTTTATTTTATTTCAATTTTTGAAACAAAGTCTCAATAAGTTGAGGAGGACCTCACTAAGTTGATGACACTGGCTGCAAACCTGTAATTCTCCTGTCTCAGCTCCCAAGTACTGGGATTACAAACCTGTGCCACCACGCCTGGCTCAGCAAGGTATAAAAGCCTACTTCCCAAGAGCTTTGAGGTCACTCCCTTTCTGGACACCCCACTTTGGAGGGGAGCTGCTTTGTCTTCTATCCTGACTTAAAATTTCATATTTCTGTATACTTCACTGGTCCTTGGACTTCGTTCGTCAAAATCCACTGGACAAGAACCCTGAAAGAGGAAATATCTCATTTCAATTACAGACATTCTACTGGTCTTACTCCTCTAGGGTACCCTTTATTTTTATTTTTATTCTTTTTAATTTATTTATTTTTATTGGTGCACTGTATTCATACATCATAGTAGGATACATACTTTTGTAGACATACATGCACACTTTTCCCAGTCAGCCCCCACCCGATCCCCACCCCATTCTCTCCCTATCCCTCCCTCCCATGCTTGGCTTAGTAGTTGACATCTAGTATTATGGCAATTTATCTAAAATTAAAAATGATAATCTCACATAACAGTTTCATTTGTCTGATACCAAGCTTTTGATGACTTAAAGATAACATTTCAATATTTCTTTTTGCTTTCTTTCTTACCAGAGAATATTTTTTTTTCTATTTTTTAGGTGAAACTATCATATATTTATATATTTATTTTTCAGAAAAAAATCTATCCTAATATGGAATATGGACTCTAGGTACCCAAAACGATCTTGAAAAAGAACAAAGCTAGAAGATGTATATTTTCTGATTTCAAACCATATAAAGCTACAATAATTGAAACAGTGTAGTACTATTCTAAAGGCAGATATATAAACCATTGGAGTTAAATAAAAGCCTAGAGCTAAATTCTTCCCTATATTGTCAAGTTATTTTTGACAAGGTTTCCACGAACATTTGGTGGTAGAAATATTAATCTTTTAACTAAATATTGTTAAAAAATAATAATTACATGGAAAAGAATAAAATTGGACCCTTACCTAATCCCATATACAAATATTAACTCAAAATAGATAATAGACCTAAATATAAATCTTAAGACTATAAACTTTTAGGAGAAAATCTGGGTCATTAAACCTCACAACATTGAAATTGGCAGTGATTTCTTGGTTATGATTTCAATGGCACAGGCAACAGAGGAGTATACAAACTCCCTAAAAAAAAATTGTATATCCAAAGACAATGTAAACAGAGTTAACAGTTACTAATAGAATGGGATAAAATATTTCCAAATGCTATATCTGAAGGTATATTAATATTCCAACTAGAAATCCTAGAAATTAACAACAATAAAGGCAAACAATACCATTTAGAGATAGGTAAAAGACTAACATAAATAATGAATCTCCACAGATAACCAATCTTAGTTGTCTGTTGGATGGAAAATCTTGTTTCTCTAGTTCTGGAGTGCGTTACCTATTTCTTCTTTGTAGTTAATCTCTTTGAGTATTTTCTCTAGTGCTGGTTTTGAAGACATAAATTCCTTCAGTTTCTGTTTGTCATGGAAGCTTCTTATTTCTCCATCTAATTTGATAGAAAGTTTTGCTGGGTAGGAAATTTTTGGCTGGAAGTTGTTTTCTTTCAGAGTTTGGAATATGTTACTCCAAGCCCTTCTGGCTCTCATAACTTGGTTTGGGAAGTCTGGAGTGATTCTAATTGGTTTGCCTCTGAACGTCACTTGGCCCTTTGCTTTTGTTGCCTTTAAGATTCTCTGCTTGGCTTCCACATTGGTCATTTTGACAATTATGTGGCGTGGGGATCCTCTTCTCCGATCCTGTCTTAAGGGAGTTCTATAAGTTTCCTGGACCTGTGTATCGACCTCTTGCTCTATGTCTGGAAAATTTTCTGCTATTACTTCCTTGAAGAGATTGTTGATCCCTTTGGTTTCACTTTCTTTTCCCTCCTCTATTCCAATTATTCTTAGGTTAGCTCTCTTAAAATGGGCCCATATTTCTTCAATATCAGATTCCTGCTGTCGGATTTTTTTTCTAGATTAGAAACTATGCGTTCATTTTTGGATTGCTCATCTTCTAAGAGCGAGATTCTGTTCTCCATGTGTTCTAATCGGTTGTTTGTGCTTTGAATTGAGGCCTTTACTTCATTAATTGCATCCTTTATCTCTTTTTGGCTCTTTCTGAGTTCTTTTCGAAGCACCTCTATTATTTCTACAGTTACCCACTCTGGGAACCCTTCCCCATTGGGGAACTTTTTTCTCTCTCTCGCAGGTCGTGTTAGCTTTGAGAGAAGGTGGGTTGCAATTGAAGGCACTTGGCCCAGGCTACACTCGGCAGTGACCTGAAGGCCTCCACTGAACATCAAGGCCGACCAGGGCCCCTAGGGGTGACCTGCACTTCTTTTCTGGCAGATCGCGTGGACTTTGGGAGAAAGCAGCTTCCAACTGAAGGCATTTGGCTTGGGCTACCCTCAGGTATTGTCCTGAAGGCAGCTGCTGGACACCAGAGCCCTGATAGCCCTTACGGGAGTTCTGTCACTTCCCCTATTCTTTTCTGGCAGATCCCGTGGACTTTGGAGAGAAAGAAGTTTCCAACCGAAGGCACTTGGCCCGGGCTATACTCGGGTAGTGACCTGAAGGCAGCTGCTGGACACCAGAGCCCCAATAGCCCTTAGGGGTGTTTGGCCACTTTTTCCTATTCCCTGTTGCTTCCAATAAACCTTTTACTCCCCTTCCTGCGGTCTGCGGGTGTAATTCTTCACTCACCGCAGACAAGAATCCAGTAAGGAAACACTGAGTTTCTTCTCAAGAAACTCCCTTTCATCTTAAGGAAACGCCGTGTTTCTTCTCAAGAAACCCCGTTTCCTAAACACTGGGATTACAAGCGTGGGATACTATGTAGGACTCTAGCGAGTGCTTTGCTCCATAGTCCCACCAGAGAAGGTTGCTGCTCCAGGCAACTACCAATAAGTTTGTTTTATAGTCCTGCCTCACTGAATTTGAGGCTGGCTTTGAACCTGTCATCCTCCTGTCTCACCCTCCCAAGTACTGTAATTACAGGCATGTACCATTGTGTCAGACCCTTTAAGTTTTTAGTTGAAAACAGGGT
Source organism: Muscardinus avellanarius (assembly GCF_963383645.1). Lineage (NCBI taxonomy): Eukaryota > Metazoa > Chordata > Mammalia > Rodentia > Gliridae > Muscardinus > Muscardinus avellanarius. Next base: position 30,644,773 of record NC_137791.1, read on the forward strand.
ATCCCTAAGTTGCTAAGGCTGGCCTCAAACCTGTGATCCTCCTGTCTTAGCCTCCTAAGTATTAGAATTACAGGTGTGCACCACCGTGCCTGGCTTGCAAATTAGTTTTTTTTTTTTTTTTGTGGGTCTGGGGGTGGAACCCAGGGGCATTTGACCTCCGAGCTACACCCCCTGCCCGATTTTTTATTCTTTATTTTGAAACCGGGTCTCACTGAGTTGCGGAGGGCCTCACTAAGTAGCTGAGGCTGTCCCCGAACCGCGATCCTCTGGTCTCAGCCTCCCGAATGCTGGGATTACAAGCGTGCGCCACCACGCCCGGCTTGCAAATTAGTTTATGTTAAAGAATTACAAACTGGGGGTGTATTCATTTTGAGTCACTCCCCCCATGCCATTTTGGCATGGGGCTTTATTTCTATTTTCTGTATTTCTATCTTTCTAATAAACTTCTTTAAATCTTAAAAAAAAAAATCACAAACTGAAGGGAGTGATGAAAACAAGCCTGGAGAGTAAACATTGAACATTTTATTAAGATAATCTCCTACATCTCCTGCCCAAAGAACGGTTTCAGATAATAGCTGTCACCTGCAAGACAGCGTAAAAGAGTTAATGAAACTGACTTTCTGGGTGTTCAACAACTAGACTTAAAAGGAAATAAAACAACTAAAGAGAAACAGCCAATATTTGGCTCTAGTTCTCCAAGGTCAAATAGGACCCAAGGAAGGACCTTGCTAAAGGTTTCTATAACTCCAGTGAGTCATCTGACTTCCCCAAACAGGAGAGCCACCAGTATATATTTTTTAAAAAGTCATCAGAGAGGAAAATATTCTCTGTGCTTCAAAATTGCCAAATGGTCAGGAAGACGGTGACCTGTCCTGGTAGATGGCACAACTGGGAGAAGGAGAGCCCCACCAAATCCCTAGGAAGAATCCTGAGGACCTTTGCCTGATCTTACGAGTAAGAAATGTTAGAAAAACTGCTTGCCGAGCGTGGTGGTACACACTTGTCACCCTAGCATCTGGGAGGCTGAGACAGGAGGATCTCGGTTCACAGAAAGCCTCAGCTACTTAGTGAGGCTCTTTGCAACTCAGTGAGATCCTATTTCAAAATAAAGAATAAAAAATAGAGCCGGGCATGGTGGTGAACGCTTGAAATCCCAGCGCTTGGGAGGCTGAGACAGGAGGATCACACAGGTTCGAAGTGAGGCTCTCAGAAACTTAGTGAGACCCTCTTTCCAAAAAAAAGCATAAAATAGGTCCTGGACTGTAGCCCAGAGGTAGAAAAGCCTCTGGGTTCCACCCTCAGTACCACCAAAAAATAAAAAATAAAAAAAAATAGGGCTAGGGGTATATCTCAGAGGTAGAATGCCCCTGGGTTCCATCTCTAGCACTGTAAAACAAAACAAAACCCGCAAAAAACAAAACAAAAAACCCCAACAACCTATGTTTGTCCAACATAGGGCTACCTTCTTGGTCTTGAATATTCAGAAAAATAGTATAACCAGAAACAAATGTGTTATTTCCAGAGTAACAAAAAGGAGCCATATTAAAGCCACTTATATAGTGTTTTCACCTTTAAACTCACAGAAGAATAAGAATTGACACCATTGTCCCAAACCTCCAGTTAGGTCCTTATAAAAAGCTACAGAGTTTAACCTGCTTTTCTTGAGCTTTTACAGGTCTAGGACCTACCGACACTACAAAAAGTGGAGATTCCTATTCCCGTAAACTCTCGGAGGATCTGAGCCCTGCCCTGAATTCTACAGACAAAAAAACCTGGTTAATTTCAGTTTAAAACAACATGCTGCCCCCCCCCACACACACACACAAGCTTTGTGCCACAAAAACTTTGCAGTCTTTTGTATTAATTTCTCTTATTTCACCATTCCCAAGGGACTTGAGGGTTGCTGCTATGTAATGATTTTATCTTCTCCATTGTTATCAACTCATTCATGGGTCACACGCTCCCTACCCTCTGACTGTAACAGCAATTTCCATCTCTGGTGTCCAGCTCTTATTGCAGGTTGTCAGCCACATTATTGGCCATCCCTGGATCTAGTGACGGGTGTTTATATTTGAATAAATCAGCCGGGCTGCCTAATCACCAAAACTGCTAATGACACAGCCTTAGCTTTGGCAGCCATCAATGAAAAACTAGGTGAGGTATGTCAGGCAACTCTTTTTTTTTTTTTTTTTTTTTTGTTTGCAGGTCTGGGGGAGCTACACCCCCTGCCCTATTTTTTTTTTTTTTTTTTTTTAGTCTTTTATTTTTGAAACTGGGTCTCACTGAGTTGCAGAGAGCCTCACTAGGTAGCTGAGGCTGTCCACGATCCTCCAGTGTCAGCCTCCCGAATGCTGGGATTACAAGCGTGCGCCACCACGCCCGGCTCAGGCAACTCTTGAAAGTAGAGCAACAATACATTACTAGCTCTTCTTCATCACTGGAGATGTCAGGAATTTCCTGGGATGTGTTGTTTTAATATTACTAATAATTCAAAAAAGATAACTAGTTTCATATCTGATATGCAAAACAACTAGAAAATATTCACCAATCAAAATAAATCTTTGGATGTGGTCCCTCCTGGATAGCATGGCTCCTGCCCCTTGTTTTTTTTTCCCATTTTATTTTATTTTTTAATTTTTATTATTGTTTTGGTGGTATTGGGGATGGAACCCAGGGGCCTTCTACCTCCGGGCTACACTCCCAGTCCTATTTTATATTTTATTTGGAAACAGGGTCTCTTAAGCCAGCTGAGGCTGGCTTCGAACCTGCGCGATCCTCCTGTCTCAGCCTCCCAAGTGCGAGGGTTACAAGTGTGCGCCACCACGCCCGGCTCCTGCCCCTTCTAACTCCTATACTCATTTTTTTCCTCATCCCACTCTTTGGGCCATGCATAACCAACCTGATTATTGTCACAAATTTAAAAAACCCACTAACTGCTCTGTCAACAAGCATCTTCTCTTATATATAGACCAGTAGCCAATACATCCTCCTCTCAAACACACAAGACCTCTAACATCAGGGCCTGCAGCACAGCTTCTAGCCCTACCTCTGCCTCCATCTCATTGTTAAGCAGGAAGTAGCTTGGACGAAAACAGCACCTGTTTCTCAGCATAAATATAAAACTTCTAGAATGTGAGCACTGGTAAAGTCTGGTTGGTGGAGACTGAGATGTAAGAATCCAAGAAAAGAGTCAGGCATAGTGGGGCATGCTTGTAAACCCAGTACTTGGTAGGCTGAGACGGAAGGATTGAAGGTCCAAAGCCAGCCTCGGCAATTTAGTGAGGCTCTCAGCAACTTAAAAGACCCTGTTTCCAGATAATGAAATAAAAAGGGCTGGGGATATAGCTTAGAGATAGAATGTCTTTGGGTTCAATTCCCAGTACCGAGAGAGAGAGAGAGAGAGAGAGAGAGAGAGAGAGAGAGAGAGAGAGAAGGGGAGGGGAGGGGAGGGGAGGGGAGGGGAGGGGAGCGGAGGGGAGAGGCCCAAGAAAATGTGTGAAAAGCAAGAAGAAATGGCTTTAACTACTATCCCCCTGCCCCATCCTATAAACAATCAGAGAAATACATGATTGCTTCTGCTCTCCTTCCTTTCCTAACCCCCCATAAAAAGCCCCAAGTCTATAAGGAAGTGAGGAGACAGAAAGGAAATAGGCAGATAGGGAAGAGGCCTTGGTAGAAAAAAGTTAATTTCCTGAGGGGCGAGGTGCCAAGGTTCAGAGATAAGAAGGACCAAAGCTTCACAAAGCCATCAGTTTACTAATCAATAAACCCAGGAGCCATCAGTGGAGCAAGTCTGACAGTCCTACTGAAAGGAGACTCTTCAAAGGACATGCAAATACCCCATGCAAATTCTGAGAGCTGCTTCCCAGAATTCCCAGGATCCAAAACTCACCACAACCAACAGAGGACACGCAGACATCGATAAAACCTCAGACCGGCCACCAAATCAGGTTTTCCCTCTCGGGGACCCCCTCCCCTTTGGGGAGCTTTTCTCTTTCTCTCGCAGGTCGTGTTAGCCTTGAGAGAAGGCAGAGTACAATGAAGGCATTTGGCTCGGGCAACGCTCGGGTAGTGAGCTGAAGGCAGCTACTGGACCCCAGAGTTCCAACAGCCCCTTTGGGGTGTTCAGCCACCTTTCCTCATTCCCTGCTGCTTCCAATAAACCATTTACTCCCCTTCCTGCGGTCTGCGGGTGTCATTCTTCGCTCACCGTAGACAAGAACCTGGTAAGGAAACGCCAAGTTTCTCCTCAAGAAACTTCAGGTTTCTTTTCAAGAAACCCCCCATCTCATCTTGGGGGGGGGGCTCAGAAGAAACCCCCGTTTCAGAAGCAGACTTCTAACTCTTGTGGGTTTTTTCCATGGTCAGTTGCTCCCTCACAGGTTTTATCCCTGAACAGAGCCTGTTCCTTTGCTTTGGCCATGTCCTTTTTCTCCGTATAATTCCTAACACCATCTGCTTCCAAATTCCTTCCTTCCTTCCTTTCTGGGGATTGAACTCACAGGCATTCTACCTCCAAGCTACACCCCCAACTCTTTTTGTTTTTGTTTAGAAACAGGGTTTCATTAGATTGCTCAGATTCTAATTGCTGAGGCTGTCCTTGAACCTGCGATCCTCCTTTCTTGGCCTCCCAAGTATGGGGATTACAGGCATGCGCCACCATGACTGGCTGCTTTCATTTTTTTCCCCCCTGAAGTTTAATAACTGCATCGTTTTATCATTTATTAGGTTTCCTATGTACCCATTGTTAATTTTTCCATGTCCTGGCATCTCTGCTATTGTCGGGGCCCACTCGGCTGGACCGAGATGGCACCCAGGCTTGTTGCCAGCATGGATTCAAGATGGCGCCTAGGCTTGCAGCCAAGTCATGAGACTCACAAGATGGACGTCTCCTTGAGCATGCGCAGTGTGCCATGCTACGTGCCTGCAGAATGATCAGTGACGCAAAGCCTCATGCTACCACCAGCCTGCCTATGAGAGAGTCAGAAGTGTGCGTGCCCTAGCTGTGGGAAGCTTGGGGTTGGTAGGGAATAGAGGGAGGGATTATGATGCTGATATATATTGTGCTTGCCGTACGCATTGTCAGAGAGAGATATTAGGAGACATATTGAGACATATTAGAAGAATTAAGGATCCATTAAAGAAGAATTCATATTTCAGCTGAAGAGGTGTCTGTGTCGTTCTCTAAGCCCCTGCGGGTCGGAGTCTTAGGGGACGATATGCTATATACTTACCAATGACAGATTTTATGTCAAAACACTTAAGTTCATTTTTTCTGGGTTGCTCCTGAAGCCTCTGCATACCCTCCTCTCTGCCCTTTTTGTTTTCTAGTGGTTCTGGGATAACCCTTCCTGCCACTTCAGGATTTTCCTTGCTGGATCTTTTCCCCTACATCTTCCATGCTTTTGTTTTACTTTCTTATTTTGATGAAATATATATTCTATCTTCCTAAGAAAGAATGTATGCAGCAAATGTGACTGGATCACAGTTGTTAATTTGATAAAGGATTGAAGGCAGTTTACCTTTTTTTTTTTTTTCATGCTGGGGATGGAAGTGCTCTGCCACTCAACCACATACCCAACTGTGGCTTTTTTTTTGTACTAGGTACTGGATATTGAACCCAGGATTATTCTGCCTCCGAGTTACACACCCAGCCCTTTATTTTGTAACGGGGATTCCCTTAGTTGCTGAGGGCCTTTCTTTGCTGCCTTTCCACCTCTCTGGGAGCAGCGTCATCACTTAGTTCCCCTCTTCTGGTCCACTGAGGGACAGCTGTCCAGCTGTGTGGGATAAGAAGACTGGGTGCACATCATGGTGGCGTGGGCGAGGGTGGTGCCATCTGAGGAGAGAAATGGAATGCTTGGGAATGCATCCCGAGTTTCTGTTTCGAACAAATGTTTTGAAGCAATACCAGTTACTGAAGTAGGAAAGACAGCAAAAGAACCAGGACTTGGAAGAGGCAAAGATCAAGAGTTGAGTGTGGGATGTCTGTAGGTAGATGGCTAGAAATACCTGCATGAGGTCAGAGCCAGCTAAAAGATAAGGTCTCATCAACAAAGAGATGGCATTTAAAGTCATAGGCTGGATGAGTTTATGTGTGGCTAGGGAGAGTGTAGATAGGAAGATGAGAGAGAAGACTTTAGGAATTTCATTTATTTACTTACTTTCTTACTTATTGTGCTACTGGGGATTGGATCCAAGATGTTCTACTCTGAGATACAGCCTCAGACCCATTTTATTTTATTTTATGTTGTTGTGGTTGTTATTATTATTATTATTATTATTATTATTATTAAATTTGCACATGTGAGATGAAACCCAGGGGCATTCAACCTCCAAGCTACACCCCCTGCCCTATTTTTTATTATTATTATTTTTTTGCGAGTCTACAGATGGAACTCAGGGGCATTCAACCTCCAAGCTACACCCCCTGCCCTAATTTTTATTCTTTATTTTGAAACCGGGTCTCACTGAGTTGCAGAGGGCCTCACTAAGTAGCTGAGGCTGTCCATGAACCGCGATCCGTCGGTCTCAGCCTCCCGAATGCTGAGATTACAAGCGTGCACCACCACGCCCGACTCCTATTTTTTATTTATTTTGAAACAGGGTCTCATTAAGTTGAGGAGGACCTCACTAAAATAGCTGAGGCTGTCTGCAAACCAGGATCCTCCGGTCTCAGCCTCCTGAATGTGGGGATTACAAGCGTGCGCCACCACGCCCAGCATTGTCTTATTTTTTGAACCGGGGTCTCACTAAGTTGTGCAGGGCTTCCCTAAATTGCCGAGGCTCTTCTTAAAAGTGCGATCTTCCTTATTTCAGCCTCCCAAGTACTAGGAATACGGGCAGGTGCCAATGCCCACAGCTCCTCAAAGTCTTATTTTAAAAGATGAGGAGGCCGGGCGAGGTGGCGCACACTTGTAATCCCAGCATTTGGGAGGCTGAGACCGGAGGATCGCGGTTCGCGGAAAGCCTCAGCTACTTAGTGAGGCCCTCTGCAACTCAGTGAGACCCGGTTTCAAAATAAAGAATAAGAAATCGGGCAGGGGGTGTAGCTCGGAGGTCGAATGCCCCCGGGTTCCATCTCCAGACCTGCAAAACAAAACAAAAAAACAAATAAAAGATGAGGAGCGCTGGGTGTGGTGGCAAACACTTGTAACCCCTGCGCTTGGGAGGCTGAGATAAGGAGGATCAGGAGGATCGCACAGGCTTGATGCCAGCCTCAGCTACTTAGTGAGGCTCCCAGCTACTTAGTGAGACTCTGTTTCCAAGTAAAAATAGGTCTGGGAGTGTAGCCTGGAAGGTAGAAAAGCCTCTGGGTTCCACCCCCAGTACCTAAATAAATAAATAAATACATAATAAAAATAAAGCTGGGCGTGGTGGCGCATGCTTGTAATCCCCGTGCTTGGGAGATAGGAGGATCATGTAGGTTCAAAGCCAGATTCGCTGGCTTATGAGACCCTGTTCCCAAATAAAATATAAAAAATAGGTCTGGGAGTGTTGCTCAGAGGTAGAAGGGTTCCATCCCCAGTACCACCAAAATAAATAAATAAATAAATAAATAAATAAATAAATAAGAGGAGTGCCGAGTGTGGTGGCACCTGCTTGTAGTCCTAGCACTTGAAAAGCTGAAGCAGGAGGACCTCAGGTTTGAAGCCAGCCTCAGCATTTCAGTGAGGCTCTCACATCACCTTAGATCTTGTTTCTAAATAAAAAATAAAATAGGGCTGTGAGTATAGCAGCTCAGAGGTGGAATGCCTCAGGTGTAATCCCCAGCACCACACACACAAAAAAAAAAAAAAAAAAAGAAAGAAAGAAAGAAAGAAAGAAAGAAAGAAAGAAAGAAAAGAAAAATCAGAGAGGTGGAGTATCCAGAAGAACTGAGTAAGTACCAAAGAAGTCAGTTAAAAACCAGAGGAGGTGTGCAGTAGGTCTGCAGCACCAAAAAGAATGCAGGTGTCAAATAGAAGTGTGTAGCCAGTCATACTGCTTGCCAAGAGGACAGGAAAATGCCCCTTGATTTCATACTCTGAGGTCATTGCCACTGTAAGACTCCAAGTGGACCAAGATCCATTGCAAGTGCAGAAGGCTCAGGTTACTGTGAATTAATTTAGGCTATCGGGGCTCATTTGGTCCAATTTGAAATTTTCTGGATTAATGTATTTTTTTTCTAAGAGGTTTTGATAGTAAAAAAAATAGTTGTTTCATGACTTTTATTCTATTTTACCCTAAGATCTTTCAAAAAAGAGGGCAAAATTCCTTTAAAAGTATAATAAAACTCATTTTCTCTTGTATTTGCCATAAAAGGTCCACTGGGTGCTTTCCTAAGTTAATAGTCTCTTGGTGATCTTGATTTCCTCTCACTTCAAACATTTTTCTATATCATTATCCTAGGAGTTATTTCCACAATGCTCAACAATTATTTCTTATTTTTCTAAAAATATGCAAAAATAAGATGAAAGCATTTGTTATCACCTCGAAGGAAGATTCAACAGAGAAGTCAATCATCAATAGTAGATCATCCTTTTCTTCTGTCATTGTAATTCCTAAATTACTATTATCAACTTCTGAAGAAATATGAAAAAACTGAGACATTATCTTTGTCTGCTTGTTGTTGTTTAAAGCTTTCATTAATCACTGATGATAATTCAGAATTGTTCACTGTCTTCCCAGAAGGAAAACAGAAAAAAATTGAAATAGGGAAGCATTTCCAAATGTTTAAAAAATTATAAGATGAGAGCTGGACATTGTAGATTACAGGAGTGTGCCACCACACCCCACTAGTAATATATGACTGGGATGTAGCCCTTTGCCTAGCATGTGCAAAGCCCGTGATTCCCATCATTGCTAAAAAATAAAAAAATAGAACATGGTCATTGGTGAGGAATGTTTTCTCTGACATATTGAAAGTTAAATAGATAGTATACTTAGCATATAGCAAACAAAAATCATGAATACCTCCTTCAGATTATTTTTAGACTCAGATAATAACATTATTTCTTTTTTCTTTTGTGGTACTAGGGATTGAACCCAGGGGCATTCTACTTCTGGACTCTACCTCATTCCTATTTTTTATTCTTTGTTTTGAAGCAGGGTCTCACTAAGTTCACTAAGTACCTGAGGATGGCTGTGAACATGTAATCCTCCTGTTTCAGTCTCCCAAGTACTGGGACTACAAGCATGCACCACCACACCTAGCTCTTTTTTTTTTTTTTTTGGCAGTATTGGAGTTTGAACGCAAGGGTATTCTACCTCTGAGTACACCCCCAGCCTTCTTTATCTTTTGTTTTTGAAACAGAGTCTTACTAGGTTTCTGTGAGTTTCACTAATAGATGAGGTTGCCCTCAATCCCGTGATCCTCCTGTCTCAGCCTCCCAAGTACTGGGATTACAGGCATGTGCACCATGCCTGGTATTAACGTTATCTTACTTAATGGGGAATGTCAGTTTAGGAAAACGCGATAGTCAGTAATGTCACCAAGGACCCAGCCTGCTTCTGTCTCTCTGCTCTGCTATCTCCAGTCCTGATTTCATTTGCAGACTTGCATCGGAATAATTGTTGCATTGTATTTAGATATATAACAACCAAAGGAAGAATAAACACCCCTATCTCTATTGGGAGTAAGGAAATTTAAGCTGGCATAGTAGCAAATGTCTATAAGCTCAGTGCTTGGATGCTGATACGGGAGGATTGCAGGTTCAAAGCCAGCCTCAGCAAATTAGGGAGCTGCTGTTTCCAAGTATAAAAGAAAGTAGGACTGGGGGTGCATCTTAGAGTGCTCTGGGCTCAATCCCCAGTACCACACACACATACACACACAAAAATAAAAATTAATCAATAATTAAAATAGGGCTGGGGGTGTAGCTTGAAGGTAGCATGCCCTTTGGTTCAATCCCTATTAAAACACACACACACACACACACACACACACACACACACACACGAGTGAGGAAATTTATTTTAGAATTACTCTTCCTCCAGCACCTGCAAAGGAGGGAACTCTTTCCTCCTGTGTTAGGAAGAAGTAAGTTCAAGGTGTCAGGTAGGCTCTGACAGTATCCATACCAGTTTAACTAAAGAACTCAAACTAAAACAATTTACAGAACACGTTAGCCGAGAACTGTCACCAGGGTTCAGACTGGCAGGGACCAGCCCTTTACAAGTCCCCGTGTGCCACCTCACTGCGATTTCCGTCATCTCCAAGGATTCAGCAGGTCGTTTCGCTACTTGTTCCTCCGGACAGCTGCACGCAGAGCCAGGTGAGCCCTGCTGGAGACGGGGCCCACAGGACAAGCGAAGGGGCAAGGCGGTGACCAACACGTGACAGGCACAGTGTCTGGGTTTTTGTAGAGGCCTTCCTTCCACAGCCAACCAGAAACAGATCAGACTGGGAGAGCTGTCCGTAGCTATTTTCCAGAACTTTACAGGCTGGGTTTTTTTTGTACACTTTCAAATCCCAAAGGAGGAGGTGTGGCCAGAATGGGGAGAAGGAAGAAAATGGGAGTGCAGGCAGGAGGAGAAGGAGGGATGGATCCATTTCAGTTCCTCTTCATCCTGGACCCCAAGTCTTGTCCTTAATAGTTGTAAATGACACTGTCCTTTTATAGCTGCCCAGCCATGACCAAATTGAAGAAGATGACTGGGGCAAGCTATAATTCCCTAAATGCCTCTTTTGGATGATCCTGCACGCTTGCACTGGGCTGGAACCGAAATAGTCCTTGGAGGTAAAGAACAAGAAGGCCGTGTTGAATTCCTCTTTGATATATGTTGATTTCTTTCTTTCTTTTTTTTTTTTTTGTGGTTCTGGGCGTGGAACCCAGAGGCTTTTTACCTCCGGGCTATACTCCCAGACCTATTTTCTATTTTATTTGGAAACAGGGTCTCACTAAGTTGCTGAGAGCCTCACTAAGTAGCTGAGGCTGGCTTCGAACCTGTGAGATCTTCCTGTCTCAGCCTCCCAAGCGCAGGGATTACAAGCGTGTGCCACCACGCCCGGCTATATGTTGATTTCCTCTTTGATATATATTCTTCTTTGCTAGGCTCAAAGGCAATATTTAGATTTTACTTATTTATTCATTTTGGTACTGGGGATTAAACCCAGGGGCAATCTATCTCTGAGTTACACCCCCCATCCCTTTTAGTTAAAAAAACTTTCTATCTCTGAGCTACCCACCAGCTTAATTTTATTTATATTTTGAAAGAGGGTCTCACTAGATTGCTGATTGTCTCACTTCTTGCTGAGGTTCACAAACCTGCAATCCTCCTATTTCAGTCTCCCAAGTACTGGGATTACAGGTGTGCACCACCACGCCCAGGTTATTTAAAAAAAAAAGTTTTTTGTTTTTTGTCTTTTGGTGGTACTGGGGTTCCTGGAAACCCTTCTATCTCCGGGCTACACTCCCAGACCTTTTTTTTTTTTTAAATATTTTTATTTAGGTCTTGCTAAATTGTCGAGACTGGTCTCAAACTTGTGATATTTCTGTCTCTGCCTCCCAAGTACTGGAATTACAGGCCTGCATCACCAAGCCAAGCTAAATTAAGATTTTATTTAGGAGAGGAGAATAAAGGACATTTTCAGACCCAACATGGGGCAAGGAAAGATGGGGTGCTGTCAGCCATAGTTTGACCTGGGACCACTGTGTCACAAATGAAACCAGTGCCTAGGATATTGATCAACAGTGGCATCCCTGTGAGGCAAAACCCCTCAGTAAACAGAGGAAGACGTCCAAAGTTGTAAACCAGGGCTCCATGTTCTTTCGGTTGTGCTGAAGGATCACTGCTCAACAGCATGAACACCTAAGCCACCATTCAATTTTATTTTATTGCTGGAGATAGAACTCAGGGCCTTTCTACCTCAGAGCTACACCCCTATCCCTATTTTATTTTTATATTTTTTATTTATTGTTATTATTCTTATTCTTATTTTATTTATTTTGGTGGTACTGGGGTTCCTGGAAACCCTTCTACCTCCGGGCTACACTCCCAGTGATAAGTTGGGTCCCTCCCCCACGTGATCTCAGCAGCAGAACAGGAGGCGGAAACCTGGAAGCCAGAAGTGGAGATATGGCAAGAATCTAGGTGCCTTGAGACTCAAAACATCGCGAGACTACAGATGTTGCGAGAGAATCGGCATGCCTATAAAATATCGGTGCCTCCGACCCACCACGTGACTCAGCCAGTGGATCAGGCCTATGCGCAACTCTCTAGATACATGGCCCATTGGTCCTTTCCCCCACGGCCGGCTGACTCTCTGGTGGGGCCAGGTCCGAATAAAACAGCAGTCTCTGATAACCTGGTTGGTGTTTTTACCTCCCTCCTGACCCCCCCCAACTCTATTTTCAACCTAACACCCAGACCTATTTTTATATTTTTATTTGGAAACAGGGTCTCTTAAGCCAGAGAGGCTGGCTTCGAACCTGCACGATCCTCCTGTCTCCGCCTCCCAAGTGCGGGGATTACAAGAGTGCACCACCACATCCGGCTTGTTTTTATTTCGAAACAGGGTCTTACTAGGTTGATGAGAGTCTACTTCCTGAGGCTGTCCTCCAACCTGCAACTCTCCTGAGTCAGCCTCCCAAGAATTGCGATTAAAAGGTGCACCACCATTTTAATGTAAAAAAAAAAAAAGATGTTTCAGTCTCTACCAGCTTTTTTAACCTTTGTGAAATTTCAGCACATTATCATTCACAGCTATTTTCCAACCAATGCCAGAAACCTAGAAAATAAAAACTGGTATGCAAATCAAAAGAGACTCAGTAAGCTAGGCGTCGTGGCGCACGCTTGTGATCCCAGCATTCGGGAGGCTGAGACAGGAGGATTGTGGTTTGCGGACAGCCTCAGCTTTTACGGATTGGGAGAGTATGGTTGTGGGAAAACTGTTCCTGGGGACCCCTGTTAGGGTTCCGGACACAATTTACCTCAAACCACAACAAAACCCAAAATGACCAAAACCAGAAAAAAAAACGCGGGTTCTTGTCCTGAGCTAAGAATAAATATACATAGCTTGGACAGTTGCTGAAGATTTAAAGAAGTTTATTAAAAAGATACAGAAGATAGGTACGGCCCCATGCCAGACTGGCATGGAGGGGTGACTCGAATGAATACACCAAAGGGATCACACGTGGACTTGACCTTTTTATGCCCATGACCTCCATCCTGTTTGGGTAATTCTGATGTAGTGAATGTCCCTGTAAGGTACCTCCCCTTATCCTGTAAGGTACTGTATGATTGGCGAGTTCTACAGACACGCGAGATTATCCATGCAGGTGCCATAAGTCTTTATTAGATCAGCCCATTAGTCCCGGGCAGCTCCCTCCCCTACCCCCGTGTCGTGGGTGCGGGGTGGGGGTGGGAGAGATGTGGAAGAGAGCCTTCCACGGATGTAGAAATCTCTCTGTCCCACAGGCTTCTGTGTTCCTCGATTCCGCCGTCCCCGTCCCCTTTTTATCAAAGGGGAGTGGCTTTCCGTGGGAACATCCTGGGTCTCGCAGGGTAGGCGGGTCAGCCCCGCCCCTGCCCCGTATGGGGGTCCAGAACCTAACAGGTACCTCCCCTAGCAAGGTATGGCAAGGTGTCTCCTTTCAGGAAGGTCAACCCCCTCCTCACATCCTAGCTAGTTTATGTAGATCTGTCTTTAGATAGAGAAAGGTCTAGTTCTCTTCTCCAATTGACTTGTTAATTACTTTTAGCTAGGTTAATTTACATTGAAATAGTTGCCTGCTTTTAGGCAGAAACCAAGTCCTTGCACAGATTTGCCCCTCACCCAATTTTTGAAATATATTAATAATCAGAGCTTTCTCAAATCTTCCTAGGCCATTCCCAATACTAGTACATCAGCTACTTAGTGAGGCCATCTGCAACTCAGTGAGACCTCTGTTTCAAAATAAAGAATAAGAGCCGGGCGTGGTGGCACACACTTGTAATCCCCGTGCTTGGGAGGCTGAGACAGGAGGATCGCACAGGTTCGAAGCCAGCCTCAGCTACTTAGTGAGGCTCTCAGCAGCTCAGTGAGACTCTGTTTCCAAATAAAATATAAAATAGGTCTGGGAGTATAGCCCGGAGGTAGAAAGCCTCTGGGTTCCACCTCCAGTACCACCAAAAAAAAAAAAAAAAAAAATAGGGCAGGGGGTGCAGCTCGGAGGTCGAATGCCCCTGGGTTCCATCCCCAGACCCACAAAAAAAAAAAAAAAAAAAAAAAAAAAAGACTCAGAACAGATTATTCTCTGTGGCTGGAGCTCAAACCCAGGGCCTTGCACATTCTAGGCCAGTGCTCTACCATTGAACTATGTCCCTAGGCCCTTGAGAAGAGTGCTTCTTTTAGCAAGTGAAGGACAGCCCAGAGGCAGGCTTGAGATCTAACTCACTTTAGCTCCATTATCCATTATCTGAAAAACTTTACAACCCAATGCAATACAATGATAAGACTAAGAAGCTGCATCTGACTGGGTGTGGTGGAGCATGCCTGCAATCCAGTAACTTGGGAGGGTGAGACAGGAGGGTCTCAGGTTCAAGGCCAGCCTGAGTAACTTAGTGTGACCCTATTAAAAAAAAATTGGACTGGAGATGTAGCTCAGAGGTAGAATGCCTCTGGGTCCAACCTTCAGTTCAGGAAAAAAAAAAAAAGTGAAGCATGATGTACACACTTGAAAGCCAGTACTTGGGAGGCTGAGACAGGAGGATTGCAAGTTTGCAGCCAGCTTGGGCAATTTAGTGACTCTCAGCAACTTAGTGAGATCCTATTTCCAAATAAGAAATAAGATTGGACTAGGGTGGGTGGGGGTGTTATTCAGAGGTAGAAAGTCTCTGGGTTCAAATTCTAGTACCAACACACACACACACACACACACACACACACACACACACACGAACCTGAACCTGTCTCCTGTAAGGCCCTTCACCACCACCGGCAGTTTGGAAGTCCTTCTTCCCTCAGGACAGGGCTGGACTGTTAAGTGAATGAATAGAATCCGGCCTTTCCTACAACACACACACACACACACACACACACACACACACACACACACGGATTGAACCCAGGTACCCCTGGGTTCTGCTTCCAAGTTACACCCCCATCCATTTCTTTCTTTTCTTTTTTTTTTTTTTTTGCGGGTCTGAGGATGGAACCCAGGGGCATTCCACCTCAGAGCTACACCCATGCCCTATTTTTTAATTTATTATTTTGAAATCGGATCTCACTGAGTTGCAGAGGGCCTCACTAAGCTGAGGCTGTCTGTGAACGGAGATCCTCCGGTCTCAGCCTCCCAAATGCTGGGATTACAAGCGTGTGCCACCACGCCCGGCTTCAGTTTTTTGTTTTGAAACAGTGGTTTGCTAGGTTGCTGAGGGTTTTGCTTAATTGTTGTGAGGCTTACTAAACTGCTGAGGCTGTCCTTGAACCTGAGATCCTCCTATTTCAGTCTCTCAGGTGCTGACATTACAGGAATGTGTTATCATACTGGGCTACCAAATACTATTTGCCAGTTGGTGTATTATGTGCCTTTTTTTTGGGGGGGGTGTACTGGAGTTGGAACCCAGGGGTATTCTACCTCTGCGTGACACCACCAGCTCTTTCTTTCTTTCTTGTCTGGGGATGGAACCCAGGGGCATTCGACCTCTGAGTTACACCTCCTTCCCTATTTTGTATTCTTTATTTTGAAACAGGGTCTCACTAAGTTGCCGAGGGCCTTTCTAAGTAGCTGAGGGTGTCCTTGAACGGGAGTTTCCTGTCTCAGCCTTCCAAATGCTGGGATTTCAAGCGTGCGCCACCACGTCCCGCTTATGTGCCTTGATTTTTAAACATGAATTAGGATAGCAATCTTTCCATATAATACCTTGAGTTTCTAAATCTATGTAGTGAGTTTCAGGCATTTAAAGAAAAAAGGCTTAGATTTCACATGCAACTTTTTTCTTTTTGGTGGTACTGGGGGAACCCAGGGGTATTCTACCTCTGAGCTACACCTCCAGCCCTATTTTTTTATTCTATTTTGAAACAAGGTTTTATTAAGTTGTGGAGAGCCTCAGGAGGTAACTGAGGCTGTCCACGAACCTAGATCCTCAGCTCAGCCTCCCAAGTACTGGAATTACAAGCGTTCGCCACCACGCCCGCCTTCATAGGCAACTTTTTATGTAGCCATGACATGGTGTGACCCAAGACGCCGAAGAGAACAAACGATTTAAACAAACTGCTTCATTTTTCTGTTTTTTAAAGCCTGGAGAAACCCACTCTGGACGTGGCAGCAATGGGCCAGTCCATATACCTAGCGTACCTTGTGACTGCAATCCCGGCCCCTGGAAACCGCGATCGCAGGTAAGCCTCGCAGAAAGAGCCCCTGGGCGCGGGTTCAGGGACCTCCCGGCCAAACAACAAAGGTCGATCAGCAGCGGGGTCGCGGGCCGCGAGACCCCGGCTCCGGAGCCCCGCCCCTCCACCTCCCGGGCCCCGCCCCCGGCCGCGCAGGCCCCGCCCAGCGCCCCGCCCCTCGGGCCCGCCCACCTCCCGGGGGCTGCGTGCGCCCGGGGCGGGCGGCCGTCGGGCCAATGGCCGGCGCCGGGGCCGCCGCGCTCCTCCCGCGCCGCCCGCCGCGGGGCTGCGGGCTCCTCCCGCAGGAGCCGACTGTCAGCGCGTGAGGCGCGGCCGGCGCGTCACCTGACCGGCCGCCCGCGTCCGCGCCGAGAGCGCGCGTCCCCAGCCGCCGCCGCCGGGCCGCGCGCCGAGCCGGCCCCGAGCGCAGCGCCCAGCCGCGGCGGCGGCGGCGGCGCCATGGCCCCGACCCTGCTCCAGAGGCTCTTCAACAAAAGGGGCGGCGGCGCGGCGGCGCAGGCCCGGGCGCCCCGGGAGGGGCCGGCGTGGAGGTGAGCGGCGCGGGAGGGCGCGCGGGCCGCGGGGCGCGTCTTCCCGCCGGCTCCGCGATGAATGGACGCGCGGTCCGCGGCGGCGGGAAGGGCGGCCCGCGGACGTGTGCGGGGAGCGAGGACGCTCGTGCGGAGCGCCAGACTCCAGCTCCGCCGAGCGGGCACGTAGGTAGCAGGTGCGGTAGAGTCGTTTTCTGAACACGCACCTTTGAAGAATAAAAGCTGGCGTTTATTATTTTAAATGCTTTCTGTTGATTTCTCCCAGCCTCGCTGTGAAATAGGCGAAATGTTCCCATTTTACAGTCGAGGAAACGTAAAGACATAAGGTAGGCAACTTGTTCTAGAGACAGCTCTAAGTGGCAGACCCTGTTTTTTTTTTTTAATTATCTTTTCCTCTTTTTTTTTTTTTTTTTTGGAAACGGTCTTACAGAGTTGCCAATGACCTCGCTCTTTTGCTGAGCCTGGCCTTGAACCTGCGATCCTCTTGTCTCAGTCTCCCAAGTACTGGGATTACAAACATGCACCAGCTCTCTCAGGCAGAACTCGTGTTTTGATCTAGGCAAGGATTAATTCGATCAGGAATAATATCCCTGCACTATTCTGCCCTCAAAGGTTACGTTTTTAAAAGGTGTCTTAAAAGGTCCCATATTGTTTCTCTGCTCTCCTGTGTTGAGAAATTCATTTATGTACCTCGAACAGTTTTTCAGCAAATTTTTTAAATTGAGCAACCACTCCCAATTCTGACACTCTGGCAGGTACTTTTGGCCAAAATGTCTTGCGAAGACAGTTTATGATTAAGGAGGTCTAGGCTCAGTACAATAAACCTTTTAAAAGTTACAAGTGAAACGGTTATATTTTTGTTTTTGATACTGCAGCCTGAACCCAAAGGCATTCTACTTAAGCTACACTTTCAGTCCTTTTTTTAAAATTATTATTTTGAAACGGGTCACACTAAGTTGCTGAAGCTACCTTTGAACCTTTGGTGCTCCTTTCTTAGCCTCCCAAGTATTGGGATGACAGGTGTTCACCACACCGGCTTCAAGTGAAACTTTGAGATGAATTTGGATTAAATCTTATGTTCTCTCTATATATTTTTTGAAGATTTAAAGAAGATTATTAAAAAGATTGAAATACAGAAGATAGTTACAGCCCCATGCCAGAATGGCATGAGGGCGTTGGTCTGAGCCAGTTCACCACCCTGTTCTATATGTTTTTGAATTCCATTAATTTAAGACACATGTTTCTTCACTGTAGTTATGTGAAAATCAACCAACCAGTCATTTTTTCTGGTGTGTTTGCATGCACGTGTGTATGTAGGGGAGGGGTTTTCTGAAGGTAAATTGTAAGGACTTCAATTTACCATAGTTAAAATCTCATGTTTCCTTTAGGCTAACGGACTCCTTTTATTTGAATAGGGGATATGATGCCTTGTTCTGTTCTGAGTACTAGTGATGTGCCTTTTCAGGATGGAAGAATTACTTCAGAGCCAGGGTGTGTAATTTCTTCTCCTTCTCAGTAGCCCAGACCGGATTAAGGGTTCAAAGGCTGGGCACATGTACGTTACAAGTGTCTTTACTTCAGTAATCTTTGGCAAAGACTTTTAAGACCACTTTAATGCTGGTGGAGATAGTGGAGTGACACTGGTCATTGTTTCCTGTGTTTCTTGCTCAGTCTCCCACCACCATTTCCTCCACCTATAACTGGGTGTATTTTAAACAAAAACAATTGTGGCTATCTTTAGTGTTTGCCATATTAGGGAAATGATCCCACTTTGTAGGAACATTTTCAGCGTAGTGTTCTGACTTCTCATTGGTATAGAATGAAGATCAAAAAATTGTGCCAAGTAGTTTTTTTTTTCTTCTTGACTTCATTAGGATTTTGAAAGTTTTGGGGGGAAGTATTTTTAGAGAATTTAGAGATCTCTATTGCATATTCCACTCAATGGGGGCCCGCTCCATTAGCAGTACTGATAGGGGTCTCTATGGAAAAGGAGGTGAAGTAGCAGATATTAGCAAAGATGCAGGAAGATGGAGACAGTCAACCAGTGCTCAGGAGATTAACAGAGGGCCACCTGCCTGACATCAGTGCCATGTAGCCTTCCCAGGAAAAGCCTCCTGGAAAATTTCCCTTCCTTACCCCAAAGATAACCATCCTGTTTTTTGTTTGCTTGTTTTGTTTTATCCTGGATTTACTGTGGAGGAACTGGTGTATGTATGCTTTTTGGGAAGAGGGTACCCCATACAGGGAATTAGTTGCCCTTGAGAGCCCACTTTATGTTGAGTAGATATCTAGAAGTTAAGGCAAAACCCTAAGATTAAAAATCAAGGATTCCAAGTGAGACTTGGCGGCACACTCGTGTAATCCCAGGATGTGGGAGGCTGAGACAGGAGATTGCAGGTTTGTGGTCTCAGCCACTTGTGAGGCCTTTTGCAACTTAATGAGACTGTTTCAGAATAAATAGTAAAATAGGGCTGGGGGCATAGCTTGGAGGTAAAATGTCCCTGGCTTCAATCTCCAGTACCAAAAAAAAAAAAAAAATTAAATATTCTTAACATGAATTTGTATTCTTTGGTGCACTTAGACATGAGCTATAACTTAGTAGATCAGGAGAATGAAAGGTCCCCTGAGGATTCAGGTAGCCTTTTTGGGGGGCCAGTTTTATAGTGTATTTTGGGGCAAAACCTAAACAAGATCCAAATCTACATATACATATATAAAATATATTTATTTATTTATTTTGTGGTACTGGGGGTGGAACCCGGGGCATTCTACCTCTACGCTACACCCCTAGCCCTATTTTTTCTTTATTTTTGAAACAGGGTCTCATCTCACTTAAGTTGTGGAAGGCCTCACTAAGTATTTGAGGCTGGCCATGAATCTGCAATCCTCCTGTCTCAGCTTCTCAAGTGCTAGGATTACAAGTGTGTGCCACCGTGTCTGGCTCTATTTTTGTTTTCTTTTGTTTGGGAGTTTGTGGAAGCCTTTTATATCTTTTGTGTCCATAATAGACTTTCACTTGTTATTTCAAACTTTTCTCCTCAGGATCGTTTTGCCCCTGATGTCTGTTTACTCTTTGTGCTTCCTAGTCCCTTCTCTGGGTTTCTTACTGTTCTCTTTCAGGTTCATATACAGTATTCCAGAAAAAATTTGTTGTCCGATACAAGTAGCTTTCATCACAAGACATTTTCAGATCTCCCTGTTCCCTGACATTTCACCTGCAGAGAGGATCATCATAGTCAAAGATTCCTTCTTTTGTATTTCATCTATTTTGTGTGTGTGTGTGTGTGTGTGTGTGTGTGTGTGTGTGTGATACTGGGAGTGGAACCCAGGGGCTTTTCTACCTCTTGGCTGTACTCCCAGACCTATTTTATACTTTATTTGGAAACAGGGTCTCACTAAGTTGCAGAGAACCTCACTAAGTAGCTGAAGCTGGCTTCGAGTCCTCCTGTCTCAGCCTCCCACGCGCGGGGATTACAAATGTGCACTACCATGCCCGGCTCATTATCTATTTATTATTATTATTATTATTATTTTTAAGTAGCTGTACAAATTTTTATTCCAATGAACATTGTAGAAATTCCAGTTTTTTCATGTTCTAACATCTTTTATCATGAAACTTTTTAAATTTAAATTTATTTTTTTTAATTGGTGCATTGTAGTCATATATCAATCACATTGGAGTACAAGACTTGAGAGGATATACAAGCACACATCATCCAATTAGCCCTCATCCAGCCCCCATCCCATTCCCTCCCCCTCCCTCGATCCCATGCTTCTTTGGTGATTGACTTTGATATATTTGTTTATGTACCTCCTGCGTTTTAAAGAGGCTCTGTCCTCCACTATTCCCTACCCTCTAATTGGTCACATTAGTTGCTTCACTATAGGGCCCTTTCTATAGCTCAACCTCTTCCTGTTGCCCCTTTCCTCCTAGTTATTGCTGATTAGGGGAAGTGTCTGATTTATATTTTCTGTGATATTTCTCTGTACATGCCGCGTTGCAGGTACCGATCCCACTCTTGACGGCCCCAGTAGTGGCCTGCCTACCTGGTGGACTGATCCAGACCTCGCTGGCTCAAGCAGCGGCCTTGTCTCATGGGAGGCCCCGATTCTGGTCTCGCTGGCCCCCATACCAGCCTAACCCCTCAGCTGGCTTCCATCCCGGCCTCGGAGGCCGCAGTAGTGGCCTTGTCTTACAGCAGGCTCTGATGCCGGCCATTGGCCCCGACACCGGCCTAACCCCTCGGCAGCCTCCGATTCCGGCATCGGGGGCCCCAGCACCAGCCTTGCCTCACGGTAGGCTCCGATCCCGGCCTCGCTGGCCCCAGCACTGGCCTAACCCCTCGTCAGGCTCCGATCCCAACCTCAGAGGCCCCAGTAGCGGCCTTGCCTCCTGTCAGGCTCCGATGCCGGCCGTTGGCCCCAGTATCAGCCTAACCCCTCGGCAGGCTCTGATCCTGACCTTGGAGGCCCCAGCACCGGCCTTGCCTCACGGCAGGCTCTGATGACGGCCTCATTGGCCTCAGCCCCGGTCTATCCCCTCGGCAGGTTCCGATCCGGCCTTGGAGGCCTCAGTAGCAGCCTTGCCTCATGGAAGGCTCCAGTGCTGGCTGCTGGTCCCGGCACCGGCCTAACCCCTCGGCAGGCTCCTATCCTGGCCTCGGAGGCCCCAGCACCGGCGTTGCCTCACGGTGGCTTCGATTTTGGCTGCTGGCCCCGGCATAGGCCTAACCCCTTGGCAGGTTCCGATCCCAGCCTCGGAGGCCCCAGTTGCGGCCTTGCCTAATGGCAGGCTCCGATGCCGGCCATTGGCCCCGGCACCAGCCTAACCCCTCAGCTGGCTCTTATCCTGGCCTCGGAGGCTCCAGCACCGGCCTTGCCTCATGGCAGGCTCTGATGCCGGCCTCGCTGGCCTCAGCACCGGCCTAACCCCTGGCAGGCTCCGATCCTGGCCTTGGAGGCCTCCGTAGCGGTCTTGCCTCATGGCAGGCTCCGATGCCGGCCTCACTGGCCCCAGCACTGGCCTTGCCTCATGGAAGGCTTCGATGCCGGCCTCTGGCCCCGGCACCAGCCTTACCCCTTGGCAGGCTCTTATCCTGGCCTCGGAGGCCCCAGTACTGGCCTTGCCTCACGGCAGGCTCTGATGCCGGCCTCGCTGGCCCTAGCACCGGCCTAACCCCTCGGCAGGCTCCGATCCCGGCCTCGGAGGCCCCAGCACCGGCCTTGCCTCACGGCAGGCTCTGATGCCGGCCTTGCTGGCCACAGCACCGGCCTAATCCCTTGGCAGCCTCTTATCCTGGCTTCGGAGGCCCCAGTACTGGCTTTGCCTCAGGGCAGGCTCCGATGCTGGCCTCGCTGGCCCCAGCACTGGCCTAACCCCTCGGCAGGCTCCGATCCGGGCCTTGGAGGCCCCATCACCGGCCTTGCCTCATGGCAGGCTCCGATGCCGGCCTCGCTGGCCCCAGCACCGGCCTAACTCCTCGGCAGGCTCCAATCCCAGCCACAGAGGCCCCAGTACCGGCCTTACCTCACAGCAGGCTCCGGTGCCGGCCTCGCTGGCCCCAGCACTGGCCTAACCCCTCAGCAGGCTTCGATCACTGTCTCTGGGGTTATTATTTCAAAGGTTCCAAGTGTAATGTATCAGATCTCTGCCTCCCCTGAGTACTGGCCACTGCCATTATCATTGCCTCCACCATTTCAAATCCTTCCCAGGCTCTTTTTCCACTCTGAATGTTGTCCAGTGTTCCTAAGCATTGCTATAATTTCTCCAAAAAAGAAGGTTGGTAGGATCCTCGTTCACGGGGAATTTTTCCATAAGTTCCAGTGCATTTAGATAAGTTTTGTCTCCAGTGTCCTGGCATCCGCAACGGCTTTCTTAACTTCTTTCCGATATTTTTCTTTTATTTTTTTTTTAATAAGAGAAGATAGTATATGTGGTTTGAGGAGGTAGTGGGATCAGGCACTCAGTAGCACTGTGACCTGGTCGGTTTCCCCATGGGTCCAGAGTGCTCCACACTACCCTGCCTGGGGCCCAGAGTCTCGCGACCTGGGCCCCGGCTGGCGTGCCCCGCACGACCCCCGCTCAGGACCCAGCGTCTTACTGTGCCCGGTTTCTCCAGGGGCCTGGCGTGCTACGCGCGTTCCGGCCCAGGGCCCAGAGTCCCGCGCCCCGGGCCGTGGCTTGCGTGCCCCGCGTGACCCCCGCCCGGGCCCAGTACCTTCAGGCCCAGTTTCTCCAGGGGTCTGGCGTGCTCTATTATTATTTTTTTTTGGTGGTACTGGGGTTCCTGGAAGCCCTTCTACCTCCGGGCTACACTCCCAGATGTATTTTTACATTTTTATTTGGAAACAGTTTCTCCTAAGTCAGCGCGCGCGGCTGGCTTCGAACCTGAGCGATCCTCCCAAGTGCGGGGATTACAAGCGTGTGCCACCAGGCCCGGCTCTATTTTTTTTTTTTTTTTGTGGGTCTGGGAATGGAACCCAGGGTCATTCAACCTCCGAGCTATACCCCCTGCCCTAATTTTTATTCTGTTATTTTGAAACTGGGTCTCACTGAGTTGCAGATTACTCACTAAGGAGCTGAGGCTATCTGCGAACGAACCTCGATCCTCCAGGTCTCAGCCTCCCGAATGCTGGGAGAATGCTGGGCCACCACGCCCGGCTCATCTATGTTTTCTGAGAAGCCCTTTTTATTGCTTTGAGGAAAGAGGTTGTTAGAAGAAAAGGAATCAAGAGAGGTTGAATTTATGCATTTAGAAGTAGTCAGAAGAGCTGGGCGTGGTGGCGCATGTTTATAATCCCAGCATTTAGGAGGCTGAGACCAGAGGATCTCAGAGCCTCAACTACTTAGCAAGGCCCTCTGCAACTCAGTAGTGAGACCCGGTTTCAAAATAAAGAAGAAAAAATAGGGCATGGGGTGTAGCTCGGAGGTCGAATGCCCCTGTGTTCCATCCCCAGACCCGCAAAAAAAAAAAAAAAAAAAAAAAAGTCAGAAATTTGACATGATTATGGTGTTTGTGATGGTTAAATTAAAATTGGTATTTGTGATGGCTAAAATAAAATTGCACTGTGTTGGTCTTTGAAATTTGGGAGCATTCCCTGCTGGTCTTCAGAATAGTTTTCACTTTTAACTAATTGATACATATGTTTTTATTTGAATAATGCTTTGTTCTGGGATGAAAATTACAACAACAAAAATGATTTGCACAGTGTCTTCCTTTTTTTTTCTTTTTTTCTTTTTTTTTTTTTTTTGTGGGTCTGGGGATGGAACCCAGAGGCATTTGACTGCTGAGCTACACCCCTGCCCAATTTTTTATTCTTTATTTTGAAACAGGGTCTCACTAAGTTGCAAAGGGCCTCACTAAGTAGCTGAGGCTGTCTGCGAACCACGATCCTTCAGTCTCAGCCTCCAGAATACTGGGATTACAAGTGTGCGCCACCACACCCAGCTTGCTCAGTGTCTTTCAAGGCAGAAATTGAATTGGGTTCTTGATTACCTTGGATTTAAGACCAGGTTTACAAAAATCTGTTTTTAAAAATTTTTTTTAAATTTGGTACTGGGAATTGAGGTGATGGGCAGTCTATCTTTGAGATACATGCTTGCCCTTTTTTATTATTTTATTTTGAAACAGTCTCACTAAGTTTCTGAGGCTGGCCATGAACCTGTGATCCTCCTGTCTCAGCCTCCCAAGTACTGGGCTTACAAAATGTGTGCCACCTGGTCTGGCTTTCATAGGTGTCTGTCTGTCTGTCTGTCTGTCTCTCTCTCTCTCTCCCCCTCCCTCCCTCCTTCCCTCCCTTCTTTCCTTTCTTTCTTTCCTTCTTTTTCTTTCTTTCGGTACTGGGGATGGAACCCAGGGGCATTCTACCTTTGAGTTACACCCACAGCCCTAATTTTTTTTGTATTCTTTATTTTGAAACAGGGTCTTACTGAATTGCCAAGGGCCTCACTAAGTGGCTGAGGCTTTCCAAGAACCTTGATCCTCCTGTCTCAGCCTCCCAAATGCTAGTATTATAAGCATGTGCCACCACATCTGGCTTTTAAAAAAGGGGATTTTTAAAATTTTACTTTTTGTACTAGAGATTGAACCCAAGGGCATTCTACCTCCGAGCTATACTCCCAGCCTATTTTTTTGTTTTGAAATAGAGTCTTACTAGTTTATGAGGTGTGTGTGTGTGTGTGTGTGTGTGTTGGTATGGTACTAGGGGTGGGACCCAGGGCCTTTTCTATCACTGGGCTATACTCCCAGACCTATTTTATATTTTATTTGGAAACAGGGTCTCACTAAGTTGCTGAGAGCCTCGCTAAGTAGCTGAGGCTGGCTTTGAACCTCTGGGCTCCTTCTGTCTCAGCCTCCCAAGCACTGGGATTACAAGGGTGCACCACCACCATGCCCAGCTGATTGAGAGTCTTACTCTCACTAAACTTGGCTTCATAGGACTTTTTTTTTTTTTTTTGGCAGGTCTGGGGATGGAACCCAGGGGGTACTTGACTTCTGAGCTACACCTCTAGCTCTATTTTTTATTTTTTGAAACAGGGTCTCACTGAATTACAGAGGGCCTCACTAAGTAGCTGAGGCTGTCCGCAAACTGCGATCCTCTGGTTTTAGCTTCCTGAATGCTGGGATTACGAGCCTGTGCCACTACACCCAGCTTCATAGGACTTTTTAAAAGCAAAGGTATCCCCAGTGACTTATGTGTCTGGTTCAAGTTTGAAGCATTATCTTAAGTGTTTTGTTTTGCTTTTTAAATGTCTCTGGCAGATTTGAGGCCAGCCTCAGCTACATCGATGTCTCTGGTAAATTAGTGAATCAGTGTTCACCAGAATGTGTATTTAAGCAAGGCATGGTGGTGCACACTTGTAATCCCAGTACTTGGGAGACTGAGACAGGAGGATCACAGATTTGCAGCCAGCCTCAGCTTTTAGTGAGGCTCTCTGTAACTTAGTGAGACCCTGTTTCAAAATAAAAAAAGAAAGTAAGTGCTGGGTATGGTGGCGCACACTTGTAATTCCAGCATTTGGGAGGCTGAGACCAGAGGATTGCAGTTTGCGGACAGCCTCAGCTACATAGTGAGGCCCTTTGCAACTCAGCGAGACCCTGTTTCAAAATAAAGAATAAAATATAGGGCTGGGGGTGTAACTCAAAGTAGAAGGCCCCTGGGTTCCATCCCCAGTACTGCTAAAATGAATGAATGAATGAATGAATGAATGAATGAATGAATAAAAAATAGGGCTGGGGGTATAGCTTGTAGGTAGAATGTCCCTGGGCTCAATTCCCAGTACCAACACCACACACACACACACACACACACACACACACACACACACACACACACACGGTGTATTTAACAGGGAAGTATGCCACCAGGCCTGGTGAATTTTTCTTTTGTAGAATTTTTCTTTTTATGCTTTTTATGCTTCTGTCAGCAGCACATATACTTAAAATAATTTCCTTTTAATTAAAATAATTTGATAGTTTCTATTATTAAAATGTTTATTGTGAATGTTAATGTACTTAAAATCTAAGTTCAAGCTGGGCGTGGTGGTGCACACTTGTAATCCCGGCATTGGGGAGGCTGAGACTGGAGGATCGCAGTTCGCGGACAGCCTCAGCTACTTAGTGAAGCCCTCTGCAAATCAGTGAGACCCTTTTTCAAAATAAAGAATAAAAAATTGGGCCGGGGGTCAAATGCCTCTGGGTTCCATCCCCAGACCTGTAAAAAAAAAAAGAAAAAGATTGTTCTTGCCTTCATGAAATGCTTTGGCTGCCACTGTGAACTCCTGGTGGGTGAATCTGATTTGGGAACTGTTAATGCGCTTTGTTTCTCCAGCCACTGTTTTCCTTGGTGTCTGAGAAAGGAACACATGCTTTACACCGACTGCACAAGGCCTCAGCCTCCTGTGAATTATTAGGCCTGGACTGTGAGATCATGTACTTGGCTGTAAAAAGTAAGCCTTTGAGTATAAAAGTGTTGAAATATTTGGTGAGTCCCAACTTACCAGGCATCCTTTATCTCAAGTTTGTGAAAATGATAATTATGTAAAAGAGGAAAAAACAGGCTGGAGTCTTCCAGCCAAGTGGGCATGTACTAGTGGTTTCCCTCCACCCCACCCGTCTGTAAATGGAACTTCGTGACTCACGTCTCACGCCACACAGGCACTTTTGTGAGCAGCGCTTGACTGGGAGGGTGAGGTGGGGCTGGAAGGACTTGGGCTGGAGTCCCACTTGTGCTCAGCCAGAATCTGTCCAGCTGCCTTTATAACAGATTTCTGAAAAGAACAGTGTGCCTTCTTATACAGCATGCTACATATTTTTTTCTTACTGTACTTTCTGTTTGTACCACAATAATATATTAAGTACAGTAAAATGCAACCATTAACATTACACTGTTATAGTAGGTGGGGTAAATGTTGAATAGCAGAGTGGTCTTTTACATAGATTTCTTTCTTTCTCTCTCTTTCTTTCTTTCTTTCTTTCTTTCTTTCTTTCTTTCTTTCTTTCTTTCTTTCTTTTGGTGGTACTGGGGATTGAACCCAGAGGCATTCTACCCAGCTTGATTTTTTAAAAATTTCTTATTTGGAAACAAGGTCTTGCTAGGTTGCTGAGAGCTTTACTAAGTTGCTGAAGCTGGCTTTGAACCTGCGATCCTCCTGTCTCAGCCTCCCAAATACTAGGATTAAAGTGTGCGTCACCACGCCTGGCTATATAAGATTTCAATATTAGCATGGGTCTAATCCCTGATGATCAGCTTCTTCTCTGCTGAGCTGTATTCCTTTTATTTATAAATATATTTGGAATATTTTCCTAGTTATTTGTCTCAGTGATCTTGCTCAATTTGTACTCTAGAATTTGTGCCTAGCACACTGTTATAAAGATATATGTATATTGGTTTATGAATTTTATTTTAATACCATAGCTAAGATCTTTAATCATAAAAGTATTGCTGGGCATGGGGGAGCATGCCTGAAATCCCAATACTTGAGAGGCTGAGACAGGAGGATCACAAGTTTGAGGACAATCTCAGCAATAAGTGAGACTCAGCAACCTAGTGAGACCCTGATTTTTCTTCTTCTTTTTGTTGTTGTTGTGGTGGTACTGAGGGTGGAACCCAGGGGTTTTTCTACCTCCGGGCTATACTCCCAGAACTATTTTATACTTTATTTGGAAACAGTGTCTCACTAAGTTGCTCAGCCTCACTAAGTAGCTGAGGCTGGCTTCGAACCTTTGCGATCCTCCTGTCTCAGTCTCTCAAGTGCTGGGATTACAAGCGTGCACCACCACGCCTGGCCTGAGACCCTGTTTCTAAACCAAAAATTAAAAGGGGTTGGGTATGTAGCTCAGAGGTTATGTGTGTGTGTGCCTGCGCGCGCGCGCACACACACACACACACACACACACATAGAGTATTGTTTGTATTTAGTATATCTTTTTATTATATACTGGAAATGGAACCCAGGGACATTTTACCTCTGAGCTACATCCCGAACCCTGGTTTTTACTCTTTATTTTGAAACAGACCACGAACCTGCAATCCTCTGTGTCAGCCTCCCAACCACTGAGATTAAAGTGTGTGCCGCCATGCCTGGTGGAGCAGTAGAAATTTATCCCTGGAAGCTAAGGGGGATGAATTGAGAACCTGAATATCTAGTGGGGGCCTCTGTCTAATTCCCAGTAAGGATAGTTGCGTGTTGTCATAGCAACTGTTTCTTCACAGATTAAAGACAAGTTACATGTTAACCTGTATTCCTCAAGAGATGAAACAGGTGTTGATTTAGGATGTGTGAGGGAGAAGCAACAAAATCACCAGTCTAATCAGTTTTGCCTTTAACACCTTATAAATACTTCAGACTGCTACTGTCTTCCTGATGTACTCAGAAAATTTAACATTTTCTTTTCTCTATCTTGTAAGAATGTTGTGATTATAGGGGAAAAAAGCATCTTTGTTATCATTTAGCACTTTTTTTTTTTAATTGGTGCTAGGGATTGAATCAGGGGTATTCTAACTCTGAACTACTCTCTCATCCTATTTTTTACTTTATTACGGCACTGGGAATTGAACCTAGCATCATTCTACTTCTGAGCTATACCCCCAGCCCTATTTTATTTTACTTTTTAATTTGAAACAGAGTCGTGCTGTTGCTGAGGCTGGCCACGAACCTGTGATACTCATTCTGGCAGGTGCCACTATGCCCGGCTTCTTTTAGCTCATTGTCTTCACTTGAGCAAGTTTTAAAAATTATTTTATTATTATTATTATTTTTTGCTACTGAAATTGAACCTAAAGCTACACCCTCAAGCCTATTTTATTTTTATTTTGAAACAGGGTCTTGCTAGGTTGATGAGAATCTCACTACTTGCTAAGGCTACTGTCAAACCTGCCTCCTGTCTCAGTCTTCCAAGTACTGGGATTACAGGCCTATGCCACTGGGTCTGGTTTCAGTTGTTTTATAAAATATGATTGAGAAAAAAATGATTGAGAAATAGTAACAAGAATATCGTTTAAATTTGATGCCACAAATCTTTTAAATCTAAAGCTTTCATTTGAAAATAACTGCATGAAACAAGAAATGTAATGTTAGAGGCTGGATATGAGAGTTGGTCTCAGTCTGGCTCTGCCATGGTGTCTTTAGTGCAAAATGCACTGCTTAACAGAAAGAGCACTTAATAAATACCCATTACATGAATAAATGAAGTAAGTTTTGAAAACTGATGGTCTTTAAAAGAGTGTTTAGTATTCCAGAATGACTATTTTTTTTTTTTTTTTTTTTTTTTGCGGGTCTGGGGATGGAACCCAGGGGCATTTAACCTCCGAGCTACACTCCCTACCCTATTTTTTATTCTTTTATTTTGAAACCAGGTCTCACTGAGTTGCAGAGGGTCTCACTAAGTAGCTGAGGCTGTCCTCGAACCGCGATCCTCCTGTCTTAGCCTCCCAAATGCTGGGATTACAAGGGTGCTCCACCACGCCTGGAAGAGTGACATTTTGAAATGTTAAATGTTTTTAGTAGGAAATTGTCTTTCTTGGTGTTTCTGATATGCATTGACATTAAAAAAGGAAATCTTTTTTTGTAGGCAGCTCAAATTTCTCTTTTTTGTTTTCTTCCTTCCTTCCTTTCTTTCTTTCTTTCTTTCTTTCTTTCTTTCTTTCTTTCTTT
Source organism: Muscardinus avellanarius (assembly GCF_963383645.1). Taxonomy (NCBI): domain Eukaryota; kingdom Metazoa; phylum Chordata; class Mammalia; order Rodentia; family Gliridae; genus Muscardinus; species Muscardinus avellanarius. The sequence continues at coordinate 30,674,777 of NC_137791.1, forward strand.
CTTTCTTTCTTTCTTTCTTCCTATACTGGGATGGAACCCAGGGGCATTCTACCTCTAAGCTATACCCCCAGTGCTACTTTTTAATTCTTTATTTTGAAACAGGGTCTCACTGAGTTACAAGTCTCTCACTAAGTAGCTGAAGCTGTCCCCGAACTGCAAATTTCCTGTCTCAACTCCCAAATGCTGGGATTACAAACATCAGCCACCAAGCCCAGCTCAAATTTCTTTATTTATGTTAATATTAGTGAATTGTTTGGTGTAAGAATGATAAGTATTCTAAAAGGTAGATTGCCCCTGGATTCTATACCCAGTACCACAATAAATGAAAAAAAAAGGGGGGGGGATCGGAATAGCTTGGCAGTAGAATGCCCCTGGGTTTAGTTGGATGTGGTGGTGCACATTTGTAATCCTAGTACTGGGAGGCTGAAATAGGAGGATTGCGGGTTTGAGGACAGCCTCAGCAAATAGTGAGACTCTGATTAACCTAGCGAGGCCCTGTCTCAAAATAAAAATAAAATAGCGCTGGGGATGTAGCTTGGAGGTAGAATGCCCCTGAATTCAATCCCCATTGCCATAAAACAAAACAAAACAAATCCCCCTGGGGAGCCAATGTGGTGGCGCAGGCTTGTAATCCCAGCATTTGGGAGGCTGAGACAGGAGGATCCTGGTTCATGGACAGCCTCAGCTACTTAGTGAGGCCTTTTGCAACTCAGTGAGACACTGTTTCAAGATAAATAATAAAAAATGGGCTGGGGGTGTAGCTTGGAGGTAGGCTGCCCCTGGGGTTTATCCCCAGTACTAAAAAAAAGCTCCTGGGTTCAATCCCTAGTACCACCATCACACAAAAAAGTTAATTGACCCATCTCCTCCTCCAAAGAAAAATTGAAAAAGGACACTTGTTTATTACACCCAAAGCCTAGTTATAAAAGCCCACCACTGTCACTGTCAGAAATAGCTTAACATATTTAATATCTATGAAGCTATAAAATTCTTAAGTGAGTGTTGATAAAGTAGAACTCTGTTCTAGATACTTTTTTTTTTGCAGTACTGGGGATTGAACCAAGGGGCACTCTACCTACTAGGTATAGCCCAGTTGTAATTTTTTTTTTTTTATTCTTTTCTTTGAAACAGGTCTCATTAAGTTGTGGAGGGCCTCACTAAGTAGCTGAGGCTGGTTAAGAACCTGCAGTCCTAGCCGGGCGTGGTGGCGTGCGCTTGTAATCCCAGCATTCTGGAGGCTGAGACCGGAGGATCGCGGTTCACGGACAGCCTCAGCTACTAAGTGAGGCCCTCTGCAACTCAGTGAGACCCGGTTTCAAAATAAAGAATAAAAAATAGAGGAGGGGGTGTAGCTCGAAGGTCAAATGCCTCTGGGTTCCATCTCCAGACGGGGAAAAAAAAAAAAAAAACCAACTTTGCAATCCTGTCTCAGCCTCTCAAGTACTGGGGTTACAAGCATGCAACACTATACCCTAATTAGGTATATTTTTGATTTCTTTGAATTCTTGGGTGGCTTGGTAAACTAAAGGTTTATAGATTGAAATGAGTGAACTGTTATCTCCAATTTAAGCATGTAGCACACTAAGCTATGAAAACAGTATTGTAATCTGAACTCTGCAGAGACTAGACTGTTTGCATCTTAAATGAAAAACTTTTTTTTTTTTAATTTATTTTTTTGGTGGTACTGGGGTTCCTGGAAGCCCTTCTACCTCCGGGCTACACACCCAGACCTATTTTTTTATACTTTTTATTTGGAAACAGGGTCTCTTAATCCAGCGCAGCTGGCTTTGAACCTGAGCGATCCTCCTGTCTCCGCCTCCCAAGCGCAGGGATTATAAGCGTGCGCCACCACGCCCGGCTAAACTTTTTTTTTTTTTTATGGTACTGGGGATTGAACCCAGGGATATTCTACCTCCAAGCTACACCCTCAGCCCTTTTTATTATTTTGTTATTTTGAAATAGGGTCTCACAAAGTTGCAGGGTACCTCACTAAGTTGCTGAGGCTGATCATGAACCTGCAATTCTCCTGTTTTAGCCTTCCAAGTAATCTCATCTTTCGGATTACAAGTATGTGCCACCATGCCCAGCTATATAAAATATGTTAGCACCTCTGTTTTATATGTATGATTTTTCTATTTAAAAATCGAATTTAAGGGCTGGGCCTGGTGGCACATGATTATAATTCGAGTACTTGGAAGGCTGAAACAGGGGGATCCTAGATCCTTGGCCAGCCTCAGCCATTTAGTGAGATCCTTTGCAACCTAGTGAGACCCTGTTTCAAATAATTATTTATTTATTTATTTTTTGTGGTACTGGGGGTGGAACCCAGAGGCTTTCTACTTCCGGGCTATACTCCCAGACCTTTTTTATATTTTATTTGGAAATAGGGTCTCACTAAGTTGCTGAGAGCCTCACTAAGTAGCTGAGGCTGGCTTCGAACCTGTGCGATCCTCCCATCTCAGCCTCCCAAGCGCGGGGATTACAAAGCATGAGCTACCACGCCCGGCTATCAAATAATACTTAAAAAAAAAAAAAGGCTCAGTGTATAGTTCAGAGTTAGTTCAATCCCCAGTACCACAAAAAAAAAAAAAAAAAAGAAAGAAAAGAAAACCTAATTTAAAGTTTGATTTATGAGTCTGACTTGTTCTTTAAGAAGAGTACACACCAGACTAATATATCATTAATGGTGGCCCACACTGTGTGAGGAAACGAGCTACGAGTAAACATTTCCTCCAAACCTCCCAGGCAATGACTGTTTACTTTAGAATGGTACATTGAATTAGTTGCTAGGACAGAAGGAGGTGGCATGAACTACTGACCCTGCCCAAGGGCAAATATGGACCAACTTCTGGTAGCCATAGGTTCTTCCCAAGTGTGCATGGAGGGCTGCACAAACAACCCTGTGAGCACTGGTAGCCGACCTCCACAATAGGATGATGGATATATTATATTACTTGCTGCCATGTGATACTGAAAAATTACTTACATATGAAATTATGGTTTTCTTTTGATAAGGTTATTAATTTTTTAACACGTTTGATTAAAAACCGAACATTATGTACAAAATATGTTCAGATGTAAGTCTCTCAGCTGGAGCAGGGCTGAGCGTGGCATGCTGTAATCCCAGTACGCGGGAGGCTGACAGGTGCGTCCAGGTTGTAGGCCAGCCTCAGAAATCTACTGAGACCCTGTTTCAAAAAAAAAAAAAAAACTATCCTAGGTTCAATCATCAGTAAACACGCACACACACACACACGCACACACACACACTCATTTTACACCACTAGTTCCTCTTTGTAAAGGGTCTCATTATTGTACCAATTTCTTTTGTCTTCTTCTAGAAGTAGTCTATGCAAATACTAGAAAAAATTTCTTACACAAAGTAGCAGTTGCTGTATGCAAGGTTATGTATTTTGCTAAGTTGCCTTGCTTTTCTTTGAGTAAATGCTTATATAATACTTAACCTAGTAGTTCTCAAGTCTGACTGGACATTTAAATCGTGGGGAGATCTGAATGCTCAGACTGCTTCCTCAGAGATCCTGTTTTAATTCATCTGGGCTAGAGCTTCCAGTAAATTTTATTATGAGACCCTCCCCCCGGTAATGTTAGTGAGCAGTCAGGCCTTTTAACTAGTCCGTTAGTGGTTGCTTATTTGGATTATTTTAAGGCTTTATTGTTGGAAAAAGTGAACTTCCTGGTCAGAAGCTCCTTATGCATAAACTCAAGTATATTTCCAGGATACTTTCTTTCAAATTCCCCTCCAGAGAGATTGTACCTATTTATAGTGTTGCCGGCAGCACGTGAGATGGCTGCTTGGTGAGGATGATTTGAGGTACCCTAAGGAAACAATATTGGTAGGGTGCTAGGAGAGCCGGGCCATGGCTCTTGTTAGTTGTTGATCATTTGTCTAGTTCAGCATCTGTTCAGATGATTAAACTCTTTTGTAATTGTTTTGCAGTGCCGTCTAGACTTTAAAAATAGTCATACTTTTAAATTTAATTTTTGTGGTGTGGGGATTGAACCCAAGGGCATTCTACCCCTGAACTATATTCCCAGCCCTATTTTATTTTATTTTATTTTATTTTTTGGTGGTACTGGGGGTGGAACCCAGAGGCTTCTACCTCCAGGCTATACTCCCAGACATTTTTTAATATTTTATTTGGAAACAGGGTCTCACTGAGTTGCTGAAAGCCTCACTAAGTAGCCGAGGCTGGCTTCGAACCTGTACGATCCTCCTGTCTCAGCCTCCCAAGTGCAGGATTACAAGCGTGCGCCACCACGCCCGGCCCTATTTTATTTTTTTATTTCGAAACAGGGTTTCACTGAGTAGCTGAGGCTGGCTTCAAACCTGTGATCCACCTGTCTCAGCCTTCCAAGTACTGGGATTACAGGTGTGCACCACTCTGCCAGGCTTGGTCAACTTTTTTTGACCCAGTAATGAAACACAAAACAAAACTTAAATGCATGAAGTTTTTTGTTTTTCCTTTTATCTTTTATGCTACTGGGGATGGAACCCAAGGGCATTCTACCTCCGAGCTACACCCCTAACCCTATTTTTTATTTTTTATTTTGAAACAGGGTCTCACTGAGTTGCAAAGGGCCTCACTAAGTAGTAGCTGAGGCTGTTCTCAAACCACGATCCTCCTGTATCAGCCTCCCAAATGCTGGGATTACAAGCGTGTGCCACCATACCCAGCTGAAGATATTTTTTTAAAAAAGAATTTTGCTGCATCAAGATGCTCTTTAGACATTATCACTTTTTATACCTTTATTGGTGCTCTGTTGTCTTACATCATAATGTAGTTCACAGTGATGTGATCTACATGCTTGGCGGGCTTTCCCCTGATAATACCATTATAATGATAAAAAATTTATTTATTTATTTATTTATTTTTGGTGGTACTGGGGATGGAACCCTTCTACCTTCGGTCTACACTCTCAGACCTATTTTATATTTTTACTTGGAAACAGGGTCTCTTAAGCCAGCGAGGCTGGCTTCGAACCTGTGCAATCCTCCTGTCTCCGCCTCCCAAGCGCGGGGATTACAAGTGTGCGCCACCACGTCCGGCTGTAGGTTTGAAGCCAGCCTCGCTGGCTTAAGAGACTCTCTTTCCATGTATAAAATACTTGATAAATGAAAAAATCAGCATCAGTTGGTTTCTAATTCATGAGTATATTAGTAGATGGAGGTAGAATGAGTATATTAGTAAATGTATGATTAAGAACAAGAAAGGAAAAAAAAGAAAAAATAGGAACATACTTGATGTGATTGGTTTATTATCATAGGTAAATGTCCTTTTTTTATAAAATAATACCTTTATTTACTAATTTATGTATTTTTATTTCCTCATTGTTGCAGTACTAGGGATTGAAGCTAGGGGTATTCTACCACTGAGCTACACCCCTTTTTATTTTATTTTGAGACAGAGTTCCACTAAGTTGTCCAGGTTGGCCTTGAGATTGGTGATCATCCTGCCTCAGCTTCCAAGTCCCTGGGATTACAGGTGTATACCACTTCACCCACACAAAAACAACATAAACCCTTTACTATTATAAAATTTTGTGGGAAAGCCAGGCATGATGATGCATTCCTGTAGTCTCAGTACTTGGGAGGCTGAGACAAAAGAATCATAGGTTCAAAGCCAGACTCAGCAACATAGTGAGACCCTCAGCAATTCAGTGAGACCCTTTTTCAAAATAAAAAAATGTGCTGGAGATGGGGGTGTAGCTCAGATAGAATTCCCCTGAGTTCAGTCCCCAGAACTAAAATCAAGCAATCAAACAAACAGACAAAGCCCAATTTATTTTGGGAAATTCTTTTACAATACAAATAGCCCAGCCCTTCCTCTCTTTCTCCATCTCTTCCTTCTTTTCTTGTATGGGGATGGAACCTAGGGGCCTTCTACCTCTGGGATACACTCCCCACCTTATTTTATTTTATACTTTTGTAAACAGGGTTTCACTAAGTAGCTGACAGCCTCATTAAGTAGAGGAGGCTGGCTGCAAACCTATGATCCTCCTGTTTCAGCCTCCCAAGTATTGGGATACAAGCATGCACCACCATACTGGGCTTGGTCAACTTTTTTGACCCAGTAATAATAATAAAAAAAAAACCTTCTATGTATGGAGTTTTATTTTTATTTTTTATTTTTTGAGGTACTGGGGATGGAACCCAGGGGCATTCTACCTCCAAGCTACACTCCCAGCCCTATTTTTTAATCTTTATTTTGAAAGAGGGTCTCACTGAGTTGCAAAAGGCCTTGCTAAGTAGCTGAGGCTGTTTGTGAACCATGATATTCTGGTCTCTGCCTCCAGAATGCTGGGATTACAAGTGTGCGCCATCATGCCTGGTTTATTTCTTTCTTTCTTGTTTTTTTTTTTTGGTGGTACTGGGGTTCCTGGAAACCCTTCTACCTCCGGGTTACACTCCCAGACCTATTTTTTTTTTTTAATTTTTATTTGGAAACAGGGTCTCTTAAGCCAGCGCAGCTGGCTTCCAACCTGCACGATCCTCCTGTCTCCATCTCCCAAGCTCAGGGATTACAAGTGTGCGCCACCACGCCCGGCCTTATTTCTATTTTTAAGGTTGTAATTTCATAATGTAAACATCATTATTTTGTAAAGATATAATTATAGAAAACATATGTAAATGACTTTCCAAAGATCTTTTAGGATGCCTATAAATAGCTGTTTCTCAAGAATTTTGAGGGAGACCCCTCCAATGTTTGTAGAAATAACTGGCCACTGTGCCAAGTGCTTTTACTGACAGCATGTTATTCATGTCTCACAATTATCCTTCAAGAGCATGTTCTTTTATTAACTAATTTATAAATTATAAATTTATAATCATTTTACAGATGAAAAAGTTGAGGCTCATTTGAGCTTGAGTGGTTAACAGTGACACTGGGAATTCAAACTCCAGTTCTTTACTAATCCATGATCTTTATTCCCTCTCTGCAGATTAATATTGAAGTACCTAAGAAATTAAGATTCCATGCTAGATTCTATGGAGTTTATCAGAAAGCATCTAGTCTAAGTAGAGCTTACTGTTAATTATATGATAATGGATATCAAATGTGGAAAACTAATTGACAACATGAAGCAGTACAAGGACCCAGTGTCTAAAGTCAGATTAAGCTGAAAGAAAGATGGGTATGGTGGCACATGCCTGTGATCCCAATATTTTGGAGATTGAGACCAGGGGGAATTTTAGGTTTGAGGCCAGCTTCAGCAATTCAGTGAGGTCCTCAGCAACTCAGTGAGAATTTGTTTTAAAAAAAGGGGGGGGGGGCTAGGGATGTAGCTCTGAGGCACCCTGGGTTCAATTCCCTGTACTAAGGCATTGCATGGGGGTATAGTTTGGCGGTGTGTAGTGGTGTGTCAGCTAGCTCAGCACAAGCAACTTCACTTAAATTTTGGTGTTCAACCTTAGTGCTGTTTTACTGCAAGCAGAACTATATTTGGATTCTTCAGTCTTCCTCAGTCTTCCTTTTCTCTCTGCTACCCCAGACCTTTCAGCTGCAAAGGGGGACATGCCAGTACAAGCTGGTAACATCTCGCTCCTGCCTTTACTTGCTCCCCTCCCAGCTGTGGCAAAACCCACATGGCACACCAGTCAGATACACAGATACCTCTTTTTATGTCTCAGGCATTCTCAGGCTCTAATTCAGTTACTGAGGATTATTGTTGTTTTTTTTTGTTTTTTTTTTTTTACAAACTAGGAGCGGTGGTAGTGGTGGTGTGAGAAAGGGGAAAAAAGGAAGAACAGTTGTATCAGAAATAGAAAAAAAAATGTCCAGTAATCTTATCTTACACAGTGCTAAGTACTGCTATAATTGCATGAGGGTGCTAGTTTAGATAATGCGCCAAGGGAAGCTTGCAGCCTCTGCTTGTTCCAGTTAAAGCTGTTAAAAGCAGTCCAGCTCCGGGAGGCACAAATCCACACTTCATAGTTTGTTCACTCTGTGTCTTTCTTTGGCGGTGGTACTGGGGATTGAACCCAGGAGCAGTCCACCTCTGAGCTAATTTGATTTTTATTTTGAAGCAGGGTCTCACAGAGTTGCTGAGACTTGCCTGTGATTCTCCTGTCTCAGCCTCCTAAGTACTGGTATTGTGTGAATCACCATGTCTGCACCTGGTTTAGCATATTTCTTTTTGTATGGCAGTTAACACATTCTGCTAGCTGTTTTCTGTTTACCTAAACACTTTACCAGATTATACCTTGAGAGCAAGAAACATTATATGTATGTCTCCTATAGTCCATAGCCTAAAACTGAGTATATTACTAGGAGCTTGGTAATGTTTACATGCTTTTATTTGAACCTTTTTTTTATTTCTAGCTCTTACCACTACCTTAAGAAGTATAAATTTATAAGCTGGGTATAGTGGTACACATTGTAATCTCAGTACTTGGGAGGCTGAGACAAGAGGATCACAGGTTCATGGCCAGCCTCAGCTACTTAGTGAGGCCCTCCATAACTTCGTAAGACCCTGTTTCAAAATAAAGAATAAAAAATAGGGCTGGGAGGAGAGTGTAGCTTGGCGGTAGAATGCCCCTGGACTCAATCCTCAATACCGAAAAAAAAAAAAAAGAATTATAAATTTATTAGTGAATACATAAAGCTCCTCTTTTTTTTACATAAGTTTGTCTCTTTGAATATTGAAGTGCATCCCCATTATTATGAAATTTAACAATTAAGTAATTTATCCTATCGATATCGCTTTTTTCTATACTGGGGATTGAAACCAGGGATATTCTACCACCAAGCTACACCCACAGCCCTTTTTATTTATTGTTTTTGAAAGAGAGCCTTACTAAATTGCTGAGAGGCTTGCTAAGTTGCTGAGGCCATCCTCCAACCTGTGATCCTCCTGTCTTAGCCTTTCAAGTGGTAGTATTACAGGCGTGTTCCACCACACCTGGCTTTGAATTATTTTTTTTCTTGCTGATGACAAAGATTTGTTTAGCCTATAAAATTGCAGTATTGATGATGTTAAGGCAAAAAATTCATGCTTGAGTTTTAGGATGCTGATTTTAAGAATTATATGTTTTATAAAACAGTTTTTCCCTGTGATTTTCTTTTCTAAAAATCATGATGAGAGGTGCATATTGGTTAAATGTGAGGCTGTGTGTTAAAGATAATTATTTCAAAGTATAATTGATAAGCTTAACTTAATGGTAATAGTTAACATTTACTTGGGCATTTACACTGACATTGACAAGGTAGTTATTTATTTTACACACTAGGAAACAGGTTTTCTGGCCAAGGTTACAGAGATAGTTACTGTTATGCAAAGGGCCAGACCTAGAACATAAACCTTCTGATTTCTGCATTGTGCTACAGCCAGCTTTTAGCCCTGTGAGTAGGCAAGTTCTGTTTTTAGTACTGGGGATTGAACCCAGGGGCACTCTACTTCTGAGCTGTACCTCCAAGCCCTTTTTATTTTTTATTTTTTTTGGTGGTACGGGGGTGGAACCCAGAGGTTTTCTACCTCCGGGCTATACTCCCAGACCCATTTTTCTATATTTTATTTGGAAACAGGGTCTCACTAAGTTGCTGAGAGCCTCACTAAGTAGCTGAGGCTGGCTTCGAACCCGTGCGATCCTCCTGCCTCAGCCTCCCAAGCGCGGGGATGACAAGCGTGCGCCACCACGCCCGGCGTTATTATTTTCTATTTTGAAACAGGTCTCACTAGGTTGCTGAGAGTCTTGCCAAGTGGCTGCGGCTGGTATTGAACCTGCAGTCCTCCTGTCTTAGTCTCCCAAATGCTGGGATTACAAGCATGCACCCACCCCCTGGCTTTGTCTTAATGATTTTTAATGATCATAAACTATATTCTTTTATATGTTGTTGGGTCTATTGTTATTTTCATTAGATTTTTCTCTCCTTAGTTTTGAGGGGGCTCAGAACTGTAAAATGTAGCAGTTAAAATCAAATCTGTCTGTGTTTTACAGGAGTGGTCCTGCCTTATTTCTCTCTGCTCTTCTCCTTATTCTCCGTACTCCAGTAAAAATTAACTTGCTTCAGTTCCTCAAACAATTCTGAGTTTTCTCTTCACGAGGCGTCTTTGCCTGAAATCTGCCTCCTCCCTGCCTCCTGTACTTACTACCTCCTCCCTGTTGTGGTGGTTCCGAGGAGGGGTGGCTCAGGAGCCATCCTGTAGGTTCTGAACCCTGACATCACCTCTTAATAGCTGTGTGGTCTTCAGCGAGTGACTCCACCGCTCTGGTATGTTGCTGCTTTCTCTTTGGTGGTGTGGGGATGATAGTAGCTACCCCTTGCAGGTTTGTTCTTGCCTGGTGGGTAGTAAGCGCTCCTGTTCCACTGTGGGGACAGGGGTGAACACGTCATGTCTTTGTGTTCACTTTGGGACACAGTATCTTTTATTTCTTTTATTTGGGACTTTTGGTTTGTAAGTATAGAGAAGGCAGATAGAGAAGATCATCTATCCTAGTTTAATCTAGATTTCTGCAAAGAAGTTCTCCCCTTTGGGAAAGGGCAGGCCTCTTGAGAGACTGTTGTATTCTTTTTATTGTGTGTGTGTGGAACTGGGGATTGAACCCAGGGGTATTCTACCTACAGGCTACACCCCCAGCTCTATTCTTATTCTTTATTTTGAAAAAGGGTTTTACTAAGTTGCAGAGGGCCTCACTAAGTAACTGAGGCTGGCTGCAAACATATAATCCTCCAGGCTCAAACTCCCACGTACTGGGATAACAAGTGTGTGCCACCATGCCCTACAAGGCTGTTGTATTCATGAAGCCAAAGCGACAGTGTTTTCCACATAAAACAGGCTACATTCACAGGCAACACTGCTGATGCTGACTACAGGTCTGACTGTATCCGTGTCCTGCCCTAGCCTCCCTGCCCCCAGCTCTCTAAACACACTCAGGATTTCCTGGCATTCAGCCTGCTGGCCATCAACTGTGCCATGGTCATAGTATGTCGCGGCAGGAGCCACTTGACTTTTTCACCTTAGATGCTCTCTCTTTAGCCAAGAGTGAAAACAATGCAAAAGGAAACTTTTCTCAGAGTAGAATCCTTTGAGACTAAAAGTGCTGACACTGTTTTTCCAGCTGTAGGGTGGTGGTGAGTGGCCATAGTCCTGGCAGTGGTGGAGGTGTTCTAGGGGAAATTATGTTTTAGCTGAGGGGGAAGAGACAGGGGTTTGTTGTTGTCTAAAGCCATAGAAGCTGGGCGTGGTGACACATGCGTATAATACCAGCACTTGGAGGGTTAAGACTGGAGGATCGCAGGTTGGAGGACAGCCTCAGCAAGTAGTGAGACCCTGTTAAAAAAAAAAAAAAACAACAGTAGGGCTGGGGTTGTAGTTTGGAGGTAGAATGTCTTGGACACAATCCCTATAAGACACACACACACACACACACACACACACACACACACACACAGAGCTATTGAAGTGTTGTGAGTAGTGTGATTTTCCCCCTTTCTGTGCCTTTTTTTTCATTGTTTAATTGAAAAAGAATAGGAAAAATAATGATTTTAATTGAAAAAATAATAAGATGTTACAATCATTAAGTTTAAGCTCTTCTAGATATGTTGTCTTCAGTCTAGTTAATATTTTAAAATATTTTTATTGGGGTAATTATACATCATAGTGGGGTTCAAAGTCATACAAACAAAAATACATACAAGTCTGTGTGTTTCCCGTTAAGTCCCATCCCACTGCCCACTACTTCCTTTAGATAATAGTGAGATTGGTAGTGATTCCTTCATACATGGGCATAGCATAGTTTGAACTGCTTTTATTCATTAGTTCTTCCTTTTCCTCTCTGTACCTCCCTCCTCCACTCCACTTCCCTTCCACTCTGCTCAGTTATCTAAAGTATCCCTTGTTTCCTATTTTCTACTTTCCACATATAAGAAAAAATATTGGATCCTTAACTTTGTGAGAATGGTGATCTCACTTAGCATAATATTTTCTAGTTCTATCCATTTCCTACAGATGAAATAATTTTGTTGTTTTTTTATGGCTGAGTAAAATAATATTGTTATTTTACACAATGTGAAATAACATATATATATATAATCACATTTTTGTTATCCAGTCATCAGTTAATGGACACCTAGGTTGGTTCTCTAATTTGGCTGTTGTGAATTGTGCTGTCCATACATGGATATGCCTGCATCACTATAATATTCTGACATTAATTCTTTTGGAAAGATATTAAGGAGTGGCATAGCTGGGTCATATGGTGGTCCTGTTTCTAGTCTTTTGAGGAAGCTCCATACTGATCTCCATAGTGATTGCACTAATTTGCAGTCCTACTAATAGTGTTCCTATATCCTTGCCAGTATCTATTATTTTTACATTCTTGATGATTGCTGTTCCACTAGAGTTAGATGGAATCCCAGTGTAGTTTTGATTTGCTAATGATGTTGAAAGTTTTTTTTAGTATGTTACTGATCATTTGATTTTTTAAAAAAGTATCTATTCAGTTCAACTTCCCATTTTTTAATTGGATTTTTAGTGTTAAATTTTTTAAGTTTTTTATATATTCTAAATATTAGTCCTCTGTAGGAGTAGCTGGCAAAGATTTCCTCTTGATTGTTTCCTTTGCTGCACAAAAGCTTTTCAGTTTGATGCCATTTTATTTATTGATTCTCAGTTTTATCATCTGAGTTTTAGGGGAGCCCAGCCACTAATTGCTAAAGAAACTATAAGATTTTCCAGGGGTAATAGTGAAAAGCAGAGATTAACTGACTCCCAACTGTTCATGCTTCCTCCCTGCCTGCTCAGAGCTTCAAGAGCAATGTGTTTGTTGTGTGTATGTGAGTGTGTGTGGTTATGTATAAAATAGCAGGCTCGTCACCCTCAGAATGTGTTTTCCCACAGTTAAGATTTGGACAGTTAGAGGTTTATTTATTAGAATCATGCCTCTACCTGGTGTGGACACTCTGACCGTCCTTTATAATGTTTCTGATGCGTGTTCTGAGCTCTAAAAGGAAACTTACAAACGAATTTATAGGACTCCTCAGTAGGAATAACCAACTCATTCTCAAACTCAGTTTTTGTTACTGTATTCTAACACTACACATCACTTCTGACACCAGATATGTGAAGATTTTCCCACACACAGGAAGCAGGCATTTCTGCAGCAGCAGACAATAGCCAGGTGCCCTCTAATCCAGTTCTGGGGGTGTAGCTGAGTGGTAGTGCATTCCTAGGTTCAATTCCCAGTCCCATACCCCTCCCCCCAAAATTACAAAGGGTGAAGATGGTGAAATACAGGAGAGGGAGCACAGAGCTGCTGTGCTCTTTTGGGTTGTGCCATTCTCCAGGAACTTTCATGTGTTTAGCTTTCCAGAAGATCTCTTGAAACTTGTCCTTTGGAATTTTTATGGAGACTTCATTGCATAGACATGATTGAAGTGTGGACAACTGAGTGAAAATGTGATTGGAAAAAAGGTATGACCTAATGCTAATAGCCTAGGTGGGGGAAGCCAGGAGAGCCTGCCTGTTCACATTCTTCAGCATTCCTTCCTCTTCAAGCAGGACCCCTTCTGAAACTAGGGTCTTATCTACTATCAGATAAGGTAGGGAAGATTACACTTTTTATGACCTCCTTTGAGGAAGAGACATTCTGATTTCTATGTTTCTCATTCTATTTTCTGTAGTAAATCATTCAAAAGCATCTGCTGACATCTTCCATATTCCAGGTACAGTGAATTTCTGGAATACAGAGTGAATAAGATATATCACTGTCCTAGAGAAGTTCCATTCCTGAAGATTATTCCTTGTCCTATTATAATATATCTAGCTGGAGCTAATGACATTCCAAGAAGTAGACTTGGGGAAGCCTTACAAAATGTTCCTCAGAGATTGTTAGATGATTTCAGTCTCTAAGCTTGGCAGAGTCCTACATTTTTCATTCTTCTTACTTCACTTAGCACTTTCTTAGGTTTTTTAAAATTTTCCATTTGGAGGGTTCTATGGTAAATACACATGTTAAATTATTTATATTTGTTCTTAGAGTTTTAAAAAAATTCCCATCATCTTTTCAGATAAAGTTTGAAAACTAAATCATGTTTAGAATTTGTTCTCCAGTTTTCTGAAAATTTAGCCCAATGGATTGGGGAGGAATGAGTGTACAGATGTAGTAGTAATTGATTTTTTTTTTTTTTCTTTTCAGTACTGGGGATGGAACCCAAGGGCATTCTACCTCTGATATATCCCCAGCCCTATTTTTTATTCTTTATTTTGAAACAGGGTCTCACTGAATTGCAAAGACTCTCACTAAGTAGCTGAGGCTGGCTAGATTCGCAGTCCTCTTGTCTCAGACTCCCAAATGCTGGGATTACAATCATGAGCCACTACGCCCGGCTAGTAACTGTTTTTTTTTATAGGAATTTGTGGTTTTGCCCTAACACCCATGGGCAGTATTGTTTCCAGTTCCTTCTATAATTTCATTCTTACTTTTTTTCTGCCACACCGGGGATGGAACGCAGGGGCATTTTACCTACAAGCTACACCCCTGCCCTAATTTTTATTCTTTTATTTTGAAACAGGGTCTCACTGAGTTGCAGTGGACCTCACTAAGTAGTAGCTGTGGCTGTCTGCGAACTGCAATGCTCCTGTCTCAGCCTCTCAAATGCTGGGATTACAAGCGTGTGCCACCACGCCCGGCTTCATTTTTACTCTTAGTGTCCATAAACACTGTATTTTAGATGTTTCTTCTATACTGAGAGTTCTTTAAAGACTTTGCATCTTCATATGTCTATAGTACTAAGAATTTTGCCATTAATAACTAGCCACTGTTGAAATGTGGGAAATTCTTTTGGAATGCCATTGCTTTCCATAGGCTTACCGAGTGCAATGCCTCTTTGCCCAGTCTGTCAGTAATACTCTGTGTTTAATTTCCCCCCTAGTTTCTGCATTGTGTAGAATAACAAGTGACACTTGTATAAGTCAGTAATCTTATGTGCAGTATGTGCCACGTGTAGGTTAGAAAATAAGTAAAGGGTGGTGGCAGTAGAGGAAGTGATGGAGCAGTGTCACTTTGGACATGAGCAACCATGACCCCCAGAGACTGGGGTCTAGTCAGTCTTCTTCTAGAAGAAACAAAACTAGAAGAAGCAAAGCTTTTTTTTTTTCCCATAGAAGGAGGTCAAAGTGAATGTGGGTATAGTTCTGGCTAGCAAGCATTGAGGGCCTTCTATGTACATTGAGTGCTTTCTATGTACTAGTTACTGTATCAGATGGGGGAATGACACATGACCTACTTTAAGGGAGCTTACAGTTAAGTGGAGGAAATGTTCACTCACAAAAACGAATACAGTTAATCCTCATTTTTTTTTTTTGCAGATTCTCTATTTGTGAATTAACATTTGCCTTAAAGATGAGGGAACAGAAGCTTAGAGATAACCAGCCATGGTGGCACACTTCTGTAATCTCAATACCTGGGAGGCTGAGACAGGAGGATTTCAGTTTTATTTATAGGCCCAAATCAACATTTGGAGCCCCAATCAATATTTTCTATTATGATCATTCGTAGACATGAAGTGGCAAAATATTCTGGTTGCTGCTCTACATGAGTGTTCCCAGCTGAGGTCAAACGAGATGACGCTGTGCTTCCTTGTTTCAGCTCTCACTCTATAAACAAGCACTTTTTTTGCAGTATATTTAGGCCATTTTTCTGCTTTATGTCGGTGGTTTCATTGTTCAAAGTGGCCCTGAGCATAGTATTGACTTATTATCTAGTGTTCTTAAGCACAAGGAAGCTGTGATATGCCTTCAAAAGAAAATGTATTAGATAAGCTTGATTCATCCAAGAATTAGTGCTGTTTGCTGTGGGTTCAGTGTTAATGAAGCAATAATACACATTAAATATGATATCTATAAGCAAAAGCACACATAGAAAGGTTGCATGTTAATTAGTTGATGAAAATATTGTAAGGAGTAGTTTGCAAATCTGTTTTTTTTTCTAGGAGGAATAATTCAGTATCAACTAATTTAGTGTTTGCAGAGATTTTCTAGAACATAACCACTTGAGATGAGAATTAACCTTACAGTGAAGTGCTATGCAACACTCAGGTGCCTTAGAGTATGAAGAGGGCAAGTGGGCTTGATCCTAGAATGGGTTTTAGGGGATCATTTTAGTAGAAGGTCCTTTGAGGTGGGGAATCAAAGTGATGATTCATAGAGCCTGAAAATAAGGAAGCAAATCCAGGATGAGTTTGATAAAGGAATTTCAAGGGATTGGAAGGAGTAAGAAAACTACAAGGATAGACATTTATAGTTGGTTTTTTAAACTGTTTTTCCTTGTTATTGTAATTGATTTTTGTTTGCTTGTTTTTGTTTTGTCTTTTTGGAACTGGGAATTTAACCCAGGGCAGTGCACTTGCAAGGCAAATGCTTTGCCACTGAACTGTATCCCAGCCCTTGATATTTATAATTTAAAGTTATACTGGAAATGAAGAAAGGTAGAAGTGAAAACAATGAAAGAAGACAGAATAGTACATTTGTTGGACAAACCACTCACTGGAGTGTTGCGTCCAATGGAGATGATACAGTGATACTAAGGCCAAAGAGCTTAGCAAAGGCTGGGCGTTTGGGAGGCTGGGCAGGAGGATCTCTGTTTGTAGACAGCCTCAGCTACTTAATGAGGCCCTTTGCAACTTAGACCCTGTTTCAAAGTAAAGAATAAAAAGGATGGATGGGGGTGTAGCTTGGGGTAGAATGCCCCTGAGTTCCATCTCCAGTACTGCGAAAGAAAGGAAGGAAGGAAGGAAGGAAGGAAGGAAGGAAGACAGACAGACAGACAAACAGACAGTTTGGATGCAGGTACAGCTGTGTGTACTATTTCTGGAGATTCCAAGAGCCCTGAGACATGATCCAGGAATCCTAAAAGGCCAGGTAGATATAAAGAGGCCTATGCACAGTATCAAGTGAGTGGCAAGGTTTTTTATACAACAGAATGTAATGTTCTTTTTTGTTTACAAACTCCACCCCATTTGTACCACAGGAAGGACATTGAGGAAGAGTCATCAAGATTTGTTTATTGATTAGAATTAGGGAGCCGAGGGGAGTATATAGGTGAATGGTCAAGAGTTCGTCTGTGGCACGTGCCTATAAGCCTAGCTGCACGGGAGGCTGAGGCAGGAACTCAGAAGTCCAAGGGCAGCCTGGGCAACTTAGCAAGACCCTGTCTCAAAATAAAAATAAAACGATCTGGGATGTATCCCAGTGATAGAGTGCCCCCGGGCCCAGTCCCCAGTACTGGGGAAATGATGCTCCCATGATGAGTAACTGCCTTGAGATGCTTTTTCTTCTGTAGAGTGAGACTTATGTTATACTTCCAGAATTTTCTTTGTTATTTCAAGTAATTCAATTTTCAGTTCCCTTGTCATGTGATTTTCATTATTCTGGCATTTAAGATTGGTAAATGCATGTTCCTGTGGTTTGGCCAGTAGCAGTACTGATTCCTCTCACTTCTGTCTGGGGTGGGGGGCTTGGGAGACTCCGCTTCCTCTTGACTGGCTTCAGGTCTTCACTGGAAGCCCTGGGCACTGGATGCAAGCCTTCTAAACTTTCCTGCTGCCCACTGGAGGAGGGTTCTTGTCTTTTCTCATTGGTCATTGGGGTGGGGTTTGAAGATGGAACAGAGGCAAATCATATACACGCCACCATTGCAGTTCTTCTAGAGAGTTTTCTAGAATTGTGCTGCCTCGTACACGATACTGGTCACATGATGGCTGGTGGTTCATGAAATGTAGCTAGTCTTAATGGAGATGTTCTCCAACCATAAAGTTCACAGTGACTTTTTTTTTTTTTTTTTTTTTGTGGTACTGGGGGTAGAACCCAGAGGCTTTCTACCTCCAGGCTATACTCCCAGCCCTATTTTATATTTTATTTGGAAACAGGGTCTCACTAAGTTGCTGAGAGCCTCACTAAGTAGCTGAGGCTGGCTTTGAACCTGTGTGATCCTCCTGTCTCCGCCTCCCAAGCGCGGGGATTACAAGCGTGCGCCACCACTCCCAGCAAGTTCACATTGACTTTCAAAGACAAAATGACAAACAGACGGAAATATTTCATTAATAATTTTTGTTTTGTTTTTAGTACTGAGGATTGAACACAGTGGCATTCTACCTCAGGAGTATATATACTACTAGCCTTTTTAATTTTAATTTTTTATTTTTCTTGGTGGTACTGGGGGTGGAGCCCAGAAGCTTTCTACCTCCAGGCTATACTCCCAGACCTATTTTATATTTTATTTGGAAAGAGTAAAAGTACTGAGGATTGAACCCTGGGACAGTCTACCTCTAAGCTATACCACCCTTTTTATTCTTATTTTAAAACAGAGTCTTGCTAGGTTGATAAGAGTTTTACTACTTAGTGAGACTGTCCTTGAAATGGCAATCCTCCTAACTCAGCCACCCAAGTACTGGTATTATAGGCCTATGGCACCATGCCATGCCTGGCTACAGTCAGATATTTATTTATTTATTATTTATTTATTTGCAGGTCTGGGGATGGAACCCAGGGGCCTTTGACCTCCGAGCTACACCCCCTGCCCTATTTTTTTATTCTTTATTTTGGAACCGGGTCTCACTGAGTTGCAGAGGGCCTCACTAAGTAGCTGAGGCTGTCCGCGAACTGTGATCCTCCAGGTCTCAGCCTCCTGAATGCTGGGATTACAAGCGTGCGCCACCACACCCGACTTACAGTCAGATTTTTAAATGTGTAATTATTTTTTCACATGTTCTATTGAAGCCCAGTGCAGTGGCACATGTTTATAATCCTAGTACTCGGGAGGCTGAGACTGGAGGATCGCAGGTTTGAGGACAGTCTCAGCAAGTAGTGAGATTTTCATCAACCTAGTTAGATACTGTTTAAAAATTAAAAAAAAAAAAATATATATATATATAGGCTGGGATGTAGCTCAGAGTTAGAATACCCTGGGTTCAATTCCCAGTAACACACACACACACACACACACACACACACACACACACACAAAAGGTTCTGTTGAATTTATGTTTCGTTGAGTCATGGTATAATGAGATTTTGCTGACCCCGAGAGAGTGGCCATTTCAGAAATTAGAAGAACAGTTATGGCAGCCTTAGTAAATATGACAGAAAGGAGATTCACTTAAAAGAATTTAAAAACCACTTACTTGCCACATGCCTTTTTTTTTTCTTTTTTTCTTTTGGTGGTACTGGGGTTCCTGGAAGCCCTTCTACCTCTGGGCTACACTCCCAGACCTATTTTTTAAAATTTGGAAACAGGGTCTCCTAAGCCAGCGCGCACAGCTGGCTTTGAACCTGCGCGATCCTCCTGTCTCAGCCTCCCAAGCGTGGGGATTACAAGCGTGTGCTACCACGCCAGGCAATGCCTTTTTTTCTGCCCAGTGTTAGGCTTAACTGCACAAGTAAAACACAGAGGAACGGAAAGGTGTGATCCACATTCTAGAGAAGCTCTTCCTCTGGCACAGGAATTCGTAGAGGACATCCTGGCCAGGTATCTCTAGTGAGATATGAGCAGAGATTAATAACTTATAAAATCAGCCAAAGCACTAAAATTTGAAACTTGTTTTGAAAAAATGCAAAGCAAGCTTGTCTTAAATAAATAGTACTTCTGCACTTAAATAAAATTCTTTTATAGATGGTACTGAGGATTGAATCCAGGGGCATTATACCTCTGAGCTACACTCTCAGCCTTTTTATTTGGAAACAGGATCTCTGTAGGTTGCTGAGAGTCTCGTTATGTTTCTCAGCCTGCCCTTGAACCTTCGATCTTCCTGCCTCAGTCTCTTGGGTAGTGGGATTACATGTATGCACCACCCTGACCAGCTCTGTACATTTTTTCAATGGGAATTATGCATGGCCTGCAGCTGTTCTGCCCCAAACTATGACCAATGGCAATGTGTAAGACCAGGGGTTATTGTTGTTCTAAGGTATAGACAAGGGGAAAGGTTGAAGCATGGCTCTAGTTAGGGAGGTTCTGAACCCTAAGAAAGGAATTGAGAATTCTTCAGAGATGTTATAGAAAGAGGTCATTCTTTCTATTACAAATATTGAAACACTTTCAGAAAATTTGTGAAAGTAGTTTTTGTAGAGTAGATGAGTCTTGGTTAGTGTTCTGAAAGAAGAAGATTTAACTCAGAGAGTTAGATGGAAGATATTTTAGAAGTGGACATTGATGTGATTAGGGGTAGAGGAGGTTTAAAAGGGGATTTGTCAGTGGAAGAGAAAAGGCTTTATGCTAATCCCAGAACTAATTATTTCATAGTTATAATTTTCTAGTTGTTGCACTAATTTGATCTTGAGTTTACTCTTCTCAAGGGGCTTTGCAGAGTCTCTTTTAGAGTGCTGAATTGCCTGTGGTTTCCAGAGAACTGGTTATATTTTTGGCAGGTGGAATTGGGGTGGGAAGGTAGATTGACTTTGTTGGATAAAATCATTATTTGCCAGATGTCATTGTGGCCAAAGTTACTTATCTTGGCTTCATGTTGTATAAATACGGTGTTGCCATCTCTGAGCTTAGCAACTCAAATAGGACAGTGAGTACTTTTGGACTTGTGTATATAAAGATTAGCACATCATATTTGTCTACAGCTTTATAGTTTTTCAAAGAGACTTTCAAAGCCCACATTTAACATTTCTCTCTCTCTCTCCTCCCTCTCTCCTCTTTTGGTAGTGCTGGGGATTGAACCAGGGGGTAGTATAACTTTTAGGTACACCCTGAGTCCTGTTTTCCTTTTATTTGGAAACGGTCTCACCAAATTGCTGAAAGCCTAAATTGCTGAGGCTGGCCTTAAATCTGAATCCTTCCGTCTCAACCTCCCAAGTACTAGGATTATGGGCATGTGCCACCAGATTCAGCCCACCACATCCAGTGCATGGAGGAAGTACCATCATCGCTCATATATATATATATAACGGGGGAAACTGAGGCTGAGAGTCTAAGTGTGTTTCACCGACTGACGTATAGATAGTGAGCCTTGAGGGCCAGAACTAGATGGAGTTCACGTTTTTAGCCCAAGGTTCTTTTCCTAGCATGACCGCTCTCTCAGAACACTGCTACTGCTGACACTTGCCTGGCTCTGGCCTCTCCTGAGTCCCTAGTGCAGAGCTCACCATGAGGGACTGCCTCAGAGGAATGAGTGCGGACTCCGAGCTAAACCTTCTTTTGCCAGTTTTCTCAAAAATTGATTTATATCCACTCCCAAGCACGTTTCTTAGTCTTTGTGACTATTAGAATTCTTTAAGCCCTTTAAGAATCTTTCTTATTTAATTTGCCAATGATAAATTTATTATATGGAAAGCTTTACATTTAGCTATATTATGGTTGGATAATCATTGTTATTTCCTATCAAACTAAAACTGAAAAACAGGAGAGAAACATCTTCTGTCACTAACTTATCTCTTCTTTTTTCTTTTTCTTTTTTGTTTTGGTGTGTGTTACTGGGGGTGGAACCCAGGGCCTTCTCCAGGCTATACTCCCAGACCTATTTTCTATTTTATTTGGAAACAAGGTCTCACTAAGTTGCTGAGAGCCTCACTAAGTAGCTGAGGCTGGCTTCGAACTGCTGCGATCCTCCTGTCTCAGCATTCTAAGTGTGGGGATTACATGTGTTCGCCAACACGCCTGGCTACTAACTTATCTCTTAAACTCAACATTGATTTCCTTGAATAATTCTTTTTTTTTTTTTTTTTTGGTGGTACTAGGGGTGGAACCCAGAGGCTTTCTATCTCCGGGCTATACTCCCAGACTTTTTATATTTTATTTGGAAACAGGGTCTCACTAAGTTGCTGAGAGCTTCACTAAGTAGCTGAGGCTGGCTTCGAACCCATGCGATCCTCCTGTCTCAGCCTCCCAAGTGCGGGGATTACAAGCGTGTGTCACCACTTCCGGCTCCTTGAATAATTCTTAATAACACTATCATTTTGTTATATCATTGACTGTCTCACTGAATGAATTCATAGCATACAGGAACTGGTGAGATCACTCACCCATTGGTAATGGGTGAGATTACCCATTGAATGGGCGAGAAGGCTTGTAATAGTCCTGGCAAAACATGGGCCTTAGACTAGGTTGGTAGTGGGGCAAGTTGGGATGGAAAGTGTTATGTCCGCATTGGCAAGAATCAGGAGGGAGGCTGGGCGTGGTGGCGCGCGCTTGTAATCCCAGCATTTGAGAGGTGGAGGGAGGATCGCAGTTTGCAGACAGCCTCAGCTACTTGGTGAAGCCTTTCGCAACTCAGTGAGACCCTGTTTCAAAATAAGACCCTGTTTCAAAACAAAGAATAAAAAAAGGGATCTGGGCGTGGTGGTGCAGGCTTGTAATCCCAGTATTTGGGAGGCTGAGACCGGAGGATCATGGTTCACAGGCAGCTTCAGCTACTTAGTGAGGCCCTTTGCAACTTAGTGAGACCTTGTTTCAAAATAAAGAATAAAAAATAGGGCAGGAGGTGTATCTCAGAGGTCCAATGCCCCTGGATTCCATCCCCTGTACCTCATTAAAAAAAAAAAAAAAAGGCATCAGAGTCAGTTGTGTCACCTGCATGCTCCAGGCAAAACTTCTTGTCTGGCTTTCATGTCACCAGTGGTGAATGAAGAGAAGGCCATAGTATCATGGGTATCTCTAGCAAGTACTCTCTTCTGTAACAGTGCTATACTACCAGCTAATCTGCCTTGAGATAGCACACCAATTTTATTTTCCACATATTCTATTTACAAGTGACCATAAGAAACCAAGGCTTAGAAGGTGTGTGTGTGTCTGTGTGTGTGTGTCTGTGTGTGTGTATACTAGGGATTGAACCCAGGGGCATTTTATATCCAAGCTATACCCCCAGCCCTGTCTGTCTATCTGTCTGTCTGTCTATCTGTCTGTCTGTCTGTCTGTCTGTCTATCTATCTATCTATCTATCTATCTATCTATCTATTTTTGCAGCACTGGGGATGGAACCAGTAGCATTCTACCTCCAAGCTATACTCTCAGCCCTATTTTTTATTCTTTATTTTGAAGCAGGGTTTTACTAAGTTGCTGAGGGTCTCGCTATATTGCAGAGGCTGACTTAAAACCTGTGATCATCCTTTCTCAGCCTCCCAAGTATGGGTATTATAGATGTGTGCCACTATACTTGCCTTTCTGTTTGTTTTTTTTTTTTTTTGGCAGGTCTGGGGATGGAACCCAGAGGCATTTGACCTCCGAGCTACACCCCCTGCCCAATTTTTTATTCTATATTTTGAAACAGGGTCTCACTGAGTTGCAAAGGGCCTCACTAAGTAGTTGAGGCTGTCTGGGAACCTTGCTCCTCCAGGTCTCAGCCTCAGGAATGCTGGGATTACAGCCACTTCCGGCTCTGTTTTTTTTTTTTTCCTTACCCTGAGTCTTTGATCTCCTTTAGAGTGGATGACAAATTAAGTTTCCCTCTTCCTACATTTCCCTTTTGCCCACCCATCCCTTGCTTTATCATTTGCTATAGTTCTTACCATTTGCATTAGCAGATCAAATATTTTTCTAATTTACTGGTTTCCTCTTAGGCCACTGCTGTGTCAGCTCCATGAAGATAGGCTTTTTTTTTTTTTTCAGTGTTCAGGTATCATTAGTACCATGAACGGAGCCTAGCACACCAAATATTTGGAAGGGTGAATGAGTGGAGCACTGAGTCTTTAGATAGCATATTTTAGAGGTAAGTTCATAAATTGCTCTACAGAAGCCATGAGATGCTGTTGGAAATTGTAGAAGAGTGTCAAGCCAGATATGGCACCATGTGCCTGTTATGCCAGCTGGGGAGGCTGAGGGCAGAGGATTGAATATTGGCGTCACCTGGGC
Source organism: Muscardinus avellanarius (assembly GCF_963383645.1). NCBI lineage: Eukaryota > Metazoa > Chordata > Mammalia > Rodentia > Gliridae > Muscardinus > Muscardinus avellanarius. The sequence goes on from NC_137791.1 coordinate 30,698,580, forward strand.
AACTTAGTGAGACCTTGGCGTAAAGACATTTATTTTTTTCAATGGTCTGGGGATGTAGCTGTAACATTGAAAATGAGTTGGAGATCTCGAAGGAGATAAACACCAGCCAAATTATCAAAAGCTGCTTTAATTAACCGGCGCCTTTGGACACTATCTACTAACTGTGGAGGAAGGGACTGATGAGCCCTGTGGTCAGCAGAGTCTCGAGGTAGAGCAGAAGTACTGAATATATATATGGTGGTACTGGGGTTCCTGGAAGCCCTTTTACCTCTGGGCTACACTCCCAGACCTATTTTTTATTTTTATTTGGAAACAGGGTCTCCTAAGCCAGCGCGGCTGGCTTTGAACCTGCATGATCCTCCTGTCTCTGCCTCCCAACCTCGGGGATTACAAGGTGCGCCACCACGCCCAGCCAGAAGTACTGATATTTTATAGTGGGGTTGGGGGTGGGTTTTGGGGTGGGACTAGCAGTGTGGGAATGCCGATTCTCTTGTGACATCCGGAGTCTCGAGGCTTCTGGAGTCTGTCTAGCGATGTCTGGAATCTCTTGACATCTCTGCTCTTGATTTCCGAGGTTCTGCCTCCTGTCTCTGCTGCGGGGCCCCCTGGGGGATGGGAGGGATCTGACCTATCGGTAGCCCAGTGGTAGAGCACTTGCTTAGCATGTATGAAGCCCTAGGTTCATCTCTAGTACTGCCCCCCCCCAAAAAAAAATTATATGTGTATTGTATATGCACTTTATTTTGTTTAATCCTACTGGGTGGCTTATTTAATTACAAGGGTAAATGAATAACGCCTAGCAGTTCCAAAATTATCCCAATGGCTACAGTAGTTAAAATAATAGTAACTGTTGTTTGTATGATGACAGTTATTTATTTCTGTGTAAGATATATAATACCTATATGTTATAAATACTAAAAAAAATTATAAATGCTTTGTAAAAAATGCTATAAACGTATGGCCTTTCTACAAAAGTGATCTTCTCCAAAGGGAACTACGGCTCAGTGCTCACCACCTCAGGGCTGAGACCTGAGGATTGCAGGTTTGAGGCCAGATTTGTGAACCTTGGCATTGCAAGTCCAGGAATCCAGGCTGCATGTTTCAAAGAACAACAGAAAAGTTCATTTTTATTTTACCTTTTTTTTTTGGAAGTAATGGGGATGGAACCCAGGGGCATTGTACCCCTGAGCCATACTCCCATCCCTATTTTTTCAGTCTTTTTATTTTGAAAAAGGGTCTCACAGAGTTGCAGAGGGCCTCACTAAGTAGCTGAGGCTGTCCACAAACCGCGATCCTCAGGTCTCAGCCTCCCGAATGCTGGGATTGCAAGTGTGCGCCACCTCGCCCGACTCTATTTTATCTTTTGTGTTACTAGTGATTGAACCCAGACCCATGCTATCTATGAGCTCTACCCCATCACTTTTTATTTTGAAGAGGGTTTCACTGTTACCATGAGTTGCCCTTGAACTGGGAAGACAAGGCAAATACTGTGATAACAGCCAGAAGCGACCACACTCAACTCAGCAGAAAAGCTTATTTTATATCTGTACATCCAAATGGAAGGGAAATGTGGTGGTGGAGAGTTTTCCATTAGGTATTTTCCTGAATTATAGGGTCTTCCAAGAGTTGTGACAGTTTTGACGAGGAGCAGGGAATCATGGAGACTGGCAATACATAGGGCCCTTTCCAGTCGAGCAGGTCAAGTGGACAGATTTGTGAAGCAAATATTTCTGAAAAACTCTTGAGCACTTTCTACTTTGTAACTATGCCGTACTCACATGATTTGTAGCAAATGAGAGACCTGTGAATGATTCCAGAGATGATGGCCCCAACCTCATAGCTCAGTTTCCAAGTTCCTAAGCAGATCTGGACTACTGATACCTTTGCTAAGGTCCAGATGTTAGTGACTGCCTGGTTAGTCATCAGGGTTAAACTTTGAAAGTTATGTAATATTCTGTTGCTAATGTTTTCTAGCTTTTGAAAGTCTTAAAATAATTGGATGGCTCTTGTTAATTTCAATGAAGCATGAGAAAGGGTTTTGGAAATCATACAGAAGGAAAAAAAATCTAGATTTGAAGTCACATACTGGACCTAAAAAATGGCTTTATCTAAACTGCTGGTTATCTAAGCTGGGCTTGTAAAATCCCAGCGCTTGGGAGGCTGAGACTGGAGGATCGCACAGGTTTGAAGCCAGCCTCAGCTACTTAGGCTCTCAGCAACTTAGTGAGACCCTGTTTCCTAATTAAAGTATAAAATAGGTCTGGGAGTATAGCCTAGAGGTAAAAAAAAAAAAAATAGCCCTTGGGTTCCACTCTCAATACCACACATACAAAAATAAATAAATAAATAAATTAATTAATTAATTGCTGGTTATCTTGATGATTGCAGAAAGATGAACCATTTTACTCAAATTGTGTTCCTTACCAGCAGGGAATTAGAATGCCTTAGAATAGACAGCATCATGCAAGCAGACTGGACCTAACTGCCTTCTTTTTTATATTAAAATTCAGAAATGAAACTGAGATGGACATCTCTACTCTCAGTACTTGGAAGGCTGAGACCTGAGGATTGCAGGTTTGAGGCCAGCCTCAGCAATTTAGCGAGGCCCTCAGTAACTTAGCAAAGCCCTCTTTTCAAATTACATAAATAAATAAATAAATAAATAAATAAATAAATGGGCTGGGTATGTAGCTTGCTGGTAAGATGTCCTGGGTTCAGTTCCTAGTAACAAAGTAACTAAGTGAGTTCAAAATGGTATAGTTGCTTAGAGCCTCATTTTTACCACAGCCCTTGTCTCAGGGCACTGTTTAATTTATTAGGCTGGAGAATCTCCTGCAATCTGACCTCTTTTCTTTTTCCCCCCCTTTATCTCAGTGTTATCAGCATGCTGGTATTTGGTCAGATACCTTAGGTAGTTCTTTTTTTTAAAACATAATATATGTAATTTAAGAATTTCTCTCATCCTTTTGTTTTGTATTGCTGCTTAGCATTAAACAAAGTCTCCAAATAAAGGGAAATTGTAGTTTTGTTTTTAGTTAGATACCTCAGTAGAGTAATAGCTTATAGCTATATGTGCTTGCTGGCTTATATAAATATCAATAATTTACTATGTTGAAGGCAGTAATTGTACCCTTACATGGTAAGTGCCTTTTTTAAAATTTCTTTTTCTTTCAGCTATTTGGTATTTTTTTGGGGTGGGGGCAGAGGTGCTGGGGATAAAACCTGTAGAGACAATCTACCCTCAACTCGTTTTATTCTTTGAAACAGTCTTGCTAGGTTGTTGAGGCTGGCCTCAAACCTGTGACCCTCTGTAAACCTCCCAAATATTGGGATTAAAGGCATGTGTCACCAAGTTGGGGTTTGAGTATTTATTTATTGGCCCTAGGGATTGAACCCAGGTGTATTCTACCTCCAAGCTACACCCTCCATCCCATTTGTTTGTTTATTTGTTGGTTTGCAGTACAGGGGATGGAACCCAGGGGCACTGTACCTCTGAGCTACACCCCCAGCCCTATTTTCATTCTTTATTTTAAACAGGGTCTCACTAAGTTGCAGAGGGCCTCGCTAAGTACCTGCGGCTGTCAGTGAACTGTGATCCTCTTGTCTCAGCCTTGTGAATCCTGGGATTACAAGAGTGCGCCACCATGCCCGGCTAAGTCCTTTTATTTATTTATTTTTTTGGTGGTACTGGGGTTCCTGGAAGCCCTTCTTCCTCCGGGCTATACTCCCAGACCTATTTTATATTTTTGAAACAGGGTCTCTTACGCCAGCACGGCTGGCTTCGAACCTGCGCGATCCTCCTGTCTCCGCCTCCCAAGCGCGGGGGTTACAAGCGTGCGCCACCACGCCCGGCCCTAAGTCCTTTTATTTTTGAAACAGGGTCTCACTGAGTTGTGAAGTGCCTCGGTAAGTAGCTGAGGCTGTCCGCAAGCCGGGATCCTCTTGTCTCAGCCTCTCGAATCCTGGGATTACAAGTATGTGCCACCATGCCTGGCTTAATTTTTATTTTGAAACAGGGTCTTACTAAATTGCTGAGACTAGCCTCGAACCTGTGATTCTCTTGTCTTAGCCTCCCAAGTACTGAGATTACAGGTGTAGGCCACTACACTGGGCTGAAAGTTCTCTATTTTAAACCAAAGTGGTAATACTGGTTAATTTTAGTGTACATTTAAGCCAACTTTGTATGTAAGACAACACTCTGCCTAGGAGTATGTCCCTTAGCCTAGAGACAGGACAGAGCAGGTGTCCTTTGAGGTGCCTATGTGCTTGTCCCTTGTACAGGAGGCTCCAGGTTCAATACTCAGCACCAAAACAAAATAAAAAATCTAAAGGGTAATGCTGGACGTGGTGGCGCACGCTTGTAATCCCCGCGCTTGGGAGGCGGAGACAGGAGGATCGCTCAGGTTCGAAGCCAGCCGCTTACTCTGGCTTAAGAGACCCTGTTTCCAAATAAAAATATAAAAATAGGTCTGGGAGTGTAGCCTGGAGGTAGAAGGGCTTCCAGGAACCCCAGTACCACCAAAAAAAAAAAAAAAAAAGGAAAAAAAAAGCTAAAGGGTAGTCTTCCTTCCTTACATATACAAATGGTTTCACCATACTGCCTTACTCTCTGACCTCATAAAGTTCATCTGTAGTATAAAAGTAACATTGGTGACAGCACAGATCCCAGTAAACAGTTGAGCTGCAGGTGGGGTGTGGGGGCTAGCCAATGATTGCAGATGCTTTTCTAAAAGTATAAAATTTGGATAACCCAAACTTCTTTCTATAATGCATGGATGAACTGTGTAAGTGAAGTAGAGAACTCAACCATGTTTACAGCTTCAAATAAACTTGAGGATAAATTGTAACATGTATTATTTAAGATTCAAGAGCAGGGACCCAGCACAATTGTGTGAGCACCTATAGTGTGAGTGTCTATTGAAGTATATGATTCCATTTCAGGGAAGAAAGGATTAAGAAAACAGGGAGGGTAGATCAAAGGAGAAAATAAACTTTTGAACCCTGAAGATCTAAACATAACATCTTCTCTCAGCTCTACCCTGTGAGGCAACTGAGTTTCAGAAATGGTTGTAATTATACAATTATTACTTGTTTTTCATTCACTGAAGAAATTTTATTTTGTGGTACCGGGGACTGAACCCAGGGCCATTCTATCCCCAGCCCTATTTTTTATTCTTTATTTTGAGACTGAGTCACATTAAGTTGCGAAAACCTTACTAAGTGGCTGAGGCTGGCTGTGAACCTGGATCCTCCTGTCTTAGCCTTTCAAATGCTGGGATTATAGCTGGACTACAGGTGGGTGCCACCACGCCCAGCTAAAGTTGTTTGCTTTTGAATGGTAATGGTGATTGAACCCAGGGGCATTCTACCTCTGAGCTATATGCCCAGCCCTATTTTATTCTTTTATCTTGAAATAGGGTGTCACTAAGTTGGGGGGCTCATTAAGTAGCTGAGGCTAGCCTTGAACCTGTGATCCTCCTTTCTCAGCCTTGTAAGTACTGGGATTATAAGCATGCACCACTACACCCAGGTACAGGTGCATCAAAGTTTTGTGTTTTTTTTTTTTTTTGGTGGTGCTGGGGATTGAACCCAGAGGTATTCTACTTTCGAGCTATACCCACAGCCTGATTTTACTTCTTATTTGGAAAGAGGGTCACACTAGTTGATGGAAGTCTCATTACTTGTTGGTGCTGGTCTTGAACCTTCAATTGTCCTGTCTCAGCCTCCCAAGTACAGGGATTACAGATGAGAGTGCCACCATGACCAGTGTTGCATCAAAGTTTTAATGCAAATACTCAGTGTTATTAAGCCAATCAGGAGATGTCTGTTGGGCATTTACCATTATATAAAATCTGTACGAGGAACAAAGTTGAATGTTTATACCCAGGTTTTATACTTAAAACATTTATAATCTAGCTAGGACCACGAGACAACATATACTGTTGTAAAACAATTTGTGTTAGGTATTGAAAGTGTAGCTACATATGCTGTAGAGGAATTCAAGGAGCAAAGGCCTAGGTAATCGGGGCATTCTTTGTGGGGAAGATGGAATTTTTATTTAATGAAGTTATTTTTAAATTGTACAGTTCCCAGTCAGTGGCAACAATATCCCGGAAGTCCTTAGAAATAGTAGTTTCCTTAGAAACTTCTGAATTGTTGAATTAGAAACCCTGGGGGTAGGCTTATTAATTTGTGCTTTCAAGCTAAAATTTGAACACCACTTTATCAAGGAAGGGAGGAACAACCAATGATAGCACTTAGGAAGTGCATCAAGGTGGCTGCCTGCATGAGGGAGGCAAAGAAGGGATTCGTGTTGCCTGTGCCATTTGGTTTAGTTCCTCTTTAAGATGATTCTTTCTGAATGCAGAAGTTCCCTTTGTCAGTATCTCTTATTTTATCTCTTATTTTTCTTGTTTGAAAGCATTTGTAACTCTTGGATAGGGGATAAATGTACATTCTTAGAACATTATTGGAAGCCTCTAGAAAATATAGAAAACACAGATGAGTTTTGTGTCTAGCTCCTGGGTAAAAAAGAGATACAAAATAGGTGTTTAAAGCTGAGCGTGGTGGTGCACGCTTGCAATCCCGGCATTTGGGAGGCTGATTCAGGAGGATTGTGGCTCACAGATAGCCTCAGCTACTTAGTGAGGCCCTTTGCAACTCAGTGAGGCTGTTTCAAAGTAAAGAATAAAAAATAGGACTGGGGTGTAGCTTGGAGGTACATGCCCCTAGGTTCTATCCCCAGTACTGGGGGGGGAAATAGGTGTTTAAAAGGAGGGTTTCTTCTGGGTGTGGTAGCCCACACCTGGGGAGGCAGAGATGGGAATATTTCAGGTTCAGGGAGAGTGGGTTCAGGGATAGACTCCTCTCATCAACCTAGGAAGAGTCTGTTTTAAAATAAAAATAAAATAGGGCTGAGCATGTAGCTCAGAGGTAAAATGCCCCTGCCCCCCCACCCCCCCCACACCCTCTGTCTTGGTGGCACGTGCTTGTAATCCCCATACTTCAGAAGCTGAGAAGGGTCACAGTTTTGAGACCAGCCCCAGCAACTTAATGAGACCCCATTTCAAAATAAAAAAGCTTAGTGGTATAACTCAGAGGTAGAATGGCCCTGGGTTCAAACCCCAGTACCCCTTCTCCCCTCACCCCCTCAGGAAAGTTTCATTACCTGTTATCAGACCCTAGAATAATACCTGTTGTAAAGATTGAAATTTAAAAACTAAAATTTGTTTAGTGGGGTATGTTCTCCCCACACTTTGTTAGGTATTTTGTAGAATTCAGGGTTTAGGGGGCATTGTAAATCTTCAACTCCATCAATACCAAGTGCCAAGTGTATACTTTTGTTCTCCTGTGATATTTGGCCAAACTGTGTGAATTGGAGACATTGACTTGGGGCTTTATGTGGGCCGCTTGTTAGGTGGGCAGATGGTGCTGAACGTGCCCCAGGGCCTTGAGTTCTTGTCTCAGTTCTTGTCTCTCAAAAGATAGGTTTCATTTGGGGACGCAGGGCAGGCAGGGCAGGCACGAGAGGCTTTTTGGGTAGGTTTCACAGGACAGTCACCAATCTCACTGGTCTGGAAGCAGAAAGAAAGAAAAAGGAAAGGGGGAGCCTGCTGCGTTGTGAAGTTTTAACATGGTCCAGAAGCCCCACTCCTCATGCATAGTAAATGGGGCCGTCACTGCTTAGCGTGACTGCCTTAAGTTCACTTTGCTGGATTTCCCACTGGTATCTAAAACTGCTAGGCAATGACTCCCAGTCTCTGTTCACAGCTGGGCAGGGCAGTCCCCATCTCTTCTCAGGAGCAGTCCTCCTTGCGTATAACTACCTAACAAAAGGAGGCTCTGCTTTCAGCCTTTGTTGTCTAAGCCACTCTGCCTTAAACTGGAATTGTATTTATAGCACTTTCATAACTAATCTTCTGGTTCTCTGTTAAAAAGAGAATGTTATCTTAAAGATACTCTAGGGAAAGGACCCTTGACCAGACTGTGGCCCTCCAATTAAGTTTTAAGTTCAAAATGTGTTCCCCTTCCTGGAAAAATGAATTCATTCTTTTCTAATTTTGTTTGATTTTGATACATCAATTTAGAATGTGCCATGGAGAAGCCAAGCCATAGTCATAGGTGGGTTGCAGTCTTTATTTCACAGGGGAGGGTGTGTTTATGATATTTTTTTGAGTTCGTTATAAGGGGACTTGTGGTGTCACATATAGTATACAATAATTTCTTAGGATATTGAAGGCTCTGCCATAACGTCATTGGGTTTCCTTACACCTGAGGAGTGAATATATGGCTGCCATGTGTAAAGATCTATTAAAGCTTCCTGAAACCAAAGATCCAGCCAAGTGCTCATCAGATTGTAGGGGTTTGTTAATATTTTCTTTAGTCAAATTCCAGAATGAGGAAACAGAGTTGGGCCAATTTCTTGTTATTTTCTGTGTCCAGATTTTACCTGCTACCCCCAGGCTATACTCCCAGACCTATTTTATATTTTATTTGTAAACAGGGTCTAAGTTGCTGAGAGCCTCACTAAGTAGCTGAGGCTGGCTTTGAACCTGGGCAATCCTCCTGTCTCACCCTCCCAAGCGCAGGGATTACAAGCGTGCGCCACCACGCCTGGCTGACTTTTATGTCTTTTAAAAAGAAAATATTAAGCCGGGCGTGGTGGCGCACACTTCTAATCCCAGCATTTGGGAGGCTGAGACCGGAGGATTGCGGTTCGTGGACAGCCTCAGCTACTTAGTGAGGCCCTCTGCAACTTAGTGAGACCCTGTTTCAAAATAAAGAATAAAAAATAGGGCAGGGAGTGTAGCTCAGAGGCCAAATGCCCCTGGACCCGCAAAAAAATAAAAAAAGAAAAAGAAAATATTAGGGCTGGGGTGTATCCCAGTAGTATAGTGCTTGCCTAGCATGTTTGAGGCCCTGGGTTTGATCCCCACACCATAGTCATACAAACGATAGAAGATGTTTTCTCCATGTATCCATTGAATCATATTAATTCTATAGCATTAATCTCATTGTTCAGATGATGTATATTACTGTCAGAAGTCAAATTTGAACTGGCTTTTGTCCTAGGGTTCTGGTAGTTATGGGCTTTTTCAGCTTGAATATTTGCAAAAATTCACTGTAAGAGTTTTGAGGGTTTAAGGCTTCTCATTGTCATTGTCATTTCTTCTTACTAATTTTTCCACGTATTAAAGCAAAATAGGTCCCTACTCTGCCTCCTTCCCCCACATCTCACCTTCTAAATATTAAGGCCTGCGTTTTGGCAGTTGTGGTAGCTGCCTCACTTGCTAGGGGAAGAGTTTTGCAAGGTTGCAGGGTAAGATCTGTCAGCTGACACTTGCTCACATGAGAGCCAGTAAGAGGGTGGTGTAGCCAGCGTTAGAACAACCTTGCTGCTGAAGGCAAGACACTGCATTGGCCAGAGCTATATGAATAGGTCTTGTGACCAGTTAATTGACTAGGGCATAATCTCCAGCTGGGAAGCACAGATGGAATGAGTCAGTCCAAGCTGCTCAACCTGTTGAGTGTTTTGTCTTTGCTAACTGGAGTACACGCTTAGGAAAAATAGGAAGTAGGATTTGCACTTGGCTATGTTTATAATGGGTTTGCCCAGAACATGCTTTATAACATGATGGATGCATCTGACTTCCTAAATCATCCTTGGGCTTAATTTACGTAACAAATGAATGTTCCTTTTTTTTTTTTTAAGCTTCTAAAAGAGGAAAGTAGTAGGCTGTTGCCAAGTAGCTTGTCTTTCATACTGTGTGGGGAGTAAAATGATCATTTAGAACTGCTGGTCACTGTGGAATGTCTGTCATATAACCAAAGAATTTCAAGACGTGTGTCCAAGTCCATACTGATGGTCAGGATAAACCAGAAGAACATTAAGCCACTCAGGACATGTGCGGCGGCACAGCGAAGACCACAGCCAGCCACGGGGCTGGCAAGATCCAGCCAGATGTGTGAGTGATGCCGTATCTGGTGCTGGGAGGATTTACTCGACACTTTTATGCACAAACATTCGAAAATTTGCCAAGATAGGAAAGGGCGCCAGTCACACGGAACCAGAGGACAGGTTTGAAACTTTAGTTTTATTTTAAAGTCTCAGAGAAAGTTTAATTGTACCTTGGAGATGGATCTGAAAGTTTGTATTTTTTTTTAAAATTGCCTCATTAGTGGGTGCAACAGAGACCGTTTCTTTTCTTTCCTTTACAGAAAAGGTATAGGCATGTCTGTTTTTCCTGTTTGTTATGATTCTACTATTCATTGCTTCTTAACTTTTTTTTTTTTTGGTACTGGGGATTGAATCCAGAGGTATTCTGCTTCTGAGCGACATTCTCAGCCCTTTATATTTTTTGTTTTGAAATAGGGTCTTCTCTAGGCTCCTGAGAGTCTCACTGTGTTTCTGAGGCTGTCCTCAAACCTGCCAGTCTCCTGTCTTGGCTTCCCGAGTACTGGGATTACAGGCATGTGCCACCACACCGGGCCCGTCTTCACTTATTACCTGTGCTGGAGCCAGTTTGAAAGAAGTGACATTATCCTTTATTGAAGCTTGAGTGATTCTATTTGATTTATCAGAAGAAAAAAGTTGCAGTCCTGAAGTACCTCCATATCTAATCGGAAATGGGGGCTAGCCTGGATGTTCCCACTTCAGAATCTGCATGGTGGGCACAGGGTAATATTTCTGGTGGCAGCAGTGTTGTTAGGGAGAGCCCAGTCTTGCCCTGAAACTCCATTTCTGAGAAGTATGTATTACAACCAACCAATTTTAATAGTGAAGCTTGTCAAAAAGAGTAATGATCATTGGTATGTTCTTTAGGTTGATCACTTCATGTACTTTGGAAGAACTCATTAATTTCAGTAGTAGAACTTAAGCCCTATTTTTAAAGAATTTTACTGCATATTAAAAAAGGGAAAACTGAGAATTGCATTTTATTTCAAAATTTTCTGTTGATAAGTAGAAAGGAGAACTAGAAGTTAAACTCTGGTTCCCACAATGGGTATATAAGTAAGTTTTTAAATTCCTTTACATGTTTTTTCTTTCAAAAATTTTTCAAGATTAACATGTCTCATAAACCTTTTATCTCTTAGTATGTTTATTGGTTTGGTTAAAAAATAATGGGGAAGCCAGGCGTGGTGGTGCACGCTTGTAATCCCAGCATTTGGGAGGCTGAGACAGGAGGATTGTGGTTTGAGGACAGCCTCAGCTACTTAGTGAGGCCCTTTGTAACTCAGTGAGACACTGTTTCAAAATAAAGAATAAAAAAAAATTGGGCTCAGGGTGTCACTCAGAAGTAGAATGCCCCTGGGTTCCATGCCCATTACATAATAATAATAATAATAATAATAATAATAATAGGAATGTGGGGTGTGGTTGCTTGTCATCCAAGCATTTGGGAGGCTGAGACAAGAGGATCGCAGTTTGTGGCTAGCCTCAGCCACTTAGTGAGGCTCTTTGCAACTCAGTGAGACCCTATTTCAAAATAAAGAATAAAAAAAATGAGGATACAGTTTCTGTTATGTAAGAATCCTTGTCTGAGGAAATCGGGTACAATGGCACACACCTATAACCCCAGGTGAGTGTGTGGTAACTTAATAATAATTATTTCAGAATAAAACATGAAAAGGGCTGGGGATGTAGCTCAGAGGTACAGCATCTCAAGGTTCAATCCTTAGGAGAGACTTTATAAAAGGGCAAGTCAACTGCAGCATAAGGAGCCCAGTAGATGGAGCGTTGTGAAGAGGGCTAGATGAGGAAGAGGTAATGAATGATGTGGTACTTTAGAAAAATGCAATTGGAGTCTACAGATAGAGGTTTCACTTTGATGTTGTCTGTTTTTATCTGTTTCTTATCAAGAAAGGGCCCCTGGGGATAGGGGAGGGCAAGAGGAAGCTGAGTTTATCTGGAATGAGTTTATCAGGAGACTGTGATCCCTATCGCTGCTGCCCAGGAGGCTTTTCTGGGTCTCACTCTTTACTGTTAAGCTGTATCGTAGGCTCAGATCACTTTAAAAGTTTTCTCCTCTCAGATTCAGGTGTAGTTTAGGACCTTCTGTATTCTCTATGTGTTGCTTTATAGAATTCCAGATCCCCAAATAGTTACTTGAGGTGGGTATCCACATAAAATAATATGCAGGATACACTAATATTTTTAAAACTTGTAAAATTTTTGGTAAGAGATGCTACTTCTCCCTTTCAATGAACTTGCTACTTTTTGTTAGGATTTTAATTATTTTTAATTTATTTTATTTTATTGTATTGGGGATTGAAGCTGGATACAGTCCTATTTTGTTTTATCTTGAAACAGGGTCTCACCAAGTTGCTGAGAGTTTTGCTAAGTTGCTGAGGCTGGCCTGGAACTTGCAGTCTCTTGTTTCAGCCTCCCAAGTACTGGGATTATAGGCATGCACCACCATGCCCAGATTTAATTTTTATTTAAGCAACACTTTAAACTTAACCAAACATTTTAATTTCCAATAACTCCTTTATCTTACTTTAGATTTACTTCCCTAATGCTGAGGTGTTCTTTTAGAATTTTGTTCAATGGTGACATGTCAACTAATTTGGAGTTAATTGGACTTTATCTCTGATCAGACCAGTTGCCTTGGTGTAGGCTTCATTCACTTTCTCTTCCCATTCTTACAATCTTGGAAATATATTTGTTATTTGTAGTGTCGTGCTTGGTTTCCAGAAATTTATAAGAGTCAGGCCAACCTCCAGGATAGAAGTGAATTATTGACAGGAGCTTGGGCCATAAGGATCTGGCTCCGGAGTGCTTGCCAAGTCATGCGGCAGTCAGGCAGGGAGACTTCCAGCTCACGTTTTGCTTTGGCGATCTTAACTCAGTAGTCTCAGGGACTCTTCAGTTGAGCATACTGCTAAGCAGGGTGGTTCATTTTTTCTTTCTCCTCATGATTTTTTTTTTCGTTATTCAAAAGATGAAGATTACGTAAACATAGTAGTTACATGGCATACCTAACAGTGTCATGCAGACAAAAAGAACTACTTTTGACTTTTACTGTGGTTTCATGGACAGAGCTGTCCTTTCATTACCTCTACTCCCCTTCGCTATTGTAATGACAGATACTGGCATTCAGTTTAGTTCACACAATTCCAGAGTCAACAAAAGACAGCAAAGTTTGATGAAGCATCTTAAAATGGTTTGCCAATAAAAACTTCCTTGCTAAAATTCAGTTCCAATTCGGTAACTGAAATATGATGTTGGGTATATGATGTAGTATTCATATAATTACTTCCAATTTTCTTTCTTAAAATCTGGACTGTAAACTGGGTGTCGTGGCACATGCTTGTAATCCATCACTTGAGAGGCTGAGACAGGAGGATGTAGGTATGCGGCCAGGCTCAGCTACTTAGTGAGGCCCTCTGCAACTTAGTGAGGTCCTGTTTCAAAGTAAAGAATAAAAAATAGGGCTGGAGGTGTAGCTCAGAGATAGAATGCCCCTGGGTTCCATCCCCAGTACTGAAGAAGAAGAAAAAAAAATCTGGACTGTAGCAAAACTGTTAATAACCTCTGACTTTTCAGATTTAGTGAGCAAATTAGATAGGCCATAGGGCTGTTTATTTTTTTTTAGTGGTACTAGGGATTAAACCCAGGGAGTATCCTACCTCCGAGCTACATCCCCAGTCCCATTTTATTTTTATTTTCAAACAGAGTCCTACAAGGTTGATGTGTCTCACTGTTTGCTGAGGCTGTCCTCGAACCTGCAGCCCTCCTGTCGTGGGCTCCCAAGTACTGAGATTATAAGCACCCGCCACCACGCTTGGCCATAGGGCTGATTATACGAGAATTCTGTATTTGCTAAATTATATATGTATCATTGTTTCTCTGGTAGCAAGAGAAAACCTGCCATACCTCATCCATAAAGTGTACCTTTCACACACCAAAGAGGAACCAAAACTAGTAATTTCAGAGTAAATTGTGCTTAACAGTTTCATATCTTGAAATTTGAATTCAGAAGAAATCCCTTGCCCTGCTCTAGAATCACCATGATGGGGGCTCTGGATGCGGCTCAGGGGTAGGGTCAGTGCTTCACGTGTCTAAGGCTGGGTTCCATCCCTAGTGCGTCAAACTCCAAGAAACAATAGAACCCCCAGGGTGGAAGAGGAATTGGAGTGGATATCTGACTTATATACATTTCAGCTAAACCTGCTTTTTATTTTATTTTTTTATGATACTGGGAAGTGAACTCAGGAACATTCTACCTCTGAGCTACACCCCCAGCCCTACTCTATTTTTATTTTAAAACAGGGTCTCACTACGTTGATGAGAGTCTCACTACTTGCTGAGGCTGTCCTCTAACCTGAGATCCTCCTGTCTCAGACTCCCAAGTACTTACTAGGATCACAGGAGTGAGCCATCACACCTGACTTCTAAATTATTTCCTTCCTTCCTTCCTTCCTTCCTTCCTTCCTTCCTTCCTTTCTCTTTTTTTCTTTCTTCCTTTCTTTCTTTCACAGGTATGGGGATGGAACCCAGGGACATTTGATCTCTGAGCTACACTTCCAGCTCTATTTTTTATTTTTTTATTTTTTTGGTGGTACTGGGGGTGGAACTCAGAGGCTTTCTACCTCCGGGCTATACTCCCAGACCTATTTTTTTAATATTTTATTTGGAAACAGAGTCTCGCTAAGTTGCTGTCACTAAGTTGCTGAGAGCCTCACTAAGTAGCTGAGTCTGGCTTCGAACCTGTGTGATCTTCCTGTCTCAGCCTCCCAAGCACAGGGATTACAAGTGTGTGCCACCACACTGGCTTATTCTTTATTTTGAAAAAGGGTCTCACTGAGTTGCAGAGGGCCTCACTAAGTAGCTGAGGCTGTCCGCGAACTGCGTGAACTGCGATCTTCTGGTCTCAGCCTCCGGAATGCTGGGATTACCAGTGTGCGCCACCACGCCTGGCGCTAGTCTTTATTTATAGGAGCTCTTATTACTGAGTAGGAAATGCAGAACTAGTCACTGATTTAGAAAGCAATATGCTAAGGCAACAGTCTAAAGAATTCTGAAGATTCTAGGAAAAGGCCATTAAAAGAAAGTGCAACACAAGTTGTAAGCGTGGGAAGTGTTTTCATTGTGTTCTGCACATAGAAACAGTGTGAAAACCATTCTACGTTGATACTACTTAATAGAAAATGCAGCTGTTGGACAGGTTGAATGAAGTGAAGTGGGAAGAGGAAAAAAAAAAACAATCGCAGTCAGCTGATAGTGTAGTGCTGTGACAAGTTTCCCAAGGAGGTTGTAAAGTGCTGGGTGTGACTGTTTCAGTTGTGTTGGTCATTGCTGTCACAAGTTCTTCTGCCCTTCCCGCATTCCTTCCCTTTTTACTGATTTTATATGCAGTGAGGACTTTTCTTTTACTAGTTAGAAGAGTTCATTCCCAGTGGCTGATGATTAGGATTTTGATATATAATTGATATATAATTTGATACTGATTGAGTGAATGTATGAATATAGTGGCAGTTCGGCATGCTGTAGTTTCATGTCTGATTTCGGTCTCAAGAGCATTCTGCTCGGCTCTGCTCAACCGGAAGGCTCAGTGGGTGGGCAGGCCCTGCTTCTCCTGTTTGACTCCTGTTGTGAGCCAGGCTGTGGCTTAGCCACATCCTTTTATTGTTCTAGTAACAAAAGCTGAATATCTGCTGAACAGCGATGTAGCAGTCCCTGCTGTGAACAGGAGAGAGCAGTACCTTGTGACCATCTGAGGTTATAGTGGGCTCCCAGTCTAAACTCACCAAAGGGAGTCCAGGCTGTGGGCTGTGAAACAATAGTGTTCCTAGAAAGGCTTTTCCTTTTTATGGGGTCCCACAGGGATGCTTGCATATCACATAGCATCTGTCAGCTTTGTATCTTGAAGTGTTTAATTCTTTTATCAGTTAAACTATTGGTTTGTTCCATATCTTTGTACTTTTGAGGGGTACTAGAGATTGAACCCAGAGACATTCTATATCTGAGCTATGCCTCCAACTCTTTTTTATGTTTTATTTTTTATTTTTTCTGGTACTGGAGATTGAATCCAGGCACATTTTACCTCCCAGGTATACCTTTAGCCCTATTTTATATTTTGAAACAGGTCTCACTCGGTTGATGAACGTCTCACTACTTGGTGAGGCTGTCCTCAAACCTGCGATCCTCCTGTCTCAGCCTCCCAGATACAGGCTTGTACCCCCACGCCTGACTCTTATCTTTTATTTTGAAACAGGATCTAAGTTGCTAAGGGTCTCACTGAATTGCTGAGACTGGCTTCTAACCTTCAATCTTTCTGTCTCATTTTGTTCAAGTACTGGGATTACCATTGCAGTGTGCATGAGTGTGTGCTTGCGTGTATGTGTTGTGTGTGTGTGTGCACGCGCGCATGCACAGCTTTTAGGTTAATGCTAATGGTGAGTCAAATCTGGTAATTTAGTTAGTATTTGGTGTCTTTTCCAGTTTGTAACTCTCTGTTATCTGTCCATAACTCACAAGACCCAAAGATGTTAGCAAAATGGGAAAACTTGGCTCTGGGTACTCAAGGGTATCAAGACTATCTTGGTGGTATTCTTTTTCCATGTGACGGAGGAAGCTATGAGGTATTTGATGAATTGTAGTCTCCATAGGGTGAAAAGCGATTACAGAGATTTTGTGTGTGTGTGTGTGGGGGGGCACTGGAGATTAAACCCAGGGGCATTCTGCTGCTGAGCTATACATACCCCAGCCCTATTTTAGTCTTTATTTTGCAACATGATCTCACTAAGTTGCCAGTTGCCGAGGCTGGCTTTGAACCTTCAATCCTCCTGTCTCAGGCTCCCAAATACTGGGATTACAAATGTGTGTCACCACACCAGCTTAATCATGTTTTTTTTTTTTTTATCAAGTTTTTAAAGAATTTTCTATTTCAGATGACAGCCCTTTATTAGGCTTGCTAATGTGTTTTAGATTTATTAGATTTGTAAATATTTTTCCCCAGACTTTGGCTCTTCCCATTCTCTTAACAGTGCCTCCTGCAGAAGTTTTTGTTTTGCTTTTTTGCAGTACTAGGGATGAAACCCAAGGGCATTCTACCAGACTACACCCCCAGCCCTATTTTTTATTTTGAAACAGGATCTCACTGAGTTGCAAAGGGCCTCACTAAGCTGCTGAGGCTGTCCGTGAACTTTGATCCTCCTGTTCCAGCCTCCCAAATGCTGGGATTACAAGCGTGCTCCACCACACCCAGCAGAAGTTTTTAATTTTAGTGAAGCTTAGTTTACAATGATTTCTTTCATGAGTTGGGCATGAGTTGGTGCAAGCCTATGATCCCAGTAAATGGGAGGCTGAAACAGGAGGCAGAGGCTCAAGGACACCCTCTGCAACTTAGACACTGTTAAAGAAAAAAAAATAGGATAGAGATATTGTTCAGAGTTAGGCTGTTCCTCTACCCTTGAGTTCAATCCCTAGTACAAAAAAATTTTTCCCCATGCATTATGTCTTTGGTGCTTTATATAAAAACTCTTTGCCAAGTCCAGTGTCATCTAGATTTTCTCTTATTTTTTATGAGCAATATAGTTTTGCATGTTACATTTATATTTGTGGTACCTTTTAAGTTAATTTTTGTGAAGGGTGTAAGGTCTGTAGGCAGACTGAGTTTTTTGCATGCGAATGTCCAGTTTTTCTAGTACCAGTTGTTAAAAGATCAAATTCTACTTGTTCATTGCTGATGTATGAGATATTTTAAAAATACTCTGACGTGTATTTCTTCAGAACTGATTAAAGGACACTGTCTATGTTTATATCAGGCTAAGCTACTTTCCCCATTTTTTCTTAAATGCCTCTCTACATTTTTGCTTTATATTGTTACTAAATGTATGTATGTATGTATGTATGTATGTATGTATGTATGTATTGTGGTACTGGGGATGGAACCCAGGGACATTCTACCTCCAAGCTATGCCCCCAGCCCTATTTTTTATTCTTTATTTTGAAACAGGGTCTCACTGAGTTGCAAAGGGCCTCACTAACTAGCTGAGGCTGGCCACAAACCGGGATCCTCCTGTCTCAACTTCCCAAATGCTTGGATTACAATCGTGCATCACCACGCCCAGCTACCAGTGTTTATTTTGTTATGTGGATGTAAGCTGTGTTGAGCAAATTATATTGTATGTCAAGCTATATAATCTGCTTTTTAGTCATTATAAATATGATAGCTTTCCCAGGTCATTAAGATAGATTTTTATGTTTGTGTGCTTATGTGTTCATATACACACACATGCACACACATCCTCTCTTTCTCTTTCTTTTTTTTCTAGCTAGTGTGTGTGGTGATAAGGAACTGCCTTTTGATGAGCCCCAGATTAGATTTGCCCATCTTTGTACTTCTGATAGCTATTAAAAATTGCCCTCTATATTGTTAGTGTTGGGGAACTGCTCTGGGGACCCTGTTGGGCTCCTGGAACTGTTCCCATGAGAGAGAGAGATGTAGCCACGGGTTCTTGTTCTAAACCAGGTATAGAAAACTTTAGTCTGAATTCTTGCTGAGAAAGCTAGCCCAAATTCTTCCTGGAAGCTTAAATGTTTATTATTACAAAGACGGAAAGATAGACTATATATTTAACAAAAGCCCTATACCCGAAATAATATAGGGGGTGACCTGAAAAGAAGTCACCGAACGAATTGTTCCAGATACAGAGCATTTTTATAACCAGTCTTCTGACCTGACTAAGACTAATTCACCTTTTATCCAGGGCAGGTCTTTTGTTATGATGATGGTGATTTCTGGCTTGGCCAAAAAAACCCCACAAACAGACCAAAAAACCTTACTGCCTTACTGCAGGTATAAGCCTAGATTTCTTTGTTAGGACCAGAATGATTCACAAGGTCAGGGTCCACGTGGTATCTGCTCCTCTTTCACAGAGGTCAGTATCCTCTTGGGGGAATTCTTAACTTTTGCTAGATGTCATTTATTATGTAAGCCTGTTTTTAGAATGTGAAGGTCCTAGGTCCCAACTCCTCTGTCCACTGCTAATTACTTTTAGTGAGGGTACTTTGCATTATAACAGCTACCTGAGTGCCTGGCTTACTGCTTTTCTTTTTACATTTGAATCCCACTTTCGATAAACCAATTAATACCCAAACTATTTTTGAATATTTTTAAGCCATTTCCTAATACTGGTACACATATGTGGTGACAACATTTTGCATCTCTATCTGTACTTACCTAGTGTGAGATGTCCAGCTTTTGAATTTTTGCCAGTCCTACTATATTTATGATTTTAATTTCCTCTCTTTGCCTTTCTTTTACTTATTTTCTTTTTCTCTTTGTGGTAGTGGGGATCAAGTATGGAGTCTTGTACATTCTAGGCAAGGGCGCTCAGTGAGCTCCATCTTTAGACCTTTCACATACGTTTAGATCAGGCCTTGCTCTGTTGTCCTGGATGCTCTCCTTCTCTCTCTCTTTTGTGGGTCTGGGGATGGAACCCAGGGGCATTCGACCTCCGAGCTATACCTCTTGCCCTATTGTTTTGTTCTTTAATTTGAAACAGGGTCTTACTAAGTTATGGAGTAGCTGAGGCAGTTCGCAGAGAGCCTCAGCTACTTGTCCTTTGCAACTCAGTGAGACCCTGTTTCTAAATAAAGAATGAAAAATAGGGTTGGGAATATAGATTGGAGGTAGAATTCCCCTGGGTTCCATCCCCAGTACTGCAAAAAAAGAAAAAGAAAAGAAAAGTACAATTTAGCTGGACGTGGTAGTGCACACTTGTATAATCCTAGTACTTGGGAGGCTGAGACATGAGGATCGGATTCATGGCCAGCCTCAGCTACTAGTGAGGCATTCCACAGCTTAGTGAAACTCTGTTTAAAAAAAAAAAAGAAAATAAAAAAAATTGGGCTGGGGGTGTAGCTCAGAGGTAGAATGCCCCTGGTTCAATCCCAGCATCACATTAAAAAAAAAAAAAAAAAGTATGATTAGGGGGAGGGGGTGGGGAACACTGTTGTCATTCTGGTACTTTGAAGGCTGAGACTGGATTATTGCAGTTTCAAGGCCAGTCTCAGAAACTTAGCCAGACCCTGCTTCCAAATAAAAAAATAAAATAGGGTTGGGATGTAGCTCAGAGGTAGAATGCCCTGAATTCAATCTCTGGTACCCCCAACCCCCCACCAAAGTGAGACTCAGCATCTTTTCATAGATTTAAGGAGCATCTCATTTTTTATTTTTTATTTTTGGTGCTACTAGGAATAGAACCCAGGGGCACTCTACCTCTGAGCTATAGCCCCAGCCCTATTTTTTATTCTTTATTTTGAAACAGGGTCTCACTGAGTTGCAAAGGGCCTCACTAAGTAGCTGAGGCTGTCCGTGAACCATGATCCTCCTGAATCAGCCTCCCAAATGCTGGGATTACAAGCATGCATCACGACTCCTGACTTCCATATCAATTTTTTTCCTATTAATTATCACTATCTTTTGCCTACTCTACTATTGCCTCCCAGATTTTTAAAAAATAGACTTCAAGTTCTTTATATGTCAGGGAGATTAACCCATTATGATTTGTATGAACTACTAATTTTTTGTCAACTTTTAAAAAGCCCTTGTTAATAGATAGGTATTTTTAGGCATAATTAATTTCACACTGTATAATTCTGTGTTCTGCTTCACATTTGTGTGTGTGCATGTATGTGTGCGCACGTGTGTGTGTGTTTGTGTGTGCGACATTGGGGATTGAACCCAGAGGCATTCTGCTTCCAACTACACTCCCAGCCCTATTTCATTTTTATTTTGAGGTCTCTCTAGGTTGCTGAGAGCCTCACTACTTGCTGAGATGGTCCTCAAGCATGCAATCCTCTTGCCTCAGCCTCCTAAGTACTGGGGAGTTACAGGCATGTGCTAACACGCCTGGCTCTGCATTTCAGTCTTAATATTATATCAATAGCATCTTTAGTTTTAAAACACAGTAGGTTTTTATACCTCAGAAGGAAAAGCAGAGGAGGGTGTGGCCCTGCCTAGTTCACTGCTGTTGTTAAGGTCAGGTAACAGATGTTGGGACAACACATAATCTGGGGTCAGAAGACTTTGGTTTGAGTCTTAACTTTACCACTTACTGGTTATAGCCTTGTTGAAATCTAACTTTTTAATAAAACAGATTATATATTATAGGCTATCACAGGACATTTGTGAAGGTCAGCTCAGGTGAATCCTGTAAAAGTGTTTGGTAATTCTAAAGTGTTTGGCAGTTATTTGTGTGTAAGCTGTACATTCTGATTACCAGCCTTCCCCTTCCTACATCCCAGTGCCAGACCTTCTGGAATAGGGTCTCTAGGCTCTGTGAGAATTATGTAGTAAAAAGGGCAATTACATAATGTGGTGGAAATTTATTTGATATGGTACTAGAACAGCAATAACAAGATAAAAACCATAGGTGGGTTTAATAAATGAGAAGAGGGATTGCTTGAGAGGAATTTTCTTCTGTTCCTGGGGAAGGAAGGGGCTGGGAAAGGACTGGAAGACATAGTGAATGCTGGGAAGAAAGCTCAATAAATGCCATTGTCTTAAGGCCAAACTATGGATTGGAAAACTGAATCTGAATGCCTTGAATTCACTAAGGTAGTTTTCCTGTAGTTCTCCCACTGCCTCCTGCTTCAGCTACCAAGAAGCCTGTTCATTCATTCATTCCTTCATTTATGTACTGGGGATTAAATCCATGTGCATTCTACCTCTGTACTACCTCCCAGCCCTCCCTCTCTTTTTGTTTGTTTTGCAACAGGGTTTCACTAATGAAAGTTTTGCTAAATTACTGAGGCTGGTCTTGAACCTGCCATCCTCTTGTCTCAGCCTGCCAAGTACTGGAATTACAGGCATGTGCTACCACACCGTTATCAAGAAGCCAAGCCTCCTAACAGGACTGATAGCATGGGTGTATGTCATAAAGCTATATGAGATTCCCCCACCCCTAATACCGGGTATTTAACCCAGGGCCTTACACATGCTAGGCAAGAGTTTTACCACTGAGCTACATCTCCAGCCTTTTTTGTTTTTTTATTTTGAGATGGGGTTTTGCTACATTGCCAAGACCGCCCTTGAACTTGAGATTTTCATGCCTTAGCTTCCCTAGTAGAGTAGCTGGGATTGCAGGTGTGTACTATCATTCCTGGCAATAATAGATTCTTTGGTGGATTTTAAATAAGAAGGGACCATTTCTTTTGTAGTGCCCATATTCTTTATTTAAAATTCTTCAAGAGATAGCACAGTTACATGGGTTAATATTCAAAAATCACAAAAGCATGGTGTACTTAAGAGTATGCTTACTGTATACCTGGCTCTGTGTTAGGCACTTCATACAGAGCACAGAGAAAAGCTGCAATATAAAGAGTACACAGAGGCTGGGCGTGGTGATGCACATTTATAATCCCAGCATTTGGGAGGCAGAGACAGGAGGATTGCGGTTTGCGGACAGCCTTAGCTACTTAGTGATGCCCTTTGCAACTCAATGAGACCCTGTTTCAAAGTAAAGAATAAAAAACAGGGCTGGGAATGTAGCATGGTGGTAGAATGCTCCATCCTCCATTACTGCCAAAAAAAAAAGTACATAGTAGTTGGGCACGGAGGGAGGCTGAGACAGTAGGATCACAGGTTCAAGGACAGCATGAGCAAGAAGTAAGACTCTCATCAACCTAGTGAGACCCTGTTTCAAAATAAAAATAAGCGGCCACCGAGGCTGCTGTTTGTCAGGGACAAAAGCTGCCTCCGCGCTGCCCGTTCCCGCTGCCGGGGCTCACCCGCCGCTGTCACCGGTGTGGATCCGAGAGCTGTGTCTGCCAGAAGCCTCTTGGAGCAGAGACCAAAAGGTCAAGGAAACAGTGCAAAATGAATCCATATATCAAAAGGATGGATTAAAGGATGATGATTTTGAACCTTACTTGAGTTCACAGGCAAGACCCAATAATGCTTATACTGCCATGTCAGACTCCTACTTACCCAGTTACTACAGCCCCTCCATTGGCTTCTCCTATTCTTTGGGTGAAGCTGCTTGGTCTACTGGGGGTGACACAGTCATGCCCTATCTAACTTCTTATGGACAGCTGAGCAACGAAGAGCCCCACTTCCTACCAGATGCAGTGTTTGGACAACCAGGAGCCCTAGGTAGCACTCCATTTCTTGGTCAGCATGGTTTTAATTTCTTTCCCAGTGGCATTGACTTCTCAGCATGGGGAAATAACAGTTCCCAGGGACAGTCTACTCAGAGCTCTGGATATAGTAGCAATTATGCTTGTGTACCTAGCTCCTTAGGTGGAGCCATGATTGATGGACAGTCAGCTTTTGCCAGTGAGACCCTCAATAAGGCTCCTGGCATGAATACTATACACCAAGGGATGGCAGCATTGAAGCTGGGTAGTACAGAAGTTGCAAGCAGTGTTCCAAAAGTTGTGGCTCTGCTCTTGGTAGTGGGTCCATTACTAGTAACATCATGACTTCCAATAGTTTGCCTCCAGCTACCATTGCTCCTGCAAAACCAGCATCTTGGGCTGATATCGCTAGCAAGCCTGCTAAACAGCAACCCAAGCTGAAGACCAAGAATGGCATTGCAGGGTCAAGTCTTCCACCACCCCCAATAAAGCATAACATGGATATTGGAACTTGGGATAACAAGGGTTCTGTGGCAAAAGCCCCCTCACAGGCTTTGGTTCAGAATATAGGTCAGCCAACCCAAGGGTCTCCCCAGCCTGTAGGTCAGCAGGCTAACAGCCCTCCAGTGGCTCAGGCATCAGTAGGGCAACAGACACAGCCATTGCCTCCACCTCCACCACAGCCTGCCCAACTCGCAGTCCAGCAACAGGCAGCTCAGCCAACTCAGGTTCTGGCTAGCACCTCAGAACCGTAGCAGTGGGTCTGGTCATAATGGGGTGGATGGTAATGGAGTAGGGCACTCCCAGGCTGGTTCTGGATCTATTCCCTCAGAACCTCACCCATGTTGGAGACGCTATGGTCCATTAATAACTATAACCCCAAGGATTTTGACTGGAATCTGAAACATGGCCGGGTTTTCATCATTAAGAGCTACTCTGAGGATGATATTCACCCTTCCATTAAGTATAATATCTGGTGCAGCACAGAACATGGTAATAAGAGACTGGATGCTGCTTAACGTTCCATGAACGGGAAAGGCCCCGTTTACTTACTTTTCAGTGTCAACGGCAGTGGACACTTCTGTGGCGTTGCAGAAATGAAATCTGCTGTGGACTACAACACATGTGCAGGCGTGTGGTCCCAGGACAAGTGGAAGGGTCGTTTTGATGTCAGATGGATTTTTGTGAAGGACGTTCCCAGTAGTCAACTGCGACACCTTCGCCTAGAGAACAGCGAGAATAAACCAGTGACCAACTCCAGGGACACTCAGGAAGTGCCTCTGGAAAAGGCTAAGCAGGTGTTGAAAATCGTAGCCAGCTACAAGTGCACCACTTCCATTTTTGATGATTTCTCACACTATGAGAAACGCCAAGAGGAAGAAGAAAGTGTTAAAAAGGAACGCCAAGGTCGTAGGAAGTAAGTAGCTCTGCCCAGACCGCAGCAACCGTTGCAGGTTGCATCGGCATATCCTAAGAGGAAAAAATGACCTTCAAGAGAATTAGGACTTTTTTCTTAATTTCATTGACTTCAGAGACAATTGCAGACCTGCAGTTTAAGTATTGGAACTTCACAAAAGATATAGGACTTAACTGGAAAATGGGAGAAAAAAAAGAAAAAAGAAAAAAAACTAAACAAAAATTCCCTCTAGGTAGTTTCTTCCCTAAAATCGACACATGTCTGCATTTGGCCCATTATTTTCAAAACAGTTCCTTTAATTCTTAAATGAGCACTAATCTTTCTTTTCTAATGTCTATAAACTAGGAACTATCTGAATTAAAAAAAATCACTGACAGATGGAACATGATGCATGGTGTCACCAACTAGGTTACTTTCCCTGTTAGCTGTTTTCCTAAAAGTACTAACCTAGCAAAAATGCATGTAGTTCTTGTCTATCACTGCCATCTTACTTACATATTTAACATAAATAGATTGTTACTGGGTGGGAAATAATGCATACATTGTGCTGCCAGGTGTGCGGTGATTTCCATCTGAAGCATCATTTTCCCCTTTCCTTCACCTTGTCTTTCTTTTCGGGTTATAGCTGTCGTGTCTTTATTGTTCGTTTGTTTTCTGGTACTAGAGATTGACCCAAGTATGGTCTACTTTAAAGCTACACCCCAGCCCTTTTTATTTTGAAACAGGGTTTGCAAGGTTACTGAGGCTCTCACCACATTGCTGAGGCTGTCCTTGAACCTGTAATTCTCCTGTCTCAGCTGCCCAAGCACTGGGATTACAGACATGCACCGCCATGCCCAGCAGTTTGTCATTGTTTAGGGAAGAAGTAATTCAGACTTAGAATCATGGAACTTTTAAACAAAATGTACTTATCTAAGTCATTTGTTCAAAATTCTACAGTAAGAAGAGAGAGGCCACCCTATTTTCTTGTGCCTAAAAGTCATGAAGTAGTCAAATACATTGTCCCCTGATGACAGATATGGTCTTCTTCCCTGTTCTCAACGAAAGCAGAGAAATGAGGTAGTTCTGATTCAATGCAGTTTTGAAATGGTCAGTATCTTAAGGAAGAAGCCCAGGCTTATTTTTTGTCCCATTGAGGTGTGGGGAGCCTTGCTCGGTGCTCACAGAAGCTCCTTAGTAAGTGCTGGCTGACCAGAGAAGTGAATGGGAGTGAGCTGGGCTTGTCATCCCAGTATTTGGGAGGCTGAGACAGGAAGATCACAGGTTTGAGGCCAGCCTGAGCTACTTAGTGAGGCCCTCTGCAACTCAGTGAGACCCTGTTTCAAAATGAAGAATAAAAAATAGGGCTGGAGGGGTAGCTCAGTAGAATGCCCCTGGGTTCCATCCCCAGTACAGGAAAAAAAAAAAAAAAAGCTATGAATGTGAATGAGAATATATTTGGCGTCTGTCTCTTGTCTCTAACTTGGGCCTGCATATCAGAGGTGGTAGGGAAGTGGTAGGGAAGGAGCTGGGATTGCTCTCTCTTTTAATCTTTTTAAATTGGGCTGTATAAACACTGCCTGGGAGACTATCCCAAGGCTGTGAAACTAGTGGGAGCCAAAGAGGAGCCTTGATTCTGGGCCTCCTTCTGAAGAATGTATTTAGTGGCCTTTGTCTTGCCTCAATTTCCTTTACCAAACTACTTGACTGTGATTTTTCTCTAGAGATGGTAAATGTCAAAATTATGATTGTTAAACCATAACAGTATTTATACAGAAGAGAATCTTCCATATATATATATATATATATATATATATATATATATATTTTTTTTTTTTTTTTTTTTTTTTTTTTTTTTTTTTTTGCCGTACTAGGGATGGAACCCAGGGGCATTCTACCTCGGAGCTGCACCCCTAGCCCTATTTTTTATTCTTTATTTTGAAACCAATCTCACTGAGTTGCAAAGGGCCTCACTAAGTAGCTGAGGCTGTCGGTGAACTGCGATCCTCTGGTCTCAGCCTCCCAAATGCTGGGATTACAGTTGTGTGCCACCACGCCCACTATATTTGATAAGACACTTTTTAAGCCATCTGGGTCAAAACATTGGACAATCTGCATATATACTTTTCCTGTACCTTTATTTTCCATTTATTTATTTATTTATTTGTGATACTGAGAATGGAATCAGGGTCATTCTACCTCTGATTTACACACCCAGCCCTAATTTTAATTTTTCTTTATTTTTTGAAACAGGATCTCACTAAGTTGCAGAGGATGTCAATAAATTGCTGAGGCTGGCCAGGAACCTGCAATCCTTCTGTCTCAACCTCCCAAGTACTACTGAGAAAGGAGGATCACAGTTCGTGAACAGCCTCAACTACTTAGTGAAGCCCTTTGCAACTCAGTGAGACCCTGTTTCAAAATAAAGAATAAAAATTAGAGCTGGAAAGCGGGCGTGGTGGCGCACACTTGTAATCCCAGCATTTGGGAGGCTGAGACCAGAGGATCGCGGTTCACGGACAGCCTCAGCTACTTAGTGAGGCACTCCATAACGTAGTGAGACCCTGTTTAAAAATAAAGAATAAAAAATAGAGCAGGGGGGTGTAGCTCAGAGGTTGAATACCCCTGGGTTCCATTCCTAGACCTGCAAAAAAAAAAAAAAAAAAAAAATAGAGCCGGGGTGTAGCTGGGAGGTAGAATGCCCCTGGATTCAATCCCCAGTACGAAAGAAAGAAAGAAAGAAAGAAAGAAAGAAAGAAAGAAAGAAGGAGGAAGGAATTGTGCAAACCTGCAAAATCCTCCTGTCTCAACCTTCCAGATACTCAAGTACTGGGATTATAAGACTGCTGCCATGCCCAGCTCATTAAGAATTGTGCAGCTTTCAACATAGAGATGCATGCATTAATTTCGTGATTTGGTTTTCATTCTTTTGGATAGATAACCAGAAGTGGTATTGCTGGATCATATGGTGGGTTCATTCTCATTCTTCTGAGGATCCTCCATACTGTTTTCCAAATTGGTTGTACTAATTTGAAATCCCACCAACAGTGGGAGAGTTCCCACTTCTCCACATCCTCACCAGCATTTATTGTTGTTTGTTTTGAATGATTGCCATTCTAGTTGAAGTTAAGTGAAATCTCAGAGTAGTTTTGATTTGTATCTCTCTGATTGCTAATGATGTTGAGCATGTTCCATACATTTATTGGCCATTTGAATTTCTTTTGTGAAGTGTCTATTTATTCACTTGCCCATTTTTTGATTGGGTTATTTGTTTTTGTAGCTGTGAGTTTCTTGAGCTCTCTGTATGTTCTATATATTCTCTATCAGAGGAGTAGGTGGCAAAAATCCTCCCGTTCTGTTGGCTCTTGGTTGAGGTTCTTGATAGTTCTCTTAGCTGTACAGAAGCTCTTCAGTTTAATGTAATCCCACGTATTCATCCATTTTTTTTAGTTTCTTATGCCTTTGGGGTCTTGTTGAGAAAGTTTTACCTGTGCCTATTTGTTACAGTCTTGGACCTATGCCCTCTTCAAGGAGCTTCAAGGTCTCTGGTCTAATTTCCAAGTCTTTGATCTGTCTTGAATTGACTCTTGTGCAGGGTGATAAAGTGGGGTTTATTTTCATTTTTCTGTATATGGTTAAACAGTTTTATCCATACCATTTGTTGAAGAAGCTGTCTTTTTTCCAGTGTATGTTTTTGACCTCTTTGTCAAAAATTAATTGGTTATAAGTGTGCTGATTTGTTTCTGAGTCTTCTATTTTGCTCCATTGGTCTATGTGTCTGTTTTTTTGTGCCAGTATCATGCTGTTTTTAGTATTGTGACTTTATAGTATAGTTTGAAGCCAGGTATTGTGATGTTCATCAACAGATGAATGGATTACCAAACTACAGGATATGTATACAATGGAATTTTACTCAGTCATAAAGATGAAAAAAGTATGTCATTTGTGGGGAAATGGATAAAACGGGAGAACATTCTACTAAGTGAGATTAGTCAGTCACAAAAAGTAAGAAATCAGATGCTCTCCCTAATATGCAGAAGATAGGGAGAGAAAGGATCATAGGAGGGACTCTAGACAAAGAAGGAGAAACCATAGATGAGCAAATAAGGCAATCAAACTGAGGGAGATGGGAGAGGGAAAGAGGGAAATTCTCTAATGTACATGACATACATTCATAAATATATCAAAGTCCATCTGTAAGCCAAACATGAGGAGGAGGGAGGGGAGAGAGATTGGGGTGGGAACTGGAGAAGGGCTAAATGAGTGATGTGTGCATGCTTGCCTCTGCCATCTTGTACTCCATTAAGATGTATGACTGCAATGCACCAATAAAAAAAATTTTTTAAAAAGACAAAAAAAAAAGAACAGGAAACATTTAACAAGGCATTATAATCATTATTAGATGTGAGCTCTTCTAGATAGGCTATCTACATTTAATTGACTTTTGAGTCAGTGTTATTTCTTATAAGAATTGGACAAATTGCTTTGTAAATTAGAATACTGTTTTGGCCAGATGTAGTTGTTGGAGCCAAATAGGTTGAACAAGAAAATGGAAAGCAAATTCTTCTAATTTCAACCTATGTATACTGTATGTTTTCTCTCTCATATGTGTGTATTGGGCAGTGCTGAGTGGAACCTAGGCCTTGTGCATGCTAGGCTAGTGCTGCAGGGCTGAGGGTGTGTGTGGCTCAGGGGTGGAGTGCCATGTTAGTGGTAGGCTAGTATCCTCCTACTGAGCTGTATCTACATTTTTTTTTGCTTTTTAATTGATGCATTATAATTATACATAATAGAGTCATAGTGATGCATTCATGTGTGCATGAGAGACTTACTTGGTCTGTTTCCTTCCAGTCATTCCCTTTTCCTTTTCTTCCTCTTTCCCCTAGTGTAGTGTGTTTTTGTTTCTGTGTTTTCATTGGGTGCATTGTAACTTTACATCATAATGGGGTACAGAATATTAGAAAAATATATGCACACAACTCTTTTTGCCCTTCCCACCAGTCCCCTTTTCACCCTACATGTACTTTTTTTTCTACCTCCAAGATACACCCCCAGCCCTATTTTTTTATTCTTTATTTTTGAAACAGGGTCTCACTGAGTTGCAAAGGGCCTCACTAAGTAGCTGAGGCTGCCCACGAACTTTGATCCTCCTGAATCAGCCTCCCAAATGCTGGGATTACAAGCGTGTGCCACCACACCCTGCTGCATGTACTGTTTTAATACATAATTTCAGAGAGTGTTTTTTGTTTTGTTTTGGTTTGGTTTTTGGTGGTCCTGAGGATTGAATCCGGAGACATTCACTATATGCTACACCCAGACCTATATTTAAAATTTTTATTTTAAAACAGGCTCTCACCAGGTTGATGAGAGTCTCACTACTTGCTCAGGCTGTCCTCGAACTTATTATTCCTCCTGTTTCAGCCTCTTAAGTACTAGGATTACAGGTACCACCTTTTGTAATTTAAAATTTAGTGGTTTGGGTCAGAATGATCAGACTTCTTTGATTATGACAGAAAATGAACTCCAGGAATAGCACTTACTCAGGAACAGCTGCTTGGGAGTGCCAACTGGAGCCTATCTCATTCCATCGCTCACCTCTGCTCTCCTCCAGGTCACTTCATTTTCAGACAGAAGCTTACCTCATGATGACAGAACAGCCCCAGCTACTCCAGGATTGCATTTACAAGCCAAGCAACAAAGCACTGGGGCCAGCTTCCACAGTCCAGCTTGGCTTGTGTGGCAGTGTCTCATTGGCCAGACCTGGAACATGGGATACCACTGGTCTGAGAATAGGGGGAATGGTTTTCAAAATAAATTTGCCATGCATTTTCAAAATTAGAAGAAAAGGATGCTGGGCATAATTTGGAACACAGGTTGATGAAGGTACAACCGGGACTTTAGACTTGATTTTACTAAATTTAAGGAAACAGAGCCGGACGTGGTGGCACACGCTTGTAATCCCAGCATTTGGAAGGCTGAGACCAGAGGCTTGCGGTTTGCACACAGCCTCAGCTACCTAGGCCCTCTGCAACTTAGTGCGAACCTGCACTATTTTTTATTCTTTATTCTGAAACAGGGTCTCACTAAGTTGCAGAGGGCTTAGTGGTCGAATGCCCCTGGGTTCTACCCGAGACCCCCAAATAAATAAACAAACATAAATAAATAAATTTAAGGAAACAAATCTGTTATCCTAAAAAAGCAGGTTCATTATTAACTACCATTGTTGGACAAAGAAAAGGATCAAAAAATGAATAATTTGTGACTGAGTATCAGACATCGCATTGATATTCTTTAAAAACTACAGCATTCACAATTCCCCAAGGAAATGATTACCATTTTGGAGGCCTTAACTGTGTTTTACACACATGTGCAGTGTTTTACACATTTTCTTTGATCGGTATGGCAGTTTTGTGAGGTCAGCATCACTGTACTCATTGTACTGATGCAGAAACCAAAGGTCAGAGCATTGGACCTGAATCCAGATGTACCTGGCTTCATTTCAGTTACACAGTCTATCAGTTTCGCAGTTTGCTCTTGTTACTCTTGTCTGTCCATCTATCCATCTCTTCCAAGTCTTTCTCCATGTCCTCTTCTAGCACTGGCCCCATCTTCTCAGTTCTGCCTCCTGAACATACCACCAAGTTTGGCCCTTCCCCCCAACTCTTGATGTTTCTCTAGCCTTCATTAAAAAGGGCCTGAACTGTCATCAGACATTTTATTAGACCTTTCTGCTTCCAGTTTTTTTTTTCTTTTTCCTTCTCTCTCTTTCTCTCTTTCCCTCCCCCCCCCCTTTCTTTTTTGTTTCTTTCTTTTCTTTCTTTCTACTTTCTTTTGCAGCACTGGGAATTGAACTCAGGGCATGCTACATGTTAGGCAAGTGAGCTACATCCCCAGCCCCCAGGCAGAACTTTGAAGTGGTGTGGGCAGGATCATAGTGACCGTCTGTTTGCCTTGGCTTCTGCATGCCCTGAGAGTGGGATCCTGCCTCTGCCTGCCATCCAGCCACCTTACAACACTGTCATCTTTCTCTGGTCTTCTTTCTATCTTCTTTTCTTTTCTTTTCTTTTCTTTTCTTTTCTTTTCTTCTTTTCTTTTCTTTTGAGCAGCAGTCTTAAACTTCCATGTGCTTTCATCTTCCAGGGCATTCTTTTTTTCCTGTTGGGGGGGACTAGAGATTGAGTTCAGAGGCATTCTACCTCTGAGCTGCACCCCTAGCCCTGTTCCTTTCTTCTTTCTTCCCTCTTTCCCTTCTTCTCTCCCTCCCTCCTCCTTTCTTCCATCCTGGGGATTGAACCCAGAGACATTTTACCTTCCAGCTCCACCCCCCAGACCAATTTTATTTCTTATTTGGAAACAGGGTCTCACTAGGTTGTTGAGAACCTCACTAAGTTGCTGAGGCTGGCTTTGAACCTGTGATCCTCCTCTGTCAGCCTCCCAAATAGTACTAGGATTACAGTCCTGTGCCACCACACTCAGTTTATTCTTTTCTTATTTTGGTACTGGGGATCGAACCCAGAGGCATTCTACCTTCAAGCGATACTGATAAGTAAAATAAAAAATTAAATGCGAGTAAAATAAAAATAAGTGAGTATGGCGGAGTGTGAAAAACACGAGAGAGGTCCGGTACACATGGCATGTAAAGTTTTAATGGCACGGCTCTCCCGGGGATCAGGGCGAGGCACTGTGGGGCCCGCGCGCCTGTCCGAAGCTTGAGGACGCGGGCTCTCATTTTAAAGGCATGCATCCTGCGAGATGAGGGTTTACTCGCGGGAATGCCCAATTCTCGCGGGGGTTTCAGCCCCTCCCTTGCCCTGCAGAGGTCATGTGACACAAAGTCACATGAGTGCAGGACCCAACTTAACATTCCGGCCTTTTGATGGTAGGGATAATGGATGACGTTGGACCCTCTAGCTTCTTCCTGCTGTCAAGGGGCGTCGTCAGGGGCCCCAGGCCGGGAGGAGTAGGGAGTCCAGTCCCCCAGAAGGGGGTGCAGGTGGGTGCATAGCTGCAGTGCGAATTGGAGGTTACCCTGGACAGCTTAGTGATGTGCGCTTGAGGAGGCTTGAACAGGCAAGGGCTATTAAAGAAAAAAACAAATCATGAGATTGAGCAGGCGACCAAAAAGGAGACTGGCTTACTCAGTACCTGGAGAGCTACCCTGAGCTGGCAAAGAGGATGGAGGTTGAGGGATCCAGGAGCCATCAGTCTTCAGCCAGGCTGAGTAGGGCCAGCGGCAGGGCCTGGTCTGGAAAGGTGCTCCCCCTGTGTTGAGGCACCTGGGGCTCAACCTTTTCCTAGGGCACTGTTCCAGTGGCCCTCCTGGCCACACGCCGGGCACAGTCTGATTGGTGGGTGTGTCTTCGCCCCACTTCAGGCAGGCTCCTGGAAGTAGTTGTTGTTGCAGTCCTCCACACCTAGGTGGCGCTCCAGAGGGCTGAGCCGCCACCGCCAGCTGAAGGGCAGCTACCAGGGATCTGCTTTTTGGCAAAGTCGGAGTGTATGCTCCATTTCCGCCTGTTTCTCTCTGGAATTAAAACTTAGATGCCATGTTAAGGTTCTGTCAGCTGCGATGGACCTATACTCACAAAGAGCACGTCCCGAGACGGGTGTCCAGCAAGAATGGCAACGCAGACTCCCCACGGGCAGAGGGTGTCGCCCCAGCCCCGGCCCGGCGTTTCCCACAGCACCTAGGGCGCGCCCACACGGGCCGCCCAGCAAAATTGCAGTCTGGCGCGGGCCAAGATGATGACTGTGACATCACCAGGCAGCGACTATGCGCCATCACAAAATGGCAGCTGGCGGGAAAATAAATGGCAGCTGATAGGGGAGAGCATTTGGAGGGATACCAGACTGCTTATAAAAGTTCCTAACTATTCCTGGGCCACCACAACCCATTTCCCAACTCGTATCAAGGCAGACAGGCTCTCAGGGCATCTGCTAGTATAAAGGTTCGACTCCCCATAATTGGTTCACGGGCGGAAACGAAGAACAGGAAATGGGCGTCCCCGATTTCCCTGCTCAATCATTCGGAAACGGAGGTTAAGAGATAGGGAAGAACGTCTTCATTCCTTCTCAAAACCGGAGGATGACCTGGTCATCCGCAGCGTGGTCCCAGTGGACCATGGGACAATGGGTCACCAAGCGCTTGGATTTTGGGGTCCCAGTGGACCAGAAGACCCAAGTCCGGAACCCGCTAACCAAGGGAAGGAGGCAGTTTACCGGAGTATAGTGATGTCGGCCAGCGCTGGCTGTGACAGAAGCGCTGAGAAGCTGCTGGCGGTGCGGTGGAGCCAGGGCGCGCGGATGCCGGTGGCTGGTGTGGACGGCACTGGCGGCTGGCGGGATCAGTGGGGGCACGCAGGCGGCGTGGCTTGCCGGGCCCGCGGCGTGGAGACAAAATGGCTTCCAGGCACGCGCCAGACGCTGAGGCTGGGCCCCGAGGAGCACCGCCAGTGAGCCTGGCTCGGGGCGGGTGGGGCAAACCGGCCAGAGGTCCCGGTGGTGACCAGAGAACCAAGCTGGAATGGTGCTTTAGGAGGTACAAGCGGCAGGCAGAGGTCCTGGCCCGCGCAGGCGGTTGGCAGGCAGAGCAAGTGCCAAGTTGCCTGGCTCGGGCCGGAAAGATGGCCGCCGACTCCTAGGATTGGTTAGGAGTGGAAAGTGGGAGGGATTAAAGATTGTGAGGCCTCCAGTGAGGCCATGAGGTGGGAGGGGTTAAAGATGGCGAGGCCTCCAGTGAGGCTATGAGGTGGGAGGGGTTAAGGATGGTGAGGCCTCCAGTGAGGCCATGAGGTGGGAGGGGTTAAGGATGGCGAGGCCTCCAGTGAGGCCATGAGGTGGGAGGGGTTAAGGATGGCGAGGCCTCCAGTGAGGCCATGAGGTGGGAGGGGTTAAGGATGGCGAGGCCTCCAGTGAGGCCATGAGGTGGGAGGGGTTAAGGATGGCGAGGCCTCCAGTGAGGCCATGAGGTGGGAAGGGTTAAAGATGGTGGGGCCAAGATGGCGGACCCCCAGTGATTCCACGTGTCCAAGATGGCGGGCCAAAGCTGGCGACCCCCCCCCCAGTAATTCCATGTGGCTGCTTACCGGAATGGCCAGGCCCAGGCAGCAGGGCAGCAGGGGTGGGCAGGCACAGGGTGAAGGGCGCCAGGGCGCAAGTCCGAGTGGAGGAACCAGCTGGAGCGCGGGCTGGACTTGGCGGGCTGGGGGCTGTTTAGCAGAGTGGCGGCCACCTAGATGGAGGAGGCAGGCAGCCCCAGCAGGCGGGTCTAAGCAACGCCAGGCACGGAGAAGACATAGGCGCGCGGTGTGGCGCAGTCTGCGGGCGGCGCGGTCCCATTCCAGCGGCGGGCAGCGTGGGCAGGCGGGAACGGCGGTTTTAGGAGGTCCAAGCGGCAGGCAGGAGCAGAGCAGGTGCCAGCATCACCCAAGGAGCCTGGCTCCGGGCGGGTGGAACTGGCAGCCTGGCGGCCGGCGGAGCCTGCACGCCCCGGCAGTGGTGGCTGTGGCCGCAGTGGCAGTGGAAGATTGCCATCGGCGCTCCAGAAGAGAGCACGTGGGCAGGAAAAGATGGCCACTGGCTCTCAGCAGAGCGCAGGGCTGGAATGATGGCCGCAGACTCTCAGCAGAGTGCGGGGCCGAAAAGATGGCCGCGAGCTCTCAGCAGAGCTCGGAGCTGGAAAGATGGCCGCGAGCTCTCAGCAGAGCTCGGGGCCGGAAAGATGGCTGCAGACTCTCAGCAGAGCCCGGGGCGGGAAGAAGGCCGCCGGCTCTCCCGGAGAGCGCGGGGCTGGGGAAGAAGGCTTACGGTCCGGGCAGGCACGGGGCAGCAGCGGCAGTGGCGGGAGCAACGCCTGCAAGCGGAGCGCTGGTGTGGGACCTCACAGTCGAGCTGCTGGCGGGTCGGAGAGTCCGGGGCTCAAAAAGAGTAAAAAGAAAAAGAGAAAAAAAGGAAAAAAAAAAGAAAAAAAAAAAGAAAAAATGGGGAGGAACCCAAGAGTTCTCCCGGTTCGGCACCAAATGATAAGTAAAATAAAAAATTAAATGCGAGTAAAATAAAAATAAGTGAGTACGGCGGAGTGTGAAAAACACGAGAGAGGTCCGGTACACATGGCATGTAAAGTTTTAATGGCACGGCTCTCCCAGGGATCAGGGCGAGGCACTGTGGGGCCCGCGCGCCTGTCCGAAGCTTGAGGACGCGGGCTCTCCTTTTAAAGGCATGCATCCCGCGAGATGAGGGTTTACTCGCGGGAATGCCCAATTCTCGCGGGGGTTTCAGCCCCTCCCTTGCCCTGCAGAGGTCATGTGACACAAAGTCACATGAGTGCAGGACCCAACTTAACAGATACCCTCAGCCTGATTTTATTTCTCATTTGGAAACAGTGGCTCATTAAGTTATGGAGGGCCTCACTAAGTAGCTGAGGTTGGCTTTGAATCTGCGGTTCCCCTGTCTCAGCCTCCCAAGTATGGGGATTACAAGTGTGTGTCACCACCCCAGTTTATTATTTTATTTTGAAACAAGGTCTCACTATATTGTAGAAGCCCTCATTAAATTGCTGAGGCTGGCCACCAACCTGCAATCCTCCTGTCTCAGGCTCCTAAGTACTAGGATTACAGGTGTGTATCACCATGCTCAGTGCATTCTTTATTTACTTTCTCTCTTATATTGTCACATTAAGTCCTCAGGGGACTTCCCAGCCTCTCTGTCCTTGAACTTGAGATCCTCCTACCTCAGGCTCTGTAGAACCTGGGATTACAGGCGTGTACCACTACACCCAGCAGAGTACAATTTCCAATGATTACTTTTCCTGTAGCTCTTTCACTTTGATGTCATTTATTACTCAAGAATAAGAATATCTAGAAATCTGAGAATTTTTCTTATTTGAGAAATTTTCTTTGCCTTCTTGCACTTTTTTTCTTTTTCTGGTACTGGGTATTGAGCCCAGGGACATTCTACCTCTGAGTTCTCCCAGCTCAATTTTATCTTCTATTTTATTTTATTTTTTATGGGTCTGGGGATGGAACCCAGGGGCATTTTACCTCCGAGCTACAGCCCCTGCCGTATTTTTTTATTTTGAAACTGGGTCTCACTGAGTTGTAGAGGGCCTCACTAAGTAGCTGAGGCTGTCCACGAACCACGATCCTCTGGTCTCAGCCAGAGATTACAAGTGTGTGCCACCACGCCCGGCTTATCTTTTATCTTGACACTGGCTCTTTCTGAGTTGCTGAGGTCTAAGTTGCCAAGGCTGGCCTCAAACCTGCGATCCTCCTGTCTCAGCTCCCCAAGTATTGGGATTATGGATGTGTGACACCAGGCCCAATTCTTGCAGTTTTGACCATTTGTAGTTAAACATTTATACGTGACTATTAGCCAAGTATTTCTCTCTAAACATTGAACTCCTTGAGGGCAGGAACTAAACCTGCTTGGTTAATTACTGACTCTGGGATCTACCACAGGACCTAGAATGTAACAGGTGCTCACATGTGCTGAATGGATTTAATAAGTGAATGTACCCAAAGCATTACATGTATTTTATTTCCTTATTTATGGCTAGCAGTATTATTTAGTAGTAGTATGGAGCTACATCCCCAGCCTTATTTTTTATTTATTTATTCATTCATTCATTCATTCATTCATTTTTGTGGGGATGGAACCCAGGGGCATTCTGCCTCTGAGCTATACCCCCAGTCCTATTTTTTATTCTTTTATTTTAAAACAGGATCTCATTAAGTTGCAGAGGGCCTCACTAAGAAGCTGAGGCTGGCTGTGAACCCAGATCCTCCTGTCTCAGCCTCCCAAGTACTGGGATCAGAAGTGTGTGCCACCATACCTGGTTCCTTTTTTTTTATTTTGATACAGGGTTTTGCTAAGTTGTCAGGCTGGTCTTGAACTTGAGATCCTCCTACCTCAGCCTCTGCAGATGCTGGGATTACAAGCATGAACCACTGCACCCAGCAGAGTACAATTTTAAATGATTACTTTTCCTAAAGCCCTTTCACTTTGATATCATGTATTACTCAAGAATAAACCTGTATTTTCTTCAGAGCAGTTTTTATTGCACTGGCTTTTGGTGTACTTATCAACAAGCTATGCTTCCTTTATTGCTGACTATAATTCTTGGTAGTTCAGATGCTATACAAAGATGCACTTGGAAGCCGGGCATGGTGGCTCATTGTAATCCCTGCACTTGGGAGGCTGAGACAGGAGGATCACAAGGGTTCGAAGCCAGCCTCAGCTACTTAGTGAGGCTCTCAGCAACTTAGTGAGACCCTGTTGCCAAATAAAATATTTAAAATAGGTCTGGACGTATATCCCGGAGGTAGAAAGCCCCTGGGTTCCACTCCCAGTACCACACACACAAACAAAACAAAACAAAAGCAAAGATGCACTTGGTTTTTGAAACTTTTGTATCAGAGCCAGGCATAAGAGGGGGGAAATAATACTTTTTAGGATATGTAACTTCTCTTGCTTTGACCTGAGTGTGGGTTGTTGTGAGAGAAGGGTCTACTGATTTGTTCCAAATGGTCCCCTGCTAGTGACACACGAACCAAAGCACTCCTTTAATTCTGCTGTGCTATCCCCAGAACCCAGGCTTCCAAATTTAGTTTTCTCTGCATGTCCTTGCAACTTCTGCTTGCCATCTGCGACCAAACTGGCTTTGGAATGAGACGCTTCCTCTCCAGTGAATTGATATTTAAAACAGTCTTCCTAACATCTCTCATGAAAACCACAGTATTAATAAGGCACTTGGCCTCCACATAGAGGGCCACTGGCTCAGGTGTGAAGGGATCGCTGGGTCTCTACACTACCAGCCTTCTGATGCACACACAGGCATGTTGGCTGGAAACCGTCCATCCTCATCCCAGGTGTAGATAGCCTAACCTTTCTCTTCCTTTTTAATCCACAGTTGGTCATGTTCAGAGTTTGACCTGAGTGAGATTCGCCTGATAGTTTACCAGGACTGTGAGAGGAGAGGCAGACAAGTATTGTTTGATTCTAAAGCTGTTCAAAAAATTGAAGAAATGGAAGCTCAGGTATGAAATGCTGTCTTGCTTTCACTTTTTTTTATTTGTGCTTTTAATCATGTCTTTGTTTTTGTTTTATTAGTTTTTAGTTAGGGTTTCACTATTGTTGCCTAGACTGGCCTCAAACTCCTGGGGTCATGTGATCTCTCAGTCTCCTGAGTGCTGGGACTACAGGCATGTGCACCACTCCCATCTCTTAACCACCTCATCGATCATGCATTTATTAATCCACAGTCATCTCTTTGAGCTATACTGTTCATGCCACTCATGGTTCCGAAAAAAAACATAAGCGAACCCTTCTCCCCAGAAAGTACAGGAATAACCATTGACAAGTGTAGGTGAAACTGTTAGCAAGTAATGACAGGAGCTAACAGTGTACCGTGAATTTTACTAGAGGCAGATCTGCTGAGGAGTTGCAATCCAGTAGGATTTTGATGCCAAGAGTGCATCAAATGTAGTAAGAAAGCAGAACTCTAAAATGCTGAAAATAATAGTAGTTTGCCTGAAGAGAGAAGTTAATGTATCATTCTGTCTATTGTTTCTAAGCTATTAAAAGGCATTTCTAATAATATGGGCTAAACAAAATTAAATAGATTTCCTCAGTACAAGGGGCACATTGTTGTCTTCTAAAGGGAGCATTTCTCAACCCTATCTGACCAAGGCAAGTTTTATTCATTTCCTTTTTTCTGTGTGTGTGAAGGGTGGTGGTTGGGCAGTACAGGGCAGGGTAGGGCAAGGTGGGCAAGAAGGCTAGGGGTGGGAGAGTGAAGACCAAGCATTCTTGATCTCTTTGAGCCTGAACAGGAAAGGCTAAATAAGGTGTCGCATTCTTCCTGAGTCTTTCATCCAAAGACATCAGTCCTGGTTATGTATATATGTATGTATGTGTATATATATATATATATATATATATATATATATATATTTGGTGCTTGGGATTGAACCCAGGAGCATTCTACCTTTGAGATTTACTCCCAGCCCTATTTTATTTTTTATTTGGAAACAGGGTCTCACTAAGTTGCTGACAGTCTTGCTAAGTTGCTGAGGTTGCCTTTGAACTTGTGATCCTCCTGTCTCAGCCTCCCAAGTACTGGGATTACAGTTTCAGTAATTGTTGTGTAGCAAAGTAAATGAGCAGTTCATATCATGGTCCTGCTTTTGATAATGATCATTTTCACAGGAAGGAAGTGTTTGAAGGCAGTTCAACTGGGTGGGTTCCATAGCACTGCAAGTAGAAATTCTGCCAGGTGGCTAATCATTACAGAAGTTGTTGGGCTTGTTAGGGAGGTGGAGGAGCAAGCTAGAAGTCTGTCAGGTGATTCACAGTAGGCTTTAATGGTAGAGTGGTATCAGAAGAGGTGAGTCACATTTGACTATTTGATGGACAGGAGATAGCTGCTCCTTTTCACTGAATGCCTTGCACAGCTGTTTTGGTTGACCACTCCTATTCCATCATTAGGGTTACAGTAATGGGGTGGGTGGGGGGAACCTTCACTGGTTTTCAACAGGTAATGGGATTGTCAGTATACCAGAACAGTGATAACTCTGGAATCTGAAACATAGGCTTTCTTAGAAGCACTTGTTTAATCAAACAGCAACTTAGGTTCAAAAACGTTGTAGCTTGTCCCAAACTACACAAGAATCTAGCTAATGCTCTACTCACGACCTGCTTCTAGCTCCAGGTGTGTTGACTTAGTACGCTGTACTCCCGCCAAGGGCTCAGTAGTCTGTGAAGCAGGTGAGACTTGCTCTCATTCTAGGCCCTTAGAGGGGCTTTCAGGCTTAAGTGGTATTAAGTAACAGCTAGATCTGAAGAGGGTGTTGAGGGAGTGCTGGATGCTCAGGATTAACCCGGTATAACTCC
Source organism: Muscardinus avellanarius (assembly GCF_963383645.1). Taxonomy (NCBI): domain Eukaryota; kingdom Metazoa; phylum Chordata; class Mammalia; order Rodentia; family Gliridae; genus Muscardinus; species Muscardinus avellanarius. Next base: position 30,738,953 of record NC_137791.1, read on the forward strand.
CAATGTCATCATCACGTGGACAGCACATTTGTGTTTTCCTTGTATTCTTTCTCCGTTTTCAGTGTATCCTCTCACCCCACTGGCAAGCACAAAACGTCATGAGTTTGTATCAGGCATGAGACTGCAGGCATTTGCATGAGCCCACTAGTGTGACTGTCACACTGAGGATTAGACAAGCTGAAGCTGCACTCAGGGTTTTTCAAGCAAAAACTGCACAAGGGAAAATAAAAAAACAAGACTCAGAATAGAAACTTTCTCATAGAGGCTTCTGTATTAAATGATATATTCTGGTGTAGGATGGAGTTGAAAATGAGTAAAGGTCTGTGTTTATGCCTTTATGTCACTACCATAAAAATTAGCAGTGGCCTAGTAGTAGATAATTCTCTATGATAACCTCTAATCTCTAAGGACCATATCTCCATGACATGGTGCGTAATTCAGGTAGCTTCTATTTCAGGGTTTTGGCTTCATCTTTCACAGCTTCACCTTGTGATTTTCTTTCCTGTTGCCTTCAGAAAAGTGCTAGAGGAGGTGGTATGTCATGAAACACATAAGCTAGGTCTGTCTAAATTAATAGCTTTGTTTTCTTAGATCCATTTTCTTGTTAAAAAATTAAATTTGAATTACCATTTTTCTTATCATTTTCATAGATCATGACTCTACTTATACTAGCATTCTTTTAATTACCCAAACAGATCAGTTCTTGCTGATAATTTCAGAGTATGAATTTGAAATGTAAATACTAATAGTTAACTTTTTAAGGAGAATAAAATCTTACTATATAATCCATGATTTTTTTTGTCTAGTACCCTTCTACATTCCCCCTTCTCAAAGATTATAGGCTCAAAGGAACTATGTTTTTGTCATTATTGTATAGAAAATATGAAAACAGCTTCTGGTTTTTAACATAACGTAGTCTCCAGAGTGGTTTGACAGAGGAATCCCCAATGAAAAGCATGTTGATGAAGCCTGGTACACTTAGTCATCCTTTGCTTTGCCTGCCTCTCTTAACCTAGAAAACAGAGGATGTCCCTGTTAGAGTGTCAGCCAAGTGCTGCCAGGGGAGCAGCAGCAGCAGCAGCAGCAGCAGCAGCAGCAGCAGCAGCAGCAGCAGCAGCTCTTCCCATAGTTCTTCTGGAGGATCTTTACAACATGCTAAGGAGCAGCTTCCAAAGTATCAGGTAAAACATCTTTCCCTAGGAACGCCCCAGGGGGCTGAAGTACTTTACTATAATTTCTCAGGGAATACTGCCCGCTTAAGGGCTCTATGCCAGGAATAAGAACAAGTATCCATTTAACAGAGTGATCCTAAATGTTTTATATCAGTGCTGTGCTCACACTTTGGCTTTGATCTCTCCATAACAACTGGAATCAAGCAGAGGTGACAGAGCATAATGCATACTGAATGAGGAAGAAATAGTGCAAGTGAGGCAAATTGTTTTGTTTCCTTTGCTGTCAGATCCAGAATAATAAATTTGTATTTTCCAGAATAATACACTTTGTCACAAGAACTCCTAAAGATTCTGTGAATGTGTGTGGGCATCCTAAGAAAAATAGGACATGCCAGTAGAAGGAAGAAAGCTTTGCATGGGAGAAGAAAGAAATGGCAAGACTTAACTTGAGTATGACAGTTTGAGGGCAGATGGCATTTTTACACCATGTATATATGAATGAAAGCAGAGGATAGGGAAAGGATTGTAATAATGAGAAATGTTAACTGAGTTATAATGGAAAATGTTCTGCAAATAATACCTGAAGGGTATTAAGTGATTTATGGGTGGTCAAACTTTCTTTTTTTATTTTTTTAGTGGTACTGGGGATTGGACCCCAGGGCATTCTAGGCATTCTGCCTCTAAGCTGTATCTCCCAGCCTTATTTTTATTTTGAAACGGGGTCTCGCTAGGTTGGTGAGAGTCTCACTGTTTGCTGAGACTGTTTTCAAACCTGCCATCCTCCTGCCTCAGCTTCTCAAGTACTGGGATTACAGGTGTATGCCACCATGCCTGGCTCAAACTTTTTTTTAAACCCATGTAGATTGTAGATTCTTGTCTATTATGTTGCTGGAGAAGCAAAGCCAGGATAACTACCAGCAGCTACAAGTCTACAGGCCTTTTTGTTTTAAAGCATTTGCCCTTGTTATACAGTGGATCTCAAAGCAGGTTGTGATTTAAAAAATATGGAATAAAAGCCAGATGTGGTAGAAAATCCTTGTAATCACAGTGCCCGGGAAGCTGAGACAAGAAGATCATAGGTTTTCTGCCAGCCTCAGCTACTTAGCTCCTCCACAACTTAGACCCTGTTTCAAGATAAAGAATAAAAAATAGGACTGCAGATGTAGCTCAGAGCTAAAATATTCCTGGGTTCAATTCCTGGTCACACACACACACACACACACACACACACACACACACACACACGGAGTGAAATTTTCAGCTAGCTGAGAATCACAGCACATGGCCCTTACACCCCAAGAACAAGCCTATTATTATTATTATTATTATTATTATTATTATTATTAATGTGTGGGCTACCAAGAATTGAACCCACGGGCATTTGACCTCTGAGCTATACCCCCAGCCCTATTTTATGTTTTATTTTGAAACCGGGTCACACTAAGTTGTTAAGGCTAATCTTGAACTTATCCTCCTGTCTCAGCCTCCCAAGTACTAGGACTACAGGCCTGCACCACCACACCCAGCTAAAAAGCAGATTATAAAATGGAGAATTTGGTGGAAGTTATTAGTAAAGAAAATGGAGGCCACCTGGTTTCTGTATGTATGCAGTGGGAAGAGGTTGATGGGAGCTATATAATCAAAGGGACGAACTTTGTTAATAAGGCTAATGGGCTTATCTTTTTCTTTCCTTCTCTGCCACCATGTATAAGTAGGAGTACATATGTATGTAACTGTATGTATACATATGTGTTTATGCATATGTGTATACATGTGTATTTAGAGTTTTTAAAAAATTAGATGAGCATGGTGGCGCACTCTTTTAATTCCAGTACTTAGGAGGCTGAGACAGGAGTATTGTAGGTTCAAGGCCAGCCTCAGCAACATAGTAAGGCCCTCTGAAACTTGGTGAGACACTGTTTCAAAAAATAAAAATAAAATAGAGCAGAGGGTGTATCTCATGAGTAGAATGCCTCTGGGTTCAATCCTCAGTACCATAAAAGAATGAAGGAATGAAGGAATGAATGAGGAGTGAAAAGGGGCCAAGGGTATAGCTCAATGGTAGAACTTGCTTAGCATGTACAAGGCCCCAGGTTTGACCTTCAGTGCAAACAAAAAGAAAAAGAAAAAAAGAGAGAGAGAGAGAGAGGAAGGGAGTAGAGGGAGAGGAGCGTGTTGAGAGGAGGAGAGGACAATGTTGAGGTTGATCTCAGTGGTTTTTTTTTTGTATGTGTCTCTGAGGATGGAACCCAGGGGCATTCTGCCTCCGAGCTACACCCCCTGTCCTATTTTTTATTCCTTATTTTGAAACAGGGTCTCACTGAGTTGCAGAGGGCCTCACTTAGTAGCTGAGGCTGGCTTTGAACCTGTGTGATCCTCCTGTCTCAGCCTCCCAAGCCCGGGGATTACAAGCGTGAGTCACCGCGCCCGGCTGATCTCAGTGTTTTCCATTGGATACAAAAAGCAAAAAACCTGGCTTTGTGTTATGTTTGTGAATGTTGAGGTTGATCCCATGGATTGGAGTGTAGAGAGATGGTTGTTTGGTTTCCTTCGAGCTGTGTTAGGGTGCCTGCTTCCCACTTGCTTATTCAACATTCGTATTTATCCTGTTCATTGCATCTTCAGGGCTCAGTGTAGGCACTGAGACTCCTGTATCTCAAAGAACTGGGATATAGGAATTTATTTATTTTATTGGTACATTGTAGTCATATATCGTATGGTATGAAAGATGGTGGAGGAGAGGTCTGGGACTAGAAGTAAAGATGTAGGTGGCATTCTATGTAAATAGTTGTCAAAATCAAATGAATGGTTGAAAATGCAGGACGTGAGTAGGAGTGCACTCTAGGGAACAACCATGTTCAAGGGATGGTCTGAGAAAGAAGAGATTCAGAAAGGAGAGTAATTAACAGCACCAAATACAGCGAAAGAAGTTTAATAAAGCAAACTGAAAACTGTCCATTGGATTTGAGAGGACGGTGGAAGTCATCGTTAGAATAGATGAATAGATGGAGCGTGAGAGACAAGTCAGGTTGCACTGGGTAATATGCAAATGAGGAGCTGGGCATGGTGGTACTTGCCAGTAATCCCAATACTTGGGAGGCTGAGGCAGGAAGATTGCAGATTCGAGGCCAGCCTCTGCAACGTATTGAGACCCTGTTTCAAAATTTTAAAAAAGCCAGGCGTGGTGGCTCACGCTTGTAATCCCCGCGCTTGAGAGGCAGAGACAGGAGGATCACCCAGATTCGAAGCCAGCCGCGCGCGCTGGCTTAGGAGACCCTGTTTCCAAACAAATATGTAAAAATAGGTCTGGGAGTGTAGCCTGGAGGTAGAAGGGCTTCCAGGAACCCCAGTACCACCAAAAAAAAAAAAAAAAAAAAAAAAAAGAAAAGGGGAGGTGTATCTTGGATATAGAATGCCCTTAGGTTCAATCCTTAGTACCAATGAAGAACAAAAGAGCAAATGAGGGGGTTGGGGTGTTGTTTGTGTTTAGCATCACCGGTGGGGGCGGGGAGCAAATGAGATTTTAGGCAGAGCTGTCACCCATTTGGATAACAAAATGGCATGAGAGAGACTGATCAGAAGTTGGAAGAGTCAGCTATTTCTGAAATATTTTAGAGTAATCAGACCAGCTACTATCTTTTGGACCCTCACAAAATCTTGCCTCCATCAGTTGACATTTTTGATTGATACTGTTATTTGGTTGAGTAGTATTGAACCATATTTTTTTTTCTGGTTGTGTTCTTATTACCAAGAGAAGAGTTACCCTGTTTGTTTTATGTATTATTCTATTAAGACTTTACAAATGGAGACCATGAGAATCTTTGTTTCTTATAATATTACTAAAAATGAACTCTGATAAAATACTTGGATTCTGTGTGAACATAATGTGTATAAGAAGATATTGACATTAGTAAAAATTTGGGGAAACTAATGAGCAATTGCCATTAAAGATTATCATTATAAGATGACCAATTGCAGCTTTAAGAGGTAATTGTAATTAACCACTAAAGAGGGACCACGAGATTACTAGAGATTGTTTTCTACCGTATTGCACATCACCTTGTTCCACGTACTGTTGACTCTGGTTTCTTGCATTCAGTACACAAGACCAGCTTCTGATGTCAACATGCTAGGGGAAATGATGTTTGGCTCCGTTGCTATGAGTTACAAAGGCTCCACCTTAAAGATACACTTCATACGGTGAGTTTTGGCTTTTTTTCCCACTGTGTAAGAAGTAGAGTGGTGATATTGACTCCTTAATTTAAAACACATTTCTCCCCTCTCCTCCTTCCCCTCAGTTCTCCTCCACAACTGATGATTAGTAAAGTCTTCTCTGCTAGAATGGGGAGCTTCTGTGGAAGTACAAATAAGTAAGTATGGGATTTTACACCCTTTACTCTGTGTGTGTGTGTGTGTGTGTGTGTGTGTGTGTGTGTGTGTGTGTGTGTGTTTCTTTCTTTTCTGGATAGAGTAATTCTTTGAGGGCCATAAGACATTTTGAAATGAGAAGCAAGATGAATCCAGATTAGCCAAGGGGTTTAAAAAGTAGACCTTGTCCAGTAGCAATGAGTGGGGAAAGGCTTTGACTTTCTCAGGTGACTAATGAAGACTGGCTCGCCATTGGTTATCTACTATGTCTCTACTGCCAGTCACAAAGTTTTAATTATCTGGAAAATAAAAAACAAGGAAACTGCTGGGCATGGTGGCACACGCTTGTCATCCCTGAGCTTGGGAGGCTGAGACAGGAGGATCACACAGGTTCAAAGTCAGCCTCAGCTACTTAGTGAGGTTCTCAGCAACTTAGCGAGATCCTGTTTCCAAAATGAAATATAAAATAGGTCTGGGAGTATAGCCCGGAGGTAGAAAGGCCCTGGGTTCCACCCCAGTACCACCAAAAAAATAAAAAGCAAAAACACAAGGAAACTACATTAGTGACTTTATGATATTCTCAAGAGTATTTTATCTTAAAAAATTTATTTCTGAAGGACTGAAGTACATCGTGAGTTTTACCAGGGTGATTACACCTGTGTGGCAGGAGGTTCGTCTCTGCTTGCCATTTATTCAGAGCATTCAGTGTAGCCTTTGTGTTTGATAGGCCATGTAATCTTTTGATTTTCACTCCTCGTTTTCCTCTTGCTCTTTACATTTCTGCATAAACTAAGAATACTGAAATATCTAACATAAACTCCCATTTTGGCACTTTTTTTTACACATTTTGAGCTTTCAAGCAGAAATACTTCATATACTTGTTATACATTGGTAAATTTAAAAGGAAGACTTGCTGGGTGTGGTAGTATAAGCCTGTATTCCCAGTACGTGGGAAGCTGACACAGGTGGATTACGAGTTTGCAGCCAGCCTTAGTGACTTAGTGAGACTCCCAGAAAACTGGGGTGTAGATCACAGGTAGAATGCCCTAGGTTCAGTCCCTAGTACCACAAAAAACAACAACAACAACAATAATAATGATAATAATAAAATAATAGCTATATTATTATAACAATGATTATTATTATTAAAATGGGGTGATTTACCATAAATTAAGGAGTATTCCTAGGAGTCTAATGAAGGCTATATATCTATATCTATCTATCTATCTATCTATCTATCCCCCATCCCCCCCCCCCCCCCGGTACTGGGGATGGAATCCAGGGGCATTCTACCTCCAAGCTACATCCCCAGCCCAATTTTTTATTCTTTATTTTGAAACTGAGTTGCAAGGGGGCTCACTAAGGAGCTGAGGCTGTCCGCAAACCTCTATTCTCCTGTCTCAGCCTCCCAAATGCTGGGATTACAAGCGTGTGCTACCACACCTGGCTGAACACTATTATTTTTAAATAATCATGGGAAATTAAAAGTGTATTCCTCTTTATATTGGGCTCCTAATGAATAATTCAACAAATTAGTTTGAGTACTTAGCAGTCAACTGTCATGACATAAGCCAGTGGAGAATTGATGTTTTTTTCATATGAAATATTATTTTCTTCAGACCCTTAGGATTATCTGAATGTTTATCACACTAATACCTTACAGTGATATATTGAGCTTAGACTTAAGTAAAAATTATTTTGGTGTCATTATACTATATTACCCTCAAAGTATTCATATTTTCATATATTCAGCCTTCTAAGTACTGGGACTGCAGGTGTGTGCCACCACATTCAGCTAAATAGGAAATTTTACACATTGCAAATTAGTGCAGCTGCTTTGGAGATCAGTGTGGAGGTTCCTCAGAAGACTGGGAGTTCCACTATCATGTGATCCAGCTATTCCACTTCTGGTTATCTTTCAAAAGGGATTGAAGCCAGAATATTATAGTGATACATGCATATCTATGTTCATAGCAGCACAGTTCACAATGGCCAAAATATCAGACCAGCTTAGGTGAATGGATTATGAAATGATGGGATATACACACAATGGCATTCTACTCAATCATAAAGAAGAATAAATGGGTGGAACTAGAGAATGTTCTTCTAAGTGAGATCAGCCAGTCACAAATAAACGAAAGGTCATATTGTTACAGTGTGGAATTTATTGTGGGTTCTCTTCTTAGCTCTGTATAGAAACAAAGAGCCAGAAATCGTAGTTGCAACACAAAGAAGTTTATTGCAAAGCAAAAGAAACAGCATCACACTTAAGACAAAGGTGGTGGAGTGCTCAATAGAGAGACACTGCCGCCCTCTGGATCTTCAGGGTTTATATCTAAGCTCTGTTTCCTTATCTCATGAGAGTGTTAGATAGAGCTGGCCAGGCCATCACAACAGGGCATGTTTTTATCAGTAACTGGGTAAGGGGATACACAGTGTTTTTTCAATCTCCCTTTAGTCTCAGTGTCTGTAACCCTTTAGGCCACAGTGTCTCCATTTATCTTATTTTTGTTGCTATGCCAACAGCTTGTTTACAGCAGTATGGGAATCTATCTGTGTATGCTTTCTCTTATATGTAAGAACTAGGGAGAACTTGGGATACAAAAGGGACTCCAAACAAAGGGAGAGAGACCACAGTGGAGAAATAGGAGGTGGGGAGGGAGACTTGATCATGCACTGGCAAGGAGAGGGAGTAGAGTGGGACCTGGAGGAAGGTCACCAAGTGCTGTGTGCATGTATGTCTCTATCATCCTATACTTCATCATGATGCATGGTTATAATGGACCAATAAAAATAAAAATATATATTATTAAAATCTTCCCTTACCTTTTTTTATGAGTAATTACGTTTTAGAAGTTGTAAAACCAAATGTCTAAGCAAAGCATAATTTCTAATATATATTACCCCAGAAAAAAGTTGCTGAATTATTTATAGATGCTACTCAAGAGTTAAAGTTAATTTCATTTTGAGAATTTATGTAAAACCCTTGAAATGAATAGCAACATCTTGGGTGTCAGCTGCTAAAGCAAAATTTAGAAATGAATAACAATATCCTAGGTGTCAGTCACTGACGCAGAATTTAGAGTTTTGCTGACCTACTATACAATATGAAATTATTAGGAATGCAGTTGTTCAGTTGTATGGGCAGTTCTATTTTTAATTAGCTTTTATTTTTCTCCAACAATTTCCCCTAAAATTGCAAATTTTATTCCCTTTGGTAGATGGGAGACTTTATTTGTAAAGAAAACTATAGAGTGACTGATCAGTTATTTATATTTGGGAGTCTAGTAGAAAACAGCTTTATTAGTCTCTTCATGTTTTTATCTTCTCTCTCCATTCCCCCTCTCTGGATTTAGCTTGCAAGACAGCTTTGAGTATATCAACCAAGATTCTCATGTGGGAAAACTGAACACAAATCAGAATAGTTTGGGTCCTGGTCGCACCGGAAGTAACCTAGGTAAAATCAGATATACAAATAATTTTGTCTCTGATTACCATTGTTATGGGTGTGTTCTGCTTTATTTGAGTTTGTCATGTTGTGTTGTTTTGGTTTGGTTTTGCATTATCTTTAATCTGTGTTTATTTTTGTGTGTGTACCTCGTTTGCTGTCCATCTATGTGTTTCTGTCTCTAGGTCTACTACAAGCATGCAGCAGTAAACTGCTGCCAGGGGTAGCTGAAGGAGGACCTCTCCGGCTCACCCGGAGTGCTTCTTTCTTTGCAGGTTTGTGTGGAATGCTGAGTACAGTGTGACCCACAAACATTAATAAATCCTATCCAGGTTCTAGAAAAAATAATTCTTGTGCTTCTTTAGAAACCCAAGGGGCTCTTATTTTTAAAATATTTTTTATTGGTGCATTGTTCATACATTATAATGGGGTAAAAACTTGTGTAGACATAAATGCACACATCACCCAACCAGCCCCCACCGCACCCCTTCCCCATCCCTCCCCCACTCCCATGCTTGGCTTAGTGGTTGACTTTGATATGAATAAGCACATCGTGTGCTTTAGAGTCGTCCCCCCCCCCCCCGTCCCAAGGGGCTCTTGTGATAAGAGATATTACTTTTCCCTTTCTTTCTTTCTTTCTTTCTTTCTTTCTTTCTTTCTTTCTTTCTTTCTTTCTTTCTTTCTTTCTTTCTTTCTTTCTTTTTGACATACTAGGGATGAAACCCAGGGCCATTCTACCTCTGAACTACATTCCGAGCCCTATTTTTTTTATTATTTATTTTGAAACAGGGTAACACTGAGGATACCCTGTTGGAAAGGGCCTCACCAAGTAGCTGAGACTGACCGCAAACCACAATCCTCCTGTCTCAGCCTCCCAAATGCTGGGATTACTGGCATGCGGCACCATGCCTGGCCAAGATATCACTTTCAAAAACAGCCAAATATATGATGTTTTGAAATTTCCTCCTTTTAATGTGTATTGTAAATGTCTCTGCTAATTCCCCAGTATAAAGCTGATTTTATCCTGAAATGAGCCCTTCGTGTTTCTAAAGGATTTTTTTTTTTTTGCCTCTTCTGCTGCTATGACCTGTTTCCCTTTGCCATAAAATCTTTTTCCCATTTATTCATTTGCACCCTTACCTGCATGGAGTTTCTTTAAAAGTCACTCTAATAAGAGCATGGAAGATATTCATATTTATATTCGCTCTCGCTCTCTCTCTCATTTAAGTAATTTAGGTGCAATTTCTAGGTTCTCACAGGTATTTTTATCTTGTTATTCTTGGTATATTCTGAAATTTAACTAGCCTTGCTAGCTAAGGCTGTTAACTGTTATATTCTTGGCGTGATTAACAAGTATGGGGAATCTTCATACTAACATTAAAGGTTGTGAGTATGGCACATACTTTTCATTATGTTCTTCTTTGTAGCCTGAAATGCTAAGCACCATGGTTAACTGACACCCTAATGAATCTGACACCCTACCACCTACTTACAGTGAGGATACGACGTTTATGTACTCTCTTTAAAATTGTGAAAATAAACATGCTTCCAAAAAATAGCTGGCAGGGATAGCCAAGCAGGGCCCCAGGCTTTCTAAATATTATAAAGCTTAAGAGTAGTCAAGCTGCCTTCTGGCTCAATAGGATGACAGCTTAGGTCAATCTAAAGTCTTTCTAGAAGTTGACAATACTGTAGAGTTTTCCAGAAGTCATGCCAGCACATAAAATTTTAAAATTAAGTCTACAATAATACTGTGTATGTGTATATATGGAAAAGAAGTGGAGGGAGAAATATTTGAAGATGAATATAAGTGTTTTCTATGTCCCAAGAGAATGTTATGAACAGAGAAATAGTTTTTGAATTTATGAAATGGTTTTCAAGTATTTCTCCTTCCTTAATTGCCTACAGTGACTACTGAACTAATTCAGAAGCATTTTGAGAATATAGTGCTATTTTAATACTACTACTAATGAGGAACATGGCTAAAAATATCCACCTAAAAATGTTTGTTTGTTATGCTAGCAGCATGAATAGTTTGCTATATAGGATTTTTAGAGCTGAATATTAAGTTTACATGTCCCAGTAGGATAAAGGCAGATACTTACTGTGTTCTGATTTCTTCTTTCTCCCATCATTTCCTTACATATTTAATTTTGCTTCTAATTAGTCTGTATTATAAACATGCCAATTGTCAGTAGCAGTAGTCTACTCTGTAATGTAAAAATTAATGTAGTCGTTTAAAAATTTTTGCATCTCTAGAGAACTTACATGTTTTTCTTGAACCTTTATCATAGCACACAGCACTCCGGTTGATATGCCAAGCCGAGGACAGAATGAAGACAGGGACAGTGGCATTGCTCGATCAGGTATTCCTTCTGTTGGTTTAACTAACAGAGTGAGCTACTCATAAAAACAGAAAAGTTGGGATGGTAGATGTAGGTAGATAAGCCTCTTTCTCTATTTTTCTTTTTTTCTTTTTTTTTTCTTCATATTCTGAGATAGTCTTATGTGTCTAAAGATCTGAAACTTTGATGTTCAGTATATGGGAGTGATTATGCAACATAAACTAGTCATATCTAATATCCAGATTAATCTGAGAATTTTTTTTCCAGAGGGAAGTTTCCTTGAACTAGTTATTCTGGGAATTTGATTGCTGACTACTGAATACAGAATGAGAGAAGGAAAAGGGTCTATGAAAATAAAAATCTATTGACAGTGCAAGGGGCTGCCAACTCACCTTTTACCTTTTATGCTGTCCTAGAATGCTTACCTAGATTGTATCTTCTGTCCCTACTTCATGCCCTAAACTTTTCTAATAACTTTGTTAGTATATGGCTCTGTTTTTTGTATATAACTATGGTTTCTGCTTTTGTATATGACTGTTTTTGATTTTTTTTTTGGTGGGGGGGGTGGTACCCAGAGGCTTTCTACCTCCGCGCTATACTCCCAGACCTATTTTATACTTTACTTGGAAACAGGGTCTCACTAAGTTGCTGAGAGCCTCACTAAGTAGCTGAGGCTGTCTTTGAACCTGTGCGATCCTCCTGTCTCAGCCTCCCAAGCACAGGAATTACAAGTGTGCGTCACCACGCCCTGCCTGATTTTGATTTTTGATTTGTGGTTCAGATCAAGCTAGGTTCTATGTTATAAGAGAAGGATGATTAATAATTTGGAATTCAAGAACTCCAAGGTGTGTAGGACTTTTGCCTGATATTCATGCCCAGTCGGGCATGATGGCATATGCCTGGGAGGCTGAGACAGGAGGAGAGCAAGTTCAAGGCTAGCCCCGGCAATTTTGCAAAACCCTATTTCAAAATAAAAAGGGCTAGGGGTGTAAGTTAGAGATAGAATGCCCCTCGGTTCAATCCCTAGTACACAATATACTGCCACCAAATATACATACCTGCATCCTCTGTCTTATATTGGGTCCTAGGAGCATCCTGGTCTTTTCTCCTATGACACGTGTCTCCTTTGCCAAAGTGGCCAGCCAGCTAGCCACTGATGCACAGACTGGGTTCAGGCCTTGGACGCCTTTCCATCGGACCTTTCAGTCATTTCTCTTTCCAGCTCTTGGCCTCAGGTGCTTCCTCAGAAGTCTTTGTTTTCCTTCAGTGTAGTATCAGAGCCCTTCACCCTACTCTGCCAACTCTATTCCTGAATTGCTAAATAAAATGTGATTGTTCTGGAATCTCCTTGCTGCTTTATATACATATATATAATGCAAAACATAAAATGTTTTATTTATGGCTAGCTTTGGTGTTTATAAGCTTTTCTGTAAAATCAGGCTAGGAATCTGGCTAGAAATTTTAACTCCCATTGATTAAACCTGTATCATTTTCTCTTATGGCTCCTGTTGTACAAACAAGGTGTGAAAGGGTAAAGGGCAATATGTGATGTGCTACATGAATCGCTTTTGTTTTGTTCATATTTAATGATGCATGGAATAATCTCTTCATTCCTTGTGGGGCACAGGCAGCCGAGCTCTCTGAGTTCCATAAAATACTCAAAGACTAATTAATATGCACCAAAGTGCGTGTGTCCCAGGCCTCAGCCCACTGACCTCACAGGTCCATTGCCACAGGGCTGGCACCAGGGCTGGGCTTGTTATGGTTGAATTTCAAAGCAGGAAGGTATGGGCCTCATCCTGGGACACAAAATGGGAAGCACCACTCCAAAACCTAGAGGCCTGTTAGTCACAATTGCTGTCCTAGTGGCTGACAAAATTTACTCTATCTGGCTTTGTGCGTTGAGAGCTCTTCACCTCTATGAGGAAGGGAAGATAGTAATGCTCTACTGGGTCCTGTTCTGAATACTCATCACAGTTTCTGTCCTTCCATAACCTTCTTTTATTTATGTTTATGTCCTTTCTTGTTTCAGAAGACTTAAAAATATGAGGGAAACTAATACCAACAGAAACATTATTAGAAGGAAATTTGGATTTTCCTAAGTAACTTCAGTCTGCAATGTAATTGGTATAAATTACATGTTGTATAGGCTAAAATCTCACTTGCATATTTTTCAGATTCTAAATTGCTCCTAAAACTACTTTTCTGTGCCTTTTGAGAAGCAGGAAAATTGAGGGGCCAAGTTCATACTAAAGTACGAGACTGAATGTTTTTCTGCAGACCATGAGAGGGTCTTGGGGTCTGACCACATTTGGTGGGCAGGGGTGAAGTGGGTTGGAGATTATGATGCAAATATGAATTCTGAGAGTTAGAGAAGACCGACTTTTTGGTATTTTGGCAATCTCGACTTCAGTCTCCAGTCCTGTTAGGAGGAAAGTGGCAGATGATGGAGAAGGCTGCCAATGCCCTAAGTGGCATTTTGTGTCCTTGTTCTCTTGGGGGATTTGCTTAGCCTCGGAGACCAACCACCCACACCTGGGAGCTGCTCTAAAGCCCCAAAATTCACCTGAAGACTAGTGTGAGCCTCATACCTTTGGTGGGATTCAGTACTCTGCTAACATAAGAATTCTCTATGTACTTACTGTAAATGTTCTCTAATTAATAGTTCTTCTCACCTGGCTGTGGTGGCGCATTCCTGTAATTCCAGTACTTGGGAGGCTGAGACAGGAGGATCATACATAGGTTTGAGGCCAGCCTCAGCAATGTAGTGAGACTCTCAGTAACCTAGTGAGACCCTGTTTTAAAAAAAAAAAAATACAAAGGGCTGGGAGTATAGCTTGGAGATAGAATATTTCTGAGTTCATTCCTTAATACTACCAAAAAATATTTCTTCTCCTTATTTACCCACCTTAAATTGTGCAGGAAATAAGATCCTAGTTCTGAAACAGAATAGGAGCCCAAAGAGTTAGAGCTAAATTAGCAAAAGAAGTAGATAAATTAAAGACAATGCTCATTCTCTTTTAGCTCCATAGTTTTTAACTTCTATTTAAAGAGTTGAGAGACAAGGAAAGTTTTTAGAATAAGTTCTCAATTATTATTTTTTATTTGTAGGATAGATTTTGATTTATAGAATAATTGGGAAGATAGTACAGAGAGTTCTCCTATAACTTATTCCATCTGTCCTATTACTAACATCTTAAAAATTTTGGTACTGGGGATTGAACCCAGGGGCATCCTACATCTGTGCCCACAAGCCATTTTTATTTTGAGATAGAATCTTGTTACATTGCTAAGACTCACTAAATTTCACTAAATTGCTGAGACTGGCCTTGAACCTGTAATTTTCTCATCTCAGGCTCCCAAGGACTGGGGTTACAGGCATGAGCCACCACACCCAGCTAGTAAAATACGATTTTCCCTGCATTACATTACAGCAAGGCTACCTACAGTCACTGTGCTTTCTGATCATTGATATTGGCCTATTCACCTGGCTGAGGTAGTGTTTGTCAGGGTTTTTCACTGTTAAATGACTATTTTCCCCCTTTCCATACTCTACACTTTGGAAAGAAGTCACTGCTTAGCCCACACCTGTGACATTGTGCTCCCTCTCATTGAGGGCAGTGGACTTCCATAATTATTGGGGGTTCTTGTGTATGGAAGACAGGGTTCTTCTCTTCACTTATTTATTTGGTTATCATTTTAGTATGGACTCAAGGCTAGTTAATTTTTCCTTTGGATGACAACCAGCACTGCTACATTTTTTCATTGTTGCTGCTTTTATTGTTCCTTTGGCTACTGAGAGCTCTTTTACTTGACTCCTGTATTGCTTTACACCACATCTGTGGGGTGGATGTTTTGAGCACTTCCTTACACTCTAACATATAAAAATGCTCCAGCATCATCTTCTGTATTTGCTCCCAGTCCTAGAACTCGCTGTCTCTGTTCACAGATCGTCTCTGGAGCAGGGTACAAGTTGGGCAGGTATGGAGGGGAAACACCTTATCAATGTATTCTCTTTTAGATACTTTGAAAGTATCTTCTGTGCATGTATGAGTAAAAAAGATCAATTTTAAGAGGTTATTTTAGTGGTTTAGTTGGTTACTTCAGATATGATGTTAGAAGTGTGGTGATTTTCTGACATACTAAATGGCAGGCTCCATGACTAATGGGACCTAGATTGTAGGGAGGAAGGTAGTATTAGGCATGACTCTCAAGTTCCTGATTTGAGGAAACAAACAGAAGATGGTGACATTAACCAGTGTAGGTCACTCAGAGGAGATAAGTATTGCGATTTTTTTTTTTTAAAGCTGGCAGCACTCAGTTATGAGTAGCCAGCTATAGTTTAGATAGTGATGAGTCAGAGCAGAAGCTAGAATTGAGAAGCCTTGGGTATGTGATCAGCATAAGGTCCAAGTGCTGGAATTGAGAACAGCCTTGCCGCGCGTTGTCATCTGACCACGGTTCCACTCTAGGTGTTCTTCCTCATTGGAGAGTTCAAATCACCAGCAGTGAAAAACAATTTTCTGTGGCCGGGCGTGGTGGCGCACGCTTGTAATCCCCACGCTTGGGAGGCTGAGACAGGAGGATCGTGCAGGTTCGAAGCCAGCCTCAGCTACTTAGTGAGGCTCTCATCAACTTAGTGAGACCCTGTTTCCAAATAAAATATAAAGTAGGTCTGGGAGTGTAGCCCAGAGGTAGAAGGCCCCTGGGTTCTACTCTCAGTACCACCACCCAAAAAAAAAGAAAGAAAAACAATTTTCTCATTCCCTCTGCAACTGCATTTCTTTATTCTTTAAAAGTGGGAAAATAAATTGATCAGTATGAGGAAAACTTGTAATATGTACTTTTCAACATTTTTTTGGTGTGGCATATTTTATTTATTTATTTTTTGTGTGTGGTACTTTTAGATGGAACCCAGGGGCCTTCTGTCTCCAGGCTACACCTCTAGACATATTTTTATATTTTATAAAAAAAAAAGAAAGAAAGAAAGAAAAAGAAGTTGTATATACAGCTTTGGCCACAGGAAACTTACTTAACAAATCTAATCTGTGATTTCAGCCTAGAGGTTTGGTTCTCTGCTACTTTGTTTCTGTTGTCCTTACTGATCGAGATGGATATCACTGTTCTTCATTGGCTTGTTCATTGAGGATCTCACTTGACTTAAATTTTTCTAGAGTATAGGGATCGATCAGTGCTCAAAATAAACATTATCCCTGATCTCATGGAACTTACAGTCAATGAAGGACAGACAGATAATAAACACTAAGACATAGGCACATGCTTACCACTGAAGGAAAGATAAACCTATGGGGTACTCTGAGAAGCCCCTCTGAGAAGGTAAAGTTTCAGCTGACCTGAAAGCTAGTTGAGACTTACTTCAGCAGAGCAAAGACCATTTTAGGCATGGGATAGCTAGTGCAAAAATCTAAGATTGGAACAGGCTTTGCAGACTTGTGAATAAGACTTGAGCCAGGTGCAGTGATGCATACCTTTAATCACAGTACTTGGGAGGCTGAGACAGGAGGATGGCATGTTCAAGGACAACCTCAGCAATGTAGAGAGACTCTGTTTCAAATAAAAAAGGCTAAGGGTGTAGTTTGGAGGTAGAGTGCCCCTGAGTTCAATCCATAAAATAAAGAAACAAAGAAACAAATAGCATTGGGGGTGTAGCTCAAAAGTAGAATATTCCTTGATTTAATCCCTAGTACCAAAAAAACACCCCCCCCCCCAAAAAAAAAAAAGCCAAAGGGTTGAAGAAAGCTAGATATAGAAAGGATAGGGTGGTATCAGATGACCTTAAAGAAACATGGGGCTCATTCCTCTGAGTATATTTATTTATTTAGTGGTACTGGGGATTGAACACATGTGCTTTCTACCTCCAAGCTATACCTTGAGTCCTTTTTATTTTTTATTTTGAAACAGGGTCTTGCTAGGTTGCTGAGAGCCTTGATAAGTTGTTTAGGCTATCCTCGAACCTTCAGTCATCTTATCTCAGCCTCCTAAGTACTTGGGATTACAGGCATGCATCACTATGCCCAACTATACTTTTTATTTTGATGGGAGTGTTTCCAAATATGTATCTTTGGATGACTGCAAAAACCATGGAAAACCAAGCGTTGCCTCCTGCAAGTTGGGCTGTATTTGACAGCGTGGGAGTTTGCTATTGTAGGCCCGGGTTTGGACTGCCCGGGGCATTTACTCTAGTCCAGCTTTTGCATGAAGTCCTGAAACTGCTGATTGCCTGATATCACAATCACATTTTTTAGCAGATTAAGTAAGTCAACCTCAAGATTCTTCCCTTCAGAAAAATTATAACTGCCTCTGAATTCTTGACTTTTGCACTTCTTTTCCATGGCTACGTTCTCTGGTTATCTTGTTTATTCTTTGGAAGTATTTGTTTGTTTCTTCTTCTCCCTCAAAATATGAGCTCCATGAGGGCAGGACTCACTCAATCATGCTAACTATTCTTCCCCAAACATAAAATGCTCGGCACATGGTAGATGTCCAGTGACTGTGTGAGGGAAGGGGAAATATTGTCTGTCCTTAGATACATGTAGAAATGCACTAGACTTTTTGGTAATTATATTACCCAGCTCCTTCCTGTAGGGCATCCTGAATGAACTCCCTTTGAGCCCTTCCCATGCTAGCTCCTGTTAGCATTAAGTCTCAGTTGAGGCATCCCATTTTCATAAAGGTGTTCTCTGCCCACTGACTAAAGTATTTATCTCTACCACTCCCATTTGTTAAAGAAAATCATAGTAATGTTATTATTATATTGGTTATTATAGTCTGGAGACATTTAGTCCATGAGTATAAGCTCACAAAGCAAAACAAGTCACCAAAGTAGAATACACGGATGAGAAGTTGTGTGTGAGACACAAGGGGTTAGTTTGGGATTGGAAGGAAGGAGGACAAAAATTGTGTATGTGGAATGGGGAAGGGGCAGGAGACAGGATACTGTGTGAAACAAATACTTAATTTGCCTGAATTTCACTAAAGAGTAAAGGTAGTTAAGAGGAAGAAATATCTATAAGTAAACATGATAATACGGCATTTGTTGCCATGTTAAGTATATAAAGTTAGGTTATAATGGACCATGTTATCAAAAACCTGCAGCCTATACTCTGAATAAATGAGTTAATAATTCTGTATTTGTTATGTGGGGCCTGATAATTTATGCACTTGCCATATTTGTGATCCTTATTTCATTTAATATGCATTCTTTCATAAAGGATGTTTCTTTTCTCTGATGCACAAAAATTGTCATTAGAAATTATAGTCTCCCCCTGCTGGACATGGCTGTTGGAACCTGAAAATTTAGGTTACTTGGCATGTCTGTGTGTGTGTGTGTGTGTGTGTGTGTGTGTGTGTGTGTATCTTTGTGTTAAAATACGTATAAATTGGGTATGGTAGCACATACCTGCAATCCCAGTACCTGGGAAGCTGAGATAGGAGGATCACAGGTTCTAGACCAGCCTCAGCAATTTAGCAAGACCCTGTTTCAAACTTAAAAAAAAAAAGTGGGCTGGGGTGTAGCTCAGAGGTAGAATACCACTGGGCTCAATCCCCAGTACCAAAAAAAAAAAAAATAATAAATAATAAAATAAAATAGAATACATATAAACTATGGCATCTTATCCATTTTAATGGATATTAAAGTTCATTGGCATTAATGCATTTATAATGTTGTGTGATACGTAAGTACATAAGACTTGTTTACTTCAAGTTTCATATTTTTATTTTTACATGTCTTCACAGCCTCACTAAGCAGCCTTTTGATCACGCCTTTCCCATCTCCAAGTTCCTCCACGTCTTCTTCTAGCAGTTATCAGCGCCGCTGGCTTCGAAGTCAGACAACAAGTTTGGAAAATGGCATCATTCCAAGGAGGTGAGTTACAAGTTTCCTCTTGCCGAGAAAAGTGCTAGTGTAGGCGCAGAATGAAACTGGCAGGGTGTCTGCACTCACCTGGACAAGGGAGGAGGAGCAGAAACCTCTGAGGAGCTTCAGATTAGCCTGAAAGCTGATGAATCAGAAGTTTGAAGGGGAAATAAATGAAAGCTTAAGAAAAATTTCTGCTTAGAAAACACTAGGAAATATCTGGGTAGTTTGTGCCATGTTTGAGATTGATTTGGTGTTAAAGTAAGTTGTTGTTTCCTTAAATTCGATCCCTTCCAGATGTAGCACCTATAAAATCAAGAAAGGTAAAATAAAACAGTAATACCAATGTAGTACTTGAAAATATATAACATACTCTCCATTCATATTTTTTCTTTTTGCGGGTCTGGGGATGGAACCCAGCGGCATTTGACATCTGAGCTACATCCCTGCCCTATTTTTTATTCTGTATTTTGAAACAGGGTCTCACTGAGTTGTGGAGAGCCTCACTAAGTAGCTGAGACTGTCCGCAAACCACGATCCTCCGGTCTCAGCCTCCTGAATGCTGTGATTACAAGCATGCGCCACCACGCCCGGCTCTCTCTATTATTTGTGACATTCTCTTTGTAAAATTTAAATTCTTACAAAGGCAGGAATATGATAAGTAGAGACAAGTATCAAGTATTTTCTATTTTTTATTTCTGTTGATTTTTAGATCTAAAGTTTAATTGTGTCCAATATATCTATTTGATGTTAAGTCAGTAGTTTTCAAGCTCCTCTTTGAACTTAAAAGTGTTAGGACTTGTTATATGTAACTATAAGAATTCAATTGATTTAGTAAGTTGATGAGTAATCACGGTGTGTAGAGATCTGTGAAGGTGTAAAGACACCTGCATTTAAGCAGTGTAAGGACTAGTGGGGAAGACAATCCCAGCATAAGTAGTTTGCCATAGGGAGTCATAAAGCGTTTTGGAACTTAAAGGCAGGAAGAATACAGAGTGATGGTGATTGAGGAAGTAGGGATCCTTGTGGAAGAGATGGCACTGAAAGGACAGGCCAAAAAATAAGAGGATGGGGCATCTCTCCTATTCCCTTCAGAATCCCAGGGAGCAAGGTGTAAAGAAAAAACTGTAGCTACATCATTCACTGAGGAGCTGCTCCTTGGTTGGTAGAGTTCAAGTGGAAGGAGCGAGTCTGGCACTTGGTGTGAGGACAAGTCCTAGCTCTGTCACTCAACAGATACGTGATAAAACAAGTAATCTGCACTCTAAGTGTTGCTTTCTCATCTGCACAATAATCAGAGTGTTTGGGGGAAGATTAAATGAGATGAAGCAAGTCACTGGTGAGCCAGGACATAGGATTTGGTGAATGAAATATTGGCAATATGACTTATTTATTGTTGGTGCTGTTGTTACCATTGTTCCTGCAGCCATCAGGAATTGGTGCCTCTACTGTTCCCACTTGCTGGTGTGTGGCAGCTTCTGTGATGGGAAAAGATGGATTTTTGTTGTTGTTGTTGTTGTTATACTGGGGATTGAATTCAGGGACATTCTGCCTTTGAGCTACACTCCTAGCCTCCCCTCCCTCCACTTTTTGCCTTACTGGGAATGGAACCCAGGGTCATTCTACCTCAGAGCCTCCCCCCCAGCCCTCCCCCCTTTTCAGTACTGGGGATGGGACTCAGGGGAATTCTACCTCCGGGCTATATCCCCATACCTATTTTTTTATTTTTTATTTTGAAACAGGGTGTCACTGAGTTGCAAAGGACCTCACTAAGTAGCCGAGGCTGTTCGAGGCTTTTCCTGAACCGGAATCCTACTGTCTCAGCCTCCAAAATGCTGGGATTACAAGTGTGCTCCACAGTGCCCAGTTTGTTTACTCTTTATTTTGAAACAAAGTCTCACTAAGTTGCAGAAGGTCTCACTAAGTAGTTGAGGCTCTCTGCAAACTGTGATTCTCCTGTCCCCGCCTCCAAAGTATTGGCATTATAAGGGGGTGCCACCACACATGGCTCTCTCAGCCCCTTTTTTTTGTTTTGTTTTGTTTTTGAAACAGGGTCTTTTACTAGGTTGTTGAGAGTCTCACTACATTGCTGAGGCTTTCCTGAACATCCTTTTGTCTCAGTTTCCCAAGTGCTGGGATTACAGGTGTGTGCCACCACACCCAGCTGGAGATGGAGCTTGTAAACTTTACCCCTGAGGCATCTCTTTACTAAAAATGCTTTTCATCCCTCAATTTACATTCATACTCAAATATAGCATTTCCCCAACCCACTCCTTTGAAATTCTTCAAAACTCTTAAATAGAGAACTGTTATCGGAACTAATGAGTCTCTAGTGAACTTCTACCTAAAATAAGTATAATACATTCAGAAAGCCTATAAATAGTACAGGGCTGGCTACATAATTTACAGGGCTAGTACAGGACGAAAATGCCAAACTCCTTGCTCATAAAGCAAGAAGAGTGCTCTTAAACACTCTCCAAATTCACTTGTCAGGTCATCAAGTTTATACTTTAGCAACTAGGTTTTCAGTTATGTTGGAAGTGACATCAGTCACTCCTAGCAAATGGAGGGCAAATAATTGTGTGTGTGTGTGTGTGTGTGTGTGTGTGTGTGTGTGTGTGTGTGTGAGAGAGAGAGAGAGAGAGAGAGAGAGAGAGAGAGAGAGAGAGAGAAAAGAGAGAGAGAAAAGAGAGATTGAAGAACTCAGGGACATTCTACCTTTTTGTTTTTAATTTGGAAACAGGGCTTTCTTTCTTTCTTTCTTTCTTTCTTTCTCTTTCTTCCTTCCTTCCTTTCTTTCTTTCTTTCTTTCTTTCTTTCTTTCTTTCTTTCTTTCTTTCTTTTCCGGGTCTGGGGATGGAACCCAGGGGCATTTGACCTCTGAGCTACACCCCCTCCCCTATTTTTTATTCTTTATTTTGAAACAGGGTTTCACTAAGTTGCAGAGGGCCTAAGTAGCTGAGGCTGTCCTTGAACCGCGATCCTGCAGTCTCAGCCTCCCAAATGCTGGGATTACAAGCATGCGCCACCACGCCTGGCTGGAAACAGGATTTTGCTAAGTTGCTCAGGGCCTCACTAAATTACTGAGGCTGGCTTGGAACCTACAGTCCTCCTGTCTCAGCCTTCCAAGTACTGAGATTACAGGTATGTGCCACCGTGCCTGGCTGATAATTTTTTTGTTTAGAGAAGGATCTTTCTTTTTTAAAATTTTTGACGGGTGCATTGTAGTCATACATGTTAATGCAGTACAAGATGGTAGATGGCACACATCACTCATTTAGCCCTTCCCCAACTCCCACTCCTTCCCCTCCCCACTTCTTCCTTCTCATGTTTGGTTTATTGCTTGTTTGTGAATGCACATTATGTACATTAGGGAATTTTCCTCTTTCTTCCTCCCATCCCCCTCAGTTAGGTCACCTTATTTGCTCATTTATGGTTTCTCAGAGAAGGATCTTTCTGCTGATGCAGTATCACTATATATGATGATAGCTTTGTGGGCTATGAGGACAACATTTGAATAACTGTTTGGTAAACTTTCAAAATAGGAATTTTAGCTAGGCATGGTGGCTGAGACAGGAGGATTACAGGTTCAAGGACAGCCTCAGCAACTTAGCAAGACTCTCAGCAACCTAGTGAGAGACCTTATTTTAAAACAAACAAATAAGTAAATAAAAATAAAAAAGGGCTGGGGATATAGCTCAGAGGTAGAATGCCCATGGGTTCAGTCTCCAGTGAAACACACACAGAGGTACACCCACATGCACACATACACAGTGTGTTTTTGCATTCTATTGCTGTCTTTAAATATGGAGAAATTTTAAATTTAAAATGGTCTTATTGATAATTTGCTCATCTGAATCTTCACATGAAAACAGTGGTGGTGTTTTTTGTTCAGTGCAACAAGTCCTACATCCAGTGTCTATTTCTGTACCTATGAATATTTGTTTTGTAATATAGCAGGGTTTTTTATTCTTTTTTTTGGTGGTACTGGGGATTGAACCTAGGGGCATTCTACCTCTGAACTATACCTAGCCCTTTTTATTTCTCATTTTGAAACAGAGTCTCACTAGGTTGCTGAGGATGTCGATAAGTTGCTGACGCTGGGCTTGAGCCTGCAGTCCTCCTTTCTCAGCATCTGAAATCTTGGGATTACAGGCATATGCCACCACTCCCAGCTTGCAGCTGGTTTCATGATCATAAATGATAACTCTTTAAAGAATTCTACTAACTCCCAGTTGACTTGATTGAACTGTTCATGTGTAGATTTTTGCTTTGTGATAATTTACTGCTCTTGGGGTTGTGTCAGAGTATTAAATAATTTGTATAGTCTTCACAGGGACAGTCTCCAGTGATGCATGGGCAAGCTGGCTTCTCACTGTGGCTCCTGCTGGAGACTCCCTCTTCTCACTCCTCCCTTACGGCCAGTCACTGCTGCTTCTGCTGTCACACCCAGTTGGGTGCAAGTTCTGCCTTGGGTCTTGTGGTGCCCTGGCCTCCCCCAGACGGGTGGGTGTGTCAGCCTGCCAGGCCAGGCTGAGTTGCATGCCCTCAGGTCTGAGGTCACCCACTTGCACCCATGTCTTCACTGCCCACATGCAAGCTTCATCATTACATTAGCTTTACTTAGAGGACAGAGTTCAAAAATAAAATGGCAGTTGCAAAATATTATACCAAGCCTCGGGCCCTTCTGAGAGCAGGGTCACATGCCCATGAATCCCTCTGATTATAGTCTGTTTAACACAGAGGATATATGTGCAGGTGTTTTGAATTGGTCACCACCTTTAAAGATCCATCCCTTCATTTAAAGGATGTTGCCATTGATCACTCCACTAGGGCATATATGTAGGAAAGAAAATTGGCTCCTTATCCTAGAGATAGAACAATGCTTGGGTATTAAAAATTGTTATTACTCCTGGCTTTGAGATAAATTTACAGTAATTAAAAACTTACTTCCCAATATAGTTAAATGCAGCCAGTTGGGGACTGATAGTCAAGTTCTTAACAGTTGGTGCCCATTGACCTCAGGCCCCCCTGACATGTCAGATGGTTATTAACTGTGGTTACTGGGTCAGAGATGGGGCTTGGACAGTCTACAGCTGGTACCAGCAGTACTGCCTTTGGGGAAGAGAAGTCATAGGAGTGTGTCATTTAGGATATTGAAATCCCAAATAGCAAGGTTGAATGTCCCAAGAAACCTTTTGATTTATTAAATTAAACAAACCAGCTGCACATGGTGGCATACCCCAGAAATCCCAGCTACTCACAAGTTCGAGACCAGCCTCAGCAACTTTCTTGGAACCATGTTTCAAGGGGCTGGGGATGTAACTCAGTGGTGGAGCGCTTGCCTAGCATGCACGAATCCCTGTGTTCAAGCCCCCAGTACAACACACACAGAGGAACAAGCCATAAGAAGTTGCTGAGGAGATAGTCTTTGACCCATAAAAATGTCAATTTCATGTGGTCCAGAGGAATACATAGGGTCAGTGTATGTTTAAAGCTGACATAAACAATGATTAGGCTAAGCAGTCCTACTATCAGTTGTAGGTTATTCAGATACACTGAAATATAGTTTTTAATCTTATTTATGATCTTGAAGTACTTATAATGTACATAAATGTGTACCAATAAGCATCTACACAATTCTTCTTGATTTCTTTATAAGGAATAAAATGTCTAGTGTGTTCTTCCTTGACTTAAAGCCTGCCAGCTGATCTGATTGCTTCCAGCTCCTTCTCCTCTCGTAATGCACTGGATGGCATGAGCATAGCACGCAGGTCAGGCACAGGTCAGAGTCTAGTCCTTTCCCATCCAGTGAGTGAGTCTAGACTAGAAGATAAAAGCCCCAGGCCCAAATTCTAGCATTGTCACTAAGAAGTTTTTTGTTCCCCAGAATTGAATAAACATTGTGCCTCAGTTTCTACACTTGCAAAACAGCTTGTATACATTATCTGGTGACTTGGGAACAAAGATACATTGAAGGATTTGGGTGTATACTCAAACTTTTGGAAACATTCTCAAACATCCTTGTATTGTGGAATAATAGTTAAATTATAATTATGAGCCTGGGCATGGTGGCACACACTTGTAATCCCAGCATTTGGGAGGCTGAGACAGGAGGATCTTGGTTCACAGCCAGCCTCAGCTACTTAGTGAGGCTCTTTGCAACTCAGTGAGACCCTGTTTCAAAATAAAGAAAAGAAATTGGGTTGGGGGTGTAGCTCAGAGGTAGAATGCCCCTGGGTCCCATCCCCAGTACCATGCCCATGTGTGCGCATGTGTGTGTGCGCACGCGCGCGCGCACACACACACACACACACAAACACTATATATATATATACATATGTATGCATACATATGTATATATGTATATATACATAATACAGACACACATATATAATTATAATTCTGTGTGACCCTATTTATTTCACTTTGTATAGTTCATCCAAAAGTACAGAATGAAGTTCAGAATGAAGTTTAGAATTTTGTAGAGGGGTATAGTAAAGAAAAAGTGGCCTACTATTATAGCTGGGAAAGTTTTGCAGAAATTCAGTAGGTGGCGCCCTCTGCTGTGTTAAAACTGAGTTTGGTCTGTTTAGAGGCTAGAGACAAAAATGGTGAATTAATAAAGTTGCATAGGGTTCAATGTTTATTACAATTTGATTATCAAAGACCAGGTTGGCCAGGCATGGTGGCACACACTTGTAATCACCGCACTTGGGAGGCAGAGACAGGAGGATCGTGCAGGTTCGAAGCCAGCTTTGCTGGCTTAAGAGACCTTGTTTCCAAATAAAAATATAAAAAGTAGGTCTGGGAGTGTAGCCCAGAGGTAGAAGGGTTTCCAGAAACCCAGTACCACCACCAAAAAAATAAAGCTTTCCTAATCATAAGACTTTTGATATATGTATGTTTAATAAAATCTGTATCTATTTGAAATCACAGGGACATGATAGACTGTGAGTAGAACACCAGATAAATGTAGGAACAAGCCGGGCATGGTAATGCATGCTTGTAATCCCAGCATTCGGGAGACTGAGACTGGAGGATTACAGTTTGTGGACAGCCTCAGCTACTTAGTGAGGCCCTCTGCAACTTAGTGAGACCCTGTTTCAAAACAAAGAATATAAAAATAGGGCAGGGGTGTACCTCAGAGGTCAAATGCCCCTGGGTTCTGTCCCCAGACCCACCTACACACACAAAATAAATAAAATAAAATAAATTTAGGAACAAAGGTAGGAGGCTAAAGATACTGTCCAGCACCAGTAACTGTTTTGTTATAATTTGTGCAAAGGAAAATGGAGGAAGCAGCACCCTCCCATATTTGATAGAGATATAAACTAAATGGTAACCAGAGAGAAATGGCAAAGGTGTTGCATATCTACTCTTCCCAGGCCAGGTGCTTTCATTGTAATATATTATGTCCTTTGACTTAGTGTCTTTGTAGAACAAAATAATTTTTTTGTGTGTGTGGTACTGGGGATGGAACCTAGGAGTATTCTACCTCTGAGCTATACCCCCAGCCCAATTTTTTATTCTTTATTTTGAAACAAGGTCTCACTGAGTTGCAAAGAGCCTCACTAAGTAGCTGAGGTTGCCCACTAACCTGATCATCCTGTCTCAGTCTCCCAAATGCTGGGGTTACAAGCATTCGCTACCACGCCCAGCTGCAAAATAAATTATATTTTCTTCACTCTTGCTGATAGTAGCTATGTGATAACAAGGCTGGCTTTTCATAGTTAAATAAGAGACGCAAGCCAGAAGTGGTGGTATATGCCTGTAATCCCAATACTTGGAAGGCTGAGACAGGAGTGTAGGTTTGAGGCCAGGTGCAGCCATTTAATGAGGCCCTCAGAAACCTAGTGAGACCCAGGAGTGTAGCTTGGAGGTAAAATGCCCCTGGTTTCAATCCCAGTACTCTCTCCCCCCAAAAGAGACCTCCTTCCAAAAGGCATATGTTTTGAGTGAACTTGTGTCTCATAATCCTAAATACCATCAAGCTCACAAAATAATCCAGGGGAAAGGAAGAGAGTCTGACATGGGAACATTAAAATTACTCTTGGTTTTCATTTGAGTTTCTCTTAATGTTAAGACAATAACAGGTGCAAGCCAATGTTCTTATTTTTCACATGACAGGCTATCGTGAAAGAGAATTAGAGGTACATAAAGACTCTTGAGTGTTGGGGAGTAGCTTTCCTGGCGTCGTCCCCTAGCGTGACAGTTGACTTTCATGTGAACTCATTGATGAATAGGAATTTTTCAAACTTATTTTTCTCCAGGTCCACTGATGAGACATTTAGCTTGGCTGAGGAAACCTGTACTTCTAATCCAGCCATAGTTCGGAGGAAGAAAATTGCTATAAGCATCATTTTTTCCCTATGCGAGAAAGAAGAAGCACAGCAGAATTTCCAGGACTTCTTTTTTTCACATTTCCCCCTGTTTGAATCTCACATGAACAGGCTGAAGAGTGCAATTGAAAAGGTAGTAGGATTGTAATCTAATGTAAAATAGAGAAGGGATTATGCGGCTTTAAGAATGACAGAATCTCTTTGTTTATGTATCAGCTTACTTTCCCAAGGAGTTAAATCATCCCCAGCCTTGGCAGTTCCTTGGGAACACTGGGGTTAGAAACCAGATGCTGGTTGCTTTAGAAAAGGAAATTACTGCTTTCTAATGGTGTGAGGCGTTATTACATTTGGATGTGTTTGCCATAATACTGTAGGAGTTCCTTCTTAGAGTGATTGAACTTGCTTTCTTTCCACGAAGGCTATGATCTCCTGTAGAAAGATAGCAGAGTCGAGCCACCGCGTCCAGTTTTATGTCAGCCGCCTGATGGAAGCTCTGGGAGAATTCAGGTAAAGTAAAAGGTTTGGCAAATCAACAGCAATCGATGAGCAGCAATATTAGTGGCAGCCATGGTTCTTAGGGTTACACAGAGACCATGACTTGGGAGAATGGAGGGGCTGCTGATTACTAGTCACTTTCATGGCTCCACCCTTCAAGATGGAAACAGACCAAATAGAGTGAAAAATTTAAGGATTACACTAAGAAGTCCTCACTGCCTGACAGTCCTTGATATGATTGTTCTGAACAGAGTGAATGGAGAATACTAATATTCAAGTGTGTCTCATGTCATCCTCATGTCAGCTGTAAGGGTAATTGCTATTACCTAGTTTTGCAGGTGTGGAAACTTAAGTTTAGAGGCACTCATGTTGGTATGCTCGTCAGGGATACCTATGTTCCAGTTTGTCAGGGCAGTCCTAGTTTATACCCAGTGTTCTCTTGTGAGTGTCCTAGTCTGGACATTAAATTACCTGTACGCCTTCCTGTGTCTTCATTGTTCTCTGAAAACCAGATTTCCAGAGCCCTTGCTCCTGGTGTCTGGTAGAAAGGTAGTCTGCCCTGGATAGCAGGCAGGATTCTTTCCCACCATGCTGTGATTGTTGCACTGTTTTCAGAACCATTCTGTCTCTTGGTGGAGAACGGAATCTCTCCCCAAAGCCATCTTGAATCAGTGAGCCAAACTGTTATTCCATAGCTGAGGGATAAAAATATTTCCAATTCCAGAATACTGGAACATCTCTGTGATGCTTAAAGTAGATTCTGATAAGCTTTATAATGTTACTTGTAGCAGAATCACCACCTTTTTGAACTCTAGGTTATATATACACAAGTTAACAGATTAGGCATTATAGGATAATTGCAGTACTGGGGATGGAACCCAGGGGTGTTGCACCTCTGAGCTACACCCCCAGGCCTATTTTTAAATCATTTTTTATTTATTTTTTATTTTTAGTTTTTGCAGTACTGGGAATGGAACCCAGGGTCATTCTACCTCCGAGCTGCAACCCCAGGCCTATTTTTTTTATTATTCTTTATTTTGAAACAGGGTCTCACTGAATTGTGAAAGGCCTCACAAAGTAGCTGAGGTTGACCTTAAACTATGATTTTCTAGTCTCAGCCTCCCGAGTGCTGGGATTACAAGCATGTGCCACCATGCCTGGCTAAGACATAACAATTCTTTTTTTTTTCTTTGGAAACAGGGTCTCTTAAGCTAGCGAGGCTGGCTTTGAACCTGTGTGATCCTCCTGTCTCTGCCTCCCAAGCGTGAGGATTACAAGCATGAGCCAGCATGCCTGGCCAAGACATAACAATTCTTAACATAACAACTCTAACAATCTTGAGGATGTTGTGAAGTTGTACTTTCTGACAGCAATCTGATGCTTAGTAAACATACCATAGTTTGTGTGGGCAGCATTGCATTTGCCTTTCGCTCCTCTGTGGTTAAACTCAAACCTGGATTTTGCTTGTGTCTAGGTGCTATATAATGGATATATTATTTTTTCAGGGAGCCAAGAAACTAAAAGTACAAAACCGGGAAGTTCACTGTATACATAGATGGGTCTTGTTCTTCAGCGATCAAACCCTCCAGAAATGACAACTGAATAAAGTGTCAGCATTTAGAGACTAACATTTAGTAACTCAGTGCCATGCAACATCACCACGTGCCATTACTACCTAACTTAGCAAAGTACTGTTCTTTTGTTTGCCAAGGTGGAATTCTGTTGTGTCCCAGTTCTTTCGTAGCCATCTCTCTTGATTTGGGGAAAGTGGGTGTGTTATAAACTCAGATTTATTTTGGCTTTTGACTCAGTGGAGATCCTAAGTTAGTATACTGTTTGAAAACCCACTTGTGAGTCAGTAGCTTGGAGTAGAGCCTTCCATGCGAGGCATTGAGACCTGGATTCTATCCTGATCTTACCATGAAGTATTTGTCTTGTGCAAATAACCCAATCTTATCTAGGCCTTCATATAAAAAGTTAGTGTATAGTATAGTAAAAGAGCTCTTGGTTTATTTTTTCCCTATAAAATGAGTAGGGTGTTTTGGTTTAAAATCAAAAACATTAATCAGAAATTGGGAGAGTTGAGTTGTCTGGTCACATTTTTAATATAGCATGTTTTCTTTCTCTCTCTCTGTGTGTGTGTGTACTGGGGAATTGAACCAAGGGCATTCTACCTCTGAATTACACCCCTAGTCCTATTTTATTTTGAAACAGGGTCTCACTAAGTTGCTAAGAGAATTGCAAAATTGTTGAGGCTGACTTGGAACCTGCCATTCTCCTATATCAGCCTCCAAATATTGGGATTAAAAGCTTGTGTCAACATACTATGCTCAGCTTCTCCCTGTATTTCTCTTTTTTTATGGTACTACTGGGTATTGAACCCACGGACATACAACTCCCAACTATACCCCCTAACCCTATTTTTTTGTGTGTGTGGTACTGGGGATAGAACCCAGGGACATTCTACCTCTGAGCTAAAGCCCCAGCCCTATTTTTTATTCTTTATTTTTGAAACAGGGTCTCATAAGTTGCAGAGGGCCTCATAGTAGCTGAGGCTGTCCATAAACAGCGATCCTCAGGTCTCAGCCTCCTGAATGCTGGGATTACAAATGTGTGCCACCATGCCTGGCCCCTATTTTAATTTTTATTTTGAAACAGGATCTCACTAAGTTATGGAGGGCCACGAACCTGCAATCCTGCTTCAGCTTTCCAAGTGCTGAGATTACAGATGTGTGCCACCATGCCTGGCTTCATGTATTCTTTTTACTACAAAAAATGGTCATGTGGGACCCCGCAAATATGCAAAATTTGTATGTCTTTACATATAAATTTAAAAAATTTTAAAATTTGGTTGTAAATTCTGACACAGGGCATTGTTAGGATAAATTGTTCTTACATGTATTTTTAACATCAGGGTTGGTATATGCTATCTGTAAAAGGCATCTGTCTTAAGTATTCAACTTTGCTGTTGTTCTGCAAAAGCAGCTGTAGATGATACATCAGTGACTATACCTGTGTCCCAATAATGCTGTATTTACAAAAAGGTGGCAATCAGATTTGGCTTGTAGTTCATACTTTGCCAACCCAAGTTCTATATATTGCTTGAATTCCTACATAGAATGACTACATAGATCCAAATTATTGTTTGTTTTTTTGTACCAAGGTTACCTAAAATAGTACTTATAACTGTCTCTCTCTCCCCCTTCTCTCTCTCTCTCTCTCTCTCTCTCTCTCTCTCTCTCTCTCTCTCTCTCTCTCTCTCTCATCTCGTAGAGGAACTATCTGGAACTTATATTCTGTTCCAAGGATAGCTGAACCAGTATGGCTTACCATGATGTCAAGCACTTTGGAAAAAAACCAGCTCTGTCAACGTTTTCTCAAGGAGTTTACACTTCTAATAGAACAAATCAACAAAAACCAGTAAGCTTCAACAATCTGGAGACTTATATGCACGTCCCATAGCCAGTGTATGTGCTCTACAGGATACGCCTCATTTGAATTGACTAATCTGATTATATTTTCTTCCATTTCTCCAAGGTTTTTTGCTGCCTTGTTGACTGCAGTGTTAACCTACCACCTGGCTTGGGTACCAACTGTCATGCCTGTTGATCACCCTCCCATTAAAGCCTTCTCAGAGAAACGCACTTCTCAGTCAGTGAATATGCTGGCCAAAACTCATCCATATAATCCTCTCTGGGCACAGCTGGGTTAGTACTTTATTTTAATATTCAGAAAATGTATGGGACAAATTAGGAAAATGTTTTAATTTGTAGCTTATACAGACTGTTCAACCCTGTAATTCAAGGATTATCTCTAGGCAGGCAGGGAATAGAAGACTGGCCCACAGAATCTAATTTTTAGACCTTTATCTCCTTTCCTCTGTTGGTAGCTTTGTTCTGTTTTTTAAGAGTTGTATAGTTAAAATTTGTTCTTTATTTCCTAGTGGATGTCAAACCCAGCACAGGGTTTCTTAACCTCAGCACCATTGATATTTTGGGCCAGATAACTCTATATTAGCTGAATTGTGATGGAGTGGGGGAGAGCTACTTATGGATTGTAGGATTTTTAGCAGCACTAGATGCCAGTAGAACCCTTCTCTGTCCACAGTTGTAACAATCAGAAACATCTCCAGGCAGCCAGGCACGATGGCGCAGTCCTATAATCCTAGTACTTGGTAAGGTGAGATAGAGGATCACAAGTTTGAGGCCAGCCTCAGAAACTTAGTAGGCCCCTGTTTCAAAATTAAAACAAGGACTGGGGTATATCTCATAGGTAAAACACCCTTGAGTTCCATCCCCAGTACCAAAAATATGCCTGTAGACGTTGTCAGATGTTCTTGAGGGAAGAGTCAGCAAAACATGGTCAGATATTGCTGGAGGAACAAGGAGTTTGCATTTCCATCAGGTATCCCTGATGGGGAGCCACCACACTCCATGACTTGGATGGGAAATGGGTAAGACAGAAAGGAGAGTATAGCACATCATATCTCACCACCTTTTTAATTTTAGAATTTCAAAAATCTTGTTCTTTACTGCATCCTTGCAATCAATGGAGGCACTGATTTTCCTCAAACCTCGTACTTAGACCTAGTATGGAAGTCTCAAGCTCTGGTGGATGGTTGTAGAGTCTGGGGCTTGTGAGTGTAGGGTTGTACATTTGAATTCATGTGGACGAGAGATATATTCTAGGGCCTCACACTCATCAGCATTAGAGTCACAAAGTAAGACTTATGCATGTACTTATTCCAGATCTATGTTATGTCTGGAATGGAGAGTTGCGTTACACAGTGATTGCAAAACATCCTGATCACTGCTTTGATAGGATTGTGCAAGGGGACACAGGAGCGAAAGGACAGTTTGGAGGTGAAGAATGTGGGGGCCAGAGGCCTGCTGCTGGGTTCCTGTAAAAGTTACTTAGCCTGTTCTTTTTTTTTTTTTTTTGAGTGATGGTGGGGCTTGAACTCTGGTCCTTACACATGCCATGCAAGTACTCCGTTTAGCTACACCCTGAGCCTGCCTCTTCTTCACCTGTCAGATGGGGTAGTAAGAGGACTGACATCATGGTTGCTTTGGGGAGTAAATTAGTTGTGTAAAGTACCTTTATTGCAGATGCTGCTGCTAAAAATACATTATAGTGGCACCTAGAAACAGAGAGTGAGGGGACAGGATGGGTTTTCAAGGAAAGATTACTGGAGGAAATGTTAAAATGACATTTTCCAGTAAAAGAAATACAGACTGGGAAAGAGTGCACCAGTCTTGGAAGCGGCGTGTTTTAATAACAGCATAAAAATTTGAAGCAATAGCTGGGCATTGTGGTGCATGACTGTAGTCCCAGTACTTGGGAGACTGAGACAGGAGGATTGCAGGTTTAAGGCCAGCCTCAGCAACTTAGTAAAACCCTGATAAAAGGAAAGGGTGGGGGGGGGCTAGGGTTGTAGCTTAGAAGCAGAATGCCCCTAGGTTTAATCCCTAGTCAGTCTGTTTGTCTTTCTCTCTCATATACACACACACACAGGTGCATGTGGTGAAGCAATTAACCAAGCACTGTTTTTAAGTGCTTTTTATGTATACTAATTAATAAGCTTCTCCCTCCTACCCTATTACTGCTGTTCTTATTTTATAGTAGTAAAGATAAAGGTATCTTCCTGTTTTTGTGCCCTTGGTCATGAGATGCATGAAAAAGAATATATAAATCTCTCTAGGAATTGTGATGCTGCTTGTAGTCCCAGTACTTGGGAGGCTGAGACCAGGAGGATCGCAGGTTTGCAGCCAGCCTCAGCTCCATCGTGAGGCCCTCCACAACTTAGTGAGACCCTGTTTCAAAATAAAGAATAAATTTTAAAAAAGTAAGGCTGGGGATTTAGCTTGAGGTAGAATGTCCCTGGGTTCAATCCTTAGTACTGCAAAAAAAAAAAAAAAAAAAAAGAATATACAAGTCTCATGATTGGTAATAGGAATATTTTAAATGATCTAACCAAAGAATTTATGGGTATTGAATGTACTTTAATACAATACTATAGATTGATACTTCATGCATAACCTAGGCATGGTGGTACATACCTGTAATCCCAGTATCTGAGAGGCTGAGACAGGAGAACCACAGGTTCACAGCCAGCCTCCGCAACTGAGTGAGGTCCTCCGCAACATAGTGAGACCCTTTTCAAAATAAAGAATTAAATATAGCTGGGGGTGTGTGTAGGTCAGAGGTAGGATGCCCCTGGGTTCAATCCCCAATCACACACACACACACACACACACACACACACACACACACACACCCCTATATGCAGACCATCAGCACTAAGCTCAGAAAGTACTGAGAATATGGCTGATTCATACAGTTCTTCCAGGGGAGAACAGAGAACATTGTTATTTTTGTTATGGGACAGTAACCTTTTTTAAAAGAATGTAATTATTAGCCAGGCATGGTGGCACACTCCTGTAATCTCAGTACTTGAGAGGCTGAGACAGAATGATAGCAAATTTGAGGCCAGCCTCTGCAACTTCCTGAGATCCTACTTCACAATAAAATGTTAAAAAGGGCTTAGGGTGTAGCCCAGTTCTAGAGTGTCCCTGGGTTCAATCTCCAGTGCCACACACACAGACATTTGCAGTATTAAGTGGTGAGGGGAAGGGAGCTGGATTATCAAGGAAATGCAGTGTCTTCTGCCACCAGGTCACCAAGTTAAAAACAATGCTAATTAATCAGTGCACATTTAATTAGATAAATGTATTTATAATTAGGCATGCTTCTCATTTGGAATTTAACTAATTGGGAGCCATTAATTTCCTGTGTTCGGCACAAGACAGAATCCCTTTCTGCAGGCTCACATTTGTCACTCTTTATTGGAGAGCATGTTTTATTGAAGGGCTTCAATCTCCCCACCCCCAAACAATCCAGCAGGAGCCTGGCTGCTGATGAGAATGGCGTGAGAAGACATGCCATGGCAAATGTGAACAACACTGGAGTAGCAGAGAAGACTCTTTCTTTTTCACTTCCAGGACTTACCTGAGAGCTGGCCAGAACAGGCCGTGGTATGCATGGCTTCTCGGCCGTCCCAGGACAGGACAGAGAAGCCGCAAGCAGCAGCCCCTTTCCCACCCCAGAGGCTGGCTCTCAGGAGCCTAGCACGGAAGCCTCTGCCTCAGAGCTGTATACCCCAGGCTCTTCCAGTGAGGACCATGGCACAATAATGGGCCGTGGAAGCAATTTAGGTGGTCAAAAAAGCACTTAAAGGGAATGATAGAAGAGGAAATGAATGTGAGGGTGACTTATATACTTGTTTTGTACACTGAGTTCCAGAGGGTTGTGAAGTCACTGTGTAAAATGTTCTACTTTGCTGGCATGGAGACACAAAGCTTGAAAGCTGTTGTGTACCACCACTGTCTGAAGGGGTTCCCTGTCAGTCTCCTTTTGACCTAATACATCTCAAGGGTTTGTAGAAATGAAAAGCAGCTTTTGTCTTCAAAAGAGGTTTGGGGTCACTGAAAAAATTAATATAAGTAAGAAATATCTGAAATTTCTTTTTTATATTTTTTCCAAAAAGTTTTAAGTTTTAAGATCAGACCCAGTAAACTTGGGAGGCAGAGGCAGGAGGATCACAGGTTTGAAGTTAGCCTCAGCAACTTAGGCTGTCAGCAACTTTGTGAGACTCTATTAACAAATAAATAAAATAGGTCTGGGGGTGTAGCTTGAAGGTAGAATGCGCTTGGATTCCATCCCTAGCACTACAAAGAGAGAGAGAGAGAGAGAGAGAGAGAGAAGAGAAGAGAAGAGAAGAGGAGAGGAGAGGAGAGGAGAGGAGAGGAGAGGAGAGGAGAGGAGAGGAGAGGAGAGGAGAGGAGAGAGAGAGAGAGGAGTTGTTTTTGTGAGAGGTAAGTACTGGGAATTAAGCCGAACGGTATTCTAGTTTTAAGTTATACTCTCAGCTCTTTTTTTAAAAATTTTAATTTACTTTTTTTAGTGTGTGTGGTGCTAGAAAATGAGCCCAGGGGCATTTTCCTTCATTCTTCCCCTATCCCTATTTAATATATATATATATATTTTATTTGGGAACAGAGTCTTGCTAAGTTACTGAGAACCTCACTAAGTTGCTGAGGCTGGCTTTAAACCAGCAACTCTCCTGTATCAGCTTCTTAAGTATTTGGATTACAGGCATGCACCACGACACTCAGCTGCCCTTTTTTATTTTAAAATATAGAGTCTCACTAAATTGTCGTGTGCTGGCCTTGAATGTGAGATCCTCCTATCGTAACCTCCCAAGTACTCATATTACAGGTGTGCACCACTATGCCTGGTAAGTTACATTTTTCTCCAGAGAGTAAAGTTGCATTTTTCAGAATGTAGTGAAATTAGACTATAAGTCACTTGAAAGAAAATTTCCTCTTGGTCAAAAGTTGAATAACCACATTTAAATAAGCCACTAGCAGCCAGGCGTGATAGTTCATGCTTGTAATTCCAGTACTTGGAGGACTGAGACTGGAGGATCTCAGGTTTTTGGCCAGCCACAGCTACTTAGTGAGGCCCTCTGCAACTTAGTGAGACCCAGTTTCTTAATAAAAAACAGCTGGGGCCGGGCGTGGTGGCGCACGCTTGTAATCCCCGCGCTTGGGAGGCAGAGACAGGAGGATCGCGCAGGTTCGAAGCCAGCCGCGCGCGCTGGTTTAGGAGACCCTGTTTCCAAATAAAAATGTAAAAATAGACCTGGGAGTGTAGCCCGGAGGTAGAAGGGCTTCCAGGAACCCCAGTGCCACCAAAAAACCCAAACAAACAAACAAACAAAAAACAGCTGGGGGTGTAGCTTAAAGGTAGAATTTTTGCTCTACAAAAAATAAGTAAATAAATAAGCATATAAATAACCCACGGGGCCATTTCATATAAAAATTAGAAAATATTGTAAAGTAATGGTAATAAAGACACAGAAGGTAAAATTGTGCGAAGTGCACAGGAGCACTTTGCAGGGGCTCCACAGCACATCCAGACAAGACCACTGGGGGTGGGTAAGTCTTCACAATACCTGCTCTCTTTTGTCTCCTTTCGTATCCTCTCCCAATTACTGCCAGTTTCCAGTTTCTTCCTCCCTTTCTTTCTTTCTTTCTTCCTTTCTTCCTTTCTTGTGGTACTAGGGGTGGAACCCAGGGGCTTTTCTACCTCCAGGCTATACTCCAAGACCTCTTTTATACTTACTTTGGAAACAGGTTCTCACTAAGTTGCTGACAGCCTCACTCAGTAGCTGAGGCTGGCTTTGAACCTGTGCAATCCTCCTGTCTCAGCCTCCCAAGCGCGGGGATTACAAGCGTGTGCTACACGCCTGGCTACTTTCCATCTTTGTTCCTCCGTCTCTACCTCTTCACCTCTCTATCCCCCTATTCCCAGTGTCCTCTCTTTACAGGGCTCCTGAATTCTCTCAGCTTCGCCATGTTAATATTTTCTCCCCGTTCTTCCTAGTGTCCCTCAAGGTCTGTTTCCTCTTTGTCTTTTTCCTATGTGCTTGCTTTCTCTGTGTGTTACCCCCACCCTCCCATTTTTTGCTTTGCCCCAATTCCCTATCATTGCAGATTTGTAATCTCCTCTCTCTTTCCTCCCTTTACCCGTCTCCCTCCTTCTCCCCCTGCTCATGTGCCATCCTGCCAGGCTCCCCTGCCCTCTGCCCCTCTGTGTGTGCTTTATACTCCGTCATGTCTTTCCTCTCACCCATCTAGAGTCCTTGTTTCCTCACTGTCAATAGCTTTTGTCTCATACACAAACATCCTTTTCCACCCTTCATTTTTCCTTCTGCTTTGTCTCCCATTTCTTTTTCTCTTGTCCTTCAATTTAAATTTTTATTTTTAATTGAAGTTAAAAAGCATATAAGCCAGGCGTGGTGGCTCACACTTTTAGTCCCAGTACTTGGGAGGTGGAGACAGGAGAATAACAGGTTTGAGACCAGCCTCAGCAATTTAGCAAGGCCCTGTTTCAAAATAAAAAATAAAATCAAGCTGGAGGTATAGCTCTGAGGTAGAACACCCCTGAGTTCAATCCTCAGTACCCCCAAAAAATATGTAACATTAAGTTTGTCATTTTACCAACTCTTGAGTGCACAGTTGTACAGTTCAATAGTGTTAAGTATATTTGCATTACCATGAAACCTCTTCTTCACTTTAAAAAATCATTCTCATGATAACAAAGCATTCCACTCTAAAATTAGTAGTTTCTTTAGTACAGGACTCAAAAAATTACCTTCAAGTCAGGATCTGCCGGGTGTGGTGGCGCACGCTTGTAATCCCCGCGCTTGGGAGGTGGAGACAGGAGGATCGTGCAGGTTCGAAGCCAGCCTCTCTGGCTCAAGAGACCCTGTTTCCAAGTATAAGAAAGTATAAAATAGTTCTGGGAGTGTAGCCCGGAGGTAGAAGGGCTTCCAGGAATCCCAGTACCACACACACACACACAAAAAGGTCAGGATCCAATAAATCTTTGATATTATAGGTCTGTTATTTAAATGATTTTATAAAGTTTGTCCCTACAATAATAGTATTATTTCCACATACATTGCTTTCATTACATTATGTTCTTTATTATAAACTTTTAATAACCTTTCCTGTTTTATTTTTCTACTTATTACTTAGTTATTAAAGTATACAATATTAAAAGTTAAATTATTGTTAAAAACAATATTGTCAGCTGGGTGTTATGGCACATGCCTGTAATCCCAGCA
Organism: Muscardinus avellanarius; assembly: GCF_963383645.1. Classification (NCBI taxonomy): domain Eukaryota; kingdom Metazoa; phylum Chordata; class Mammalia; order Rodentia; family Gliridae; genus Muscardinus; species Muscardinus avellanarius. The sequence continues at coordinate 30,777,695 of NC_137791.1, forward strand.
TTTGGGAGTTTGAGACAGGATGGATCACGGTTCGAGGACAGCCTCAGCTACTTAGGCCCTTTGCAACTCAGTGAAACCCTGTTTCAAAATAAAGAATAAAAAATAGAGCTGGGAGTGGAGCTCAGAGGCAAAATGCCCCTGGGTTCCATCCCAGTACTGCAAAAACAAAACAAAATAAAAACATCCAATATTGTCATTCTCTGCGGCCTTTTCCCCATGATTTGTTTACTAGATTTTGGAAGTGTAAAGTTTCTTCTTTATTAACATTGAGGCTAGTTTGACAAAATGTTCCATTAATTTCTGATATGATGATGTCCTCTAGCAATAAGAAGATACAGTCTAAGGAAAGTTACAGAATACATTCTTAGTTAAGAAAGTTTTCCCAAACAAAAGCCCTAGAATTACACTATAATTCTGAGTCACTCCTTTGAATTTTAGGGTAATTTCTAAGTCAGTTGCAAAAGCATCAGAGTTAAACCTCTAATAACCTATCATCTAGTCTTTTTATAGAAAGGATGTTTATTACTATTTCTGTCCTATCCTGTAAATGTTCTAAGGAGCCTTACTCTAGGGAATACTTTCTAGAGGATGTACTTCCTCATGGTTCCCTAGAGAGAACAATTTCTTGATGGTTCTCATAACTTTTCTCTCAGCCTTCATCTTTTTTTTTTTTTTTTTTTTTTTTTGTGATGGGGATTGAATCCAGAGGCATTCTTCCCCTGGGCTTCAACCCCAACCTCAATTTTTACTTATTTATTTATACATACTAGGGATTTATTTGTACCAGGGGCATTCTACCAGAGCTTTTCCCCCAACTACATCTTATTTTGAAATGGGATCTTGCTAAGTTGCTGAGAGCCCTCAAACCTGCAGTCCTTCTGTCTCAGCCTAAGTACTAGGACTTACAGGTGTGCACCACCACACCTGGCAACCCATTTGCTTATTTGTTTACTCATCCATTCATTCATTTTTCAGGCCCCGGGGATCGAACCCAGGGGGACTCTACCTCAGAGTTGTACCCCCATCTCTTTTTATTTTTTGTTTGGAAACTGGGTCTTGCAAAGTCTTGCCACATTGCTGAGGCTGTCCCCAAACCTGTGCTCTTCCTGTCTTTCAAGTGCCAGGATTACAAGTGTGCACCGCCATGCCTGGCTTTATTTTTTATTTTGAAACATGGTTTGTGCTGAGACCCTCCTCAAACCTTTGATTCCCCTCTCTCAGCCTCCCAGATATGGGATTACAAGTGTGCACCATTGCATCCACTGGCTAGGCCTTTTCTGGCTGTTTTCCATCACAGAGGAAGACAAACCATGGTCATTCCTAAAAATTAGGCATCTGAGGAAGGACTTCCAGGCTGGAATCTAAGTGACCAGTCTGCTCTTGCAGACATAGCGGGCTCGCTAACCCAAGGGTTGGCTTGGTGTCCCCCTCGGCTCTCCAGGTGACTTGTACGGAGCCATAGGATCTCCAGTGAGACTCACTCGCACCGTGGTGCTGGGGAAGCAGAAGGACTTAGTCCAGCGCATTCTTTATGTCCTGACCTACTTTCTTCGCTGCTCTGAGCTACAAGAGAACCAGCTGACCTGGAGTGGGAATCACAGTGAAGGTGACCAGGTTATAAATGGGAGCAAGATCGTAACAGCCTTGGAGAAAGGAGAGGTGGAGGAGTCTGAGTATGTGGTAGTTACAGTGAGAAACGAGCCTGCCCTGGTGCCCCCCATCCTTCCACCAGCGATGGTGGAGAGAAATGGCCCTGGGCCCGCAGGCATGGCTGGGACTCCAGTGGGCACTGACAGTAGAGGCCTCAGCCCTAGACCCGACACAGAAGTGAACAAGAGGCTAGAGCAGAGTTCAGAGGCTCGAGGGATGGGACTCCAAGAGGCAGTATTAAGCAGTTCTTGGAAATCTCAGGGCACATTTTGTGAAGATAAAGAGAGTGAAAAAGAGATACCACAAGGTGGCTCTTCAAGATTTCCCAGCTGTGATGTCCCAGGGTCAGAAGTAGAGATCAGCTGGCAAACTGCCCATGAGGAGTTAAAAGGTGTGATGGGCAAGACACTACCAGACTGGTCAGCAGCCCAGCCTTGCCCTTGCCCTAACAGACATTCCCGGGAGAAACATCCTATTGAAAGGGTCACTTTCCAGATTGGAAGTTCTGTATCTCCAGAGTCTGACTTTGAAAGCCGCACCAAAAAAATGGAGGAGCGGCTAAAGGCCTGCAGACAGTACCCAGGGGCGGCCAGTGCCCTGGCTGAGTCCAGCACAGCCACCGACACAGCTCGGGACTCGCAGGTTCTCTGGTGCTCCTCCAGGCCTGGCTTTCAGAGGAACGTCTGCTGCTCTCAGCACTTGTCTTGGGACAGAGAAGAAGGCAAGTCTGACAAGGGTTTTGCGGAGGACAGAGGCATCAGGTCTGGTGTGGTGGCCGATGCCCCTGGGCAGCGTGGCCAGGCTGCTCCTGCCGATGGTGCTGTGGGAGCTTCAAGGAGTATACTGGAGAAAACTAGAGGTGGGTATCCAAAAGCTATGGAAGGACCTTCGTTAGCACGTGCTCCAGACACGTGTGCTCAACAGGACTCTGGCCCCATGATTGCTGCGGATGTCCCCTGTGGGGATGCTGACCGGAAGGATGATTTCAGGATCCGAGGAGACATTCCTAGGAATGAAAGCTCGGATAGTGCTCTTGGAGACAGCGACGACGAAGCATGTGCTTCAGCCATACTGGGTCTGGATCATAGCGGATCCTTGGAAGTGGAGCTGCCTCTACCAAGGTAAGGATGGGGAGCAGAGGGAACTGGGACCCAGCAGGTTTTCCTGGCCTGACATCATGATTACAACAGCTGTATTGGCTGGTTTACAATATTTTTCTTTTTCTCACAAAGTGTTAGAAGTATTACCAAATCATTACAGTTTCCAGCCTGCCCCTTCTCCAAGGATACCCACCGGCTTAGAGTGGCCAAGCTTGCTGAGGGAGGACCATTGGTTATTTTTACAGCTATGGTAGCATTTGGGGGAAGCTAAGGGATTGGTGTAGGGAGGAGGGAGTTTAATTCCCTGTCATCTGGGTAGACGCTTGATGGCTGGCAGCAGGTGCCCTGCTTCCAAGGTGGTGGATTATACTCACAGGGAGGCTTATCTCCTGCCTCTCAGCGCAGCACGAGACAGTTGGGAAACAACACATCTTTCTTAACACTCCATCAGGTTGATTATTTGGTCTGTGATGACTGCAAGCAGTAATTAGAAATTTCTTCTGTTCTTCCACACTGCTGTGGGCACCACCCTGTGCAAATAGGTCAAATTCCTAAAGCCAGATCTTGGCAAAACCACCCATCTCCTCTCTTCACTCTTGACACAGACTGTCTGATGGATGTGCAATACAGGAATAAGCTCTGACCAACCATGGAAATGTTTTATTTTTTCCAGGTTCCCATTTTTTAAAAATACTTCCTTTTAGCTGGGCGTGGTGGCGCACGCTTGTAATCCCCGCGCTTGGGAGGCAGAGACAGGAGGATCGCGCAGGTTCGAAGCCAGCCACGCTGGCGTAAGAGACCCTGTCTCAAAAATATAAAATAGGTCTGGGAGTGTAGCCCAGAGGTAGAAGGGCTTCCAGGAACTCCAGAACCACCAAAAAAAAAAAAAAAAAAACTTCCTTTTCTCTCCTGCTCCTCTTCTTTACCCACAAAAATGATCGGCTGACTGGAGGATTGGTGAAATGAACCACCCTGAATCCGCTTTACTTACTTGTGTCATGGGATTTTGTTCCAGTTGAAATGCCAAAAGGAAGCATATTTTTAACTATGCATTTTAATGGGGCAAATGTTGTTTTAGGTCTCAGAGCATCAGCAACCCAGATGTAAGAAACTTTGGACGCTCCCTTCTGGCAGGTTACTGCCCCACATACATGCCTGACCTGGTGCTTCATGGGACCAGCAGTGATGAGAAGCTGAAGCAGTGCCTGGTGGCTGATCTTGTTCACACGGTGCATGTAAGTGACCCAGCCTAGAGCCACTGGCTGCTGAAAGAGTGCCAGCCACGGCCGTGGTCAGCAACAGGCATTGACTGAAGAGCATCTGATTCAGGGATTGTTTATAGAGATGCAGGCAGGGTTATAGGAACCAACAAGGACTGGTGAAGCTCGCAGCTTGTCCCTGCTGCGTGCTTCGGGTCCAGGAGGAGTAAGGAGAAGGAACCATGGCAGCAGAGCTATAGAGAGCGCGAGACCAGAAGAGGAGCTGCCCGGCTGGCTGTCCTCTCCCCCTCCCATCCTCCCATCACTCCTAGTGCCTCCAGTTGACTCAGCCAGCTGGAAGCCATGGAACAAAATCACAGCTGATTCAGACACAGGCCTGTGGTCCTGAGGGTCAGCCTCCTGGGGCCAAGAAGAGGACAGAGAAGGGTCAAGAGTAGATCTTGGAGTTGGGGTGGAGCAAGAGGAATAGATAGCACAGATGGTGACAATTACACACTCTTATGGGAAGACCGAAGAGATGTCACATACGGTTTGCTTTTTATTCCTTCATTACAAGTTCCTAAAAGTAATTTATTTTAACTGATTTGTCATTAAGTTCACTTTGATGGCTGCGTGAGGATAACTGTATAAAGATTAACTAGTCTTACTGGAAAATTGCCTTGTGGCTGCCGTTAAGTGGTTTTCTGCTATCTGCAGTATGACAGGAACTGAGCAGTTAAGTAAACTGTCAATCTGATGAGCCTGTTTTTAATTGAGCTGCTATTGGGCAGATGTGCAAAATATGCCTAAAATAGATGCTTTACATTAGAAACATACTGCATCTTATGCAGTAGGGTAAGTTCTCATTGCATTAGGAAAATTTTAATTTGGCTTGTTACCCACCTCTTCTCCTGACAAGTATATTTTTTGCAAGGAAGAACAGAAGACATTGCCTCTTATCTTTGGCTTTGAGCATGCCTTCTGTGAAGACTGAACACATATCAGGCACAGGCTAAGGATATTTGTGTGAAGTGGGAAGAAAAGCTCATAGGGAAGCACATGTCCTGAGCACCACCCTCAGTGGGAGGTGAAGAGACGAGGGTGGGGTGGTTCGGAGTTGGGAAAGGCGTACATATGTACACCCAAACACTCCTAATTGAATTCTGCTCTGTCATCTGAATTCTGCATCCTTCACTATTCTGAAATGAAAGTTGCTTTTCTCTCTCTCTCTCTCCTCTCTCTCTCTCTCTCTCTCTCTCTCTCTCTCTCTCTCTCTCTCCTTTCTTCCTTCCTTCCTTCCTTCCTTTTTGTGTTGCTGGAGACTGAACCCAAGGGCATTCTATCGCTGAGCTACACCCCCAGACCTTTTTTTTTATTCTTTATTTTGAAACAGGGTCTCACTAAGTTGCAGAGGGCCTTACTAAGTAGCTGAGGCTGGCCTGGAACCTATGATTCTCCTGTCTCAGTCTCCCAAGTACTGGGAGTACAAGTGTGTTCCACCACACCCGACTTTGCTTTTGTCTCATTACATGCTATATCAAAGTTTAGTTTTTAGTTATAATAAACACTGTATACTCACTTATCATTTCAGAGATCCATCCATTGCTAACCCTAGCATAAGAACATGCCCTCAGTATTTTCTTTCTGATTTTCCTATATGACGTGTGATGCCAGGCAGTTTTATAGACTGCACTTGTGTGTGTGTTTAGTAGCAGCCTGTAGAGTTAGGCTGGGAATTAGAGGACCTCATTTCCTTTCATGTCAGTGTCTTATGTTTATATCCATATGTGAAAAACCTGTGGGTGTTTTCCTGCTGCTCTGCTGTCAGTTTGATTTCCAAAAGCATTGGTGGTGATCATTGGACTTTCTTCTACAAAGCCCTATGTGCTGCTTCTGAGGCATCAGGAGACTGAGTGTGAGCTAATGGGTCATCTTCAGTGACATCTTACCAACTGGGGATTTTTACCCAACTCCCCTAGATTTACTCACTAACCACTAGGGAAATATAATCTCATTGATCCATTTGTAAATTTTAAAAATATTTTCTGTAAGCTAGCAAGTTCCAATTTCTGAATATTAGATTTTCATTGTGACCATCTGGCTGTATAAATCTTTGATTATAAACACAACTAGATTTATGCTATCTTTCTTCTTAAAGACTTTCCACACTACATTCTCCCTTATTTTCTGAAGTAGCCGTTTCAAACTGTAGCATTTCTCATGTCTCTAAACAGCGCTAACACCCTGAGAAAAGGTTACTAGGCATAGTTTCCTATATTGTGTTAAAGTGTGGGTACATCCAAAATGCAGCCATGCATGGGTGTTAATGGGAAATTGTGAAAGGTTCATCAAAGTATTTTCACAAGTATAATAATGTTCAAAATATATCCAATTAGCATTGGTTTATTTATTTAGTGGTACTGGGGGTGGAACCAAGGGGCTTTTCTACCTCCCACCTATACTTCCAGACCTATTTTACTATTTTATACTTTATTTGTAAACAGGGTCTCACTAAGTTGCTGAGAGCCTCACTAAGGAGCTGAGGCTGGCTTCAAACCTGTGCGAACCTCCAGTCTCAGCCTCCCAAGCACTGGGATTACAAGTGTGCGTCACCATGCCCAGCTCCTGCATTAGTTTGTTTTTAACCTTGCCTGACACATTCATCATAATGAGTTTTGCTTTTGAATTAGTGTCCTATTTATACTGCCTCTTAAGCTGGCAGTCTGAGCTATGGCAGTGTTTTTTATTTTGTTTTGTTTTGTGTGTGTTTGCCGTACTGGGGATGGAACCCAGGGGCATTCTACCTCCGAACTATACCTTCAGCCCTATATTTTTTATTCTTTATTTTGAAACATGGTCTCACTGAATTGCAAAAGGCCTCACTAAGTAGCTGAGGCTGTCTGTAAACCTTGATCCTTCTGTCTCAGCCTCCAAAATGCTGGGATTACAAGCATGTGCCACTGCGCCCTACTGGCAGTGTTTTAAAAACAGACTTATTTTCAACTTCCATTGACAAATATTTGTTGGAAAATAAATTAGGAGTGTATGTGTGTGTGTGTGTGTGTGTGTGTGTGTGTTACTGGGGATTGAACCCAAGGGCATTTTACCTCTGAGCTACACTCCAAGCGCTATTTTATTTTATTTTTGAAACAGGTCTTACTAAGTTGTGGAGAACCTGAGTTGCTGAGGCTGGCCACCAACTTGCAATCCTTCTGTCTCAGCCTACCAAGTACTGGAATTATAGGCATATACTACCACGCCTGGCTAAGAGTATTTTTAAACATAATATTGCATTTACTGCTTCAGAGAGCTAGTGATTATATTCTTGCAAGTGTTGCTAGAGAAAGAAGCAAAGAACCAAGAACAAGTGCATGGCCAGAGTCAAAACTAAAAGAAGAGCTCATCAAGGAAGAGAAGATTGCAATAAATTTATCAGTGCTTGCTTTCAGACCTTATCTTTTGGATGTAAATTATTTTCTGTGTGCATACCAAACTTTGGTATTCATAATTTGTGTATGTCCATGTGCGTGCAAGCATGCGGGGACTGAACTGAGGGGCATTCTACCTCTGAACTACACCCCAGCCCTGTTTTATTATTTTAAACATGGTTTCATTAAGTTGCTGAGAGCCTCGCTAAATTGCTGAGGCTGAGCTGGGTATGGTGGCTCATGCTTGTAATCCCAGCATTTGGGAGGCTGCAACAGGAGGATCACAGTTCATGGCCAGCCTCAGCTACTTAGTGAGGCCTTTTGCAACTCAGTGAGACCCTGTTTCAAAATAAAGAATAAATAGGGCTGGGGTATAGCTCAGAGGTAGAATGCCTCACTAAGTAGCTGAGGCTGGCCATGAACTCGGATCATCTCCTCTCAACCTCCCAAGTACTGGGATTAGAAGCATGCGCCACCACGCCTGGCTTAAAAGCCTTTTAAAGGCAATTGATTTACATTTTGAGGGGTTATTGCAGATTGAACCTAGGAGCATTCTACCCGAGGTATACTCCCAGCCCTTCCTATTTTGGTTTGTTTGTTTGTTTGTTTGTTTGTTTGTTTGTTTATGGTGGTACTGGGGTTCCTGGAAGCCCTTCTACCTCCGGGCTACACTCCCAGACCTATTTCATATTTTTAAATTTGGAAACAGGGTCTCTTAAGCCAGCGCGACTGACTTAGAACCTGGCAATCCTCCTGTCTCCGCCTCCCAAGTGTGGGGATTGCAAGTGTGCGCCACCACGCCCGGCTTGTTTTTATTTTTGAAACAGTCTCAGTAGGTTGATGAGTCTCACTACTTGCTGGGGATGTCCTTGAACCTGTGATCTCCTGTCTCATCCTCCTAAGTACTGGGATCACAGATGTGTGCCACCACACCTGGCTGATTTATGTTTTTGATCTGTTTTTGAGACCTGTTGCATGACTTGGATTGTAAATCTATCAAGCACTTTTGTAACCAAGGTAGACAAATTTGGAATTCCTTCACCAGGGCTTGAGGAATTCCTGTCTTTTTTTTGAAGGGGGTGTCTGGGAATGGAACCCAGGGGCATTCGACCTCCCAGCTACACCCCCTGCCCAATTCATTCATTCATTCATTCATTCTCTCTCTCTTTCTTTCTTTCTTTCTTTCTTTCTTTCTTTCTTTCTTTCTTTCTTTCTTTCTTTCTTTCTTTCTTATTTCTGTGGTACTGGGGTTCCTGGAAGCCCTTCTACCTCCGGGCTACACTCCCAGACCTATTTTATATATATTTTTTAAATTTGGAAACAGGGTCTCTTAACCAGTGCGATCCTCCTGTCTCTGCCTCCCAAGTGCAGGGATTACAAGCATGTGCCACCAGGCCTGGCTTTTTATTCTTTATTTTGAAACCAGGTCCCACTGAGTTGCAGAGGCCTAACTAAGTAGCTGAGGCTGTCCACTAACCGAGATCCTCAGGTCTCAGCCTCCCAAATGCTGGAATTACAAGCATGCGCCACCACGTCCGGCTGAGGAATTCCTTTCCAGAGCCTCCAACTCTAAAACTTTCTGTGCTTCTCATTGTCTGAGCTCTTATAAAAAAAAGATAAGTATTTCATTTATTCTTTGCCTTTTACATGTTAAGATTCAGATGTTCTTTAAACATTAAACATGTGTTCTTTAGTCCAAATACTACCTTTTTTTCTGTCGATTGAACTCTTTTTGTGCCTTCTAACATAGAGGTTATATAGCTGCCTTAAATTAGTCCAAAATAATATTGTTTCCCACACATATAAATGCCCATTCTTTCCCCTGTTTTCCTTTTGACTTGAAATGGAAAGAGAGCAAGCGCATATCCACAAGCTGGCAGCCCTCGGTACCTACGGCCCTTTGAGTAGCCTTTTCTCCTGCGTCTCTTCTCTGCACATGAATATTGTCCACTTGAGCAGCATCGAGGTTGTCAAGCTCTGGGATCCTGTGATGTGGAAGAGCAGTGGCTTGGCATCCATGGTTGTGTTCAGGTTCTGTTGTTACCACTCACTCGCTGACCTTCACTACCTGAACTACATCACTAGCCTCACAATATTTAGAGGAAGAGGTGAAATGTAATCCAGTATTTAAGAGTCTGACCTCTGAAGATAGACCTGAGTTTGAATTACTGTTTACCTGGTGTCTTTATGGCCTTGGGATAAATTTCCTTAATTTTTAATCTGTAAATAAATAGTACTGATGCCATAGGTTTGGATAGAAGGTTCTGTAAAATAATCCACATCAAGGGTTTAGCACAGTGCCCAACACATTACTAAATGCTCAATAAATGTGAGGTGGGTTTGGTGGCGCATGCCTGTAATCCTAGTACTTGGGAGGCTGAGATAAGAGGATCACAAGTTCCAGACTCAGCAACTTAGTGAGACTCACAGCAGCTTAGCAAGACTCTGTTTTAAAACAAAAAATAAACTAGGCATGGTGGTACATGCACTTAATCCTAGTACTTGGGAGGCTGAGACCAGAGAATTACAGGTTCCAGGACAGCCTCAGCTACTTAGGCTCTCAGCAACCTAGTGAGACCCTGTTTCCAAATAAGAAATAAAATCAGTCTGGCGGTGTAGTTCAGAGGTAGAATGCCTCTGGGTTCAATTTCCAGTACCTAAATAAATAAATAAAATGAAAAATAAAATAGGCTGAGGTGTAGCTCCTAGGTTTAATTCCCAGTACCACGGGACACACACACACACACACACACACACACACACGCACACGCACACGCACACACACACAGATACATGTGTGTATGAATGTACACGAATGTTACGGTTTAAATGGTGCTGAGGATTCTTTTTCATATTCAACTAAAGTTTGTTGAATAGAAAAATTAAAAACTAATAGGCAGCTTGATGCAGCTTTGACAAATCTTTATTACAGAATCAGAAGGAAATAGAGAAGAGAAGGAAACAGCAGCATGCTGGCACACATGCTGGAGAGCCTGGAAATGGAACTCTGGCCCTTTGGTGGGACCCCAGCCTTTAAAAAGATTCTGTATAGGTATCTTCTTATCAGCATTACCAAGGCAATGGGCTAGTAACTTACTCTTTAGCCAGATGGTGCCTGTTTGTCTCTGGACAGTGCACAGAGTACAGGGGTCAAGAATCTACCTGGTCTTTACTTCTATTGTATTGGGCAGTATTGGTTGCTCATCAACAAGTGGTGCTTCGAAGCAACACAGAGAATTTACCTTTCTTATACCCAGGCCAGGTTACAGAGGATAGTGTTACAGCTTAAATGGTGGGGCTTCTTTTTCTTATTCAACTAAAGTTTTTTGAATAGAAAAATAAAACTAATAGGCAGCTCAGTGCAACTTTAACAAATATTTATTATAAAATCAGTGGGAAATAGAGCAGTAGGAAATAGAAAAGAGAAGGAAAAAGCAACATGCTGACCCGCATGCTGGAGAGCCCGAAAATGGAACTCTGGCCCCTTTCAGGACCCCAGCCTTTAAATAGATTTTGTATTGGTATCTTTCTCATCAGCGTTACCAAGGCAATGGGCTAGTTACTTATTCCTTAGCCAGGTGATACCTCTTTGTCTCCGGACAGTGCATTTACTAAGTGCAAGGGTCAGGAATCTACCTGGCCCTTGTCTCTATTGTATTGGGCAGTAATAGTTGCTCATCAACTAGGGTGCTTTGAAGCCAAAGTTTACCTTTCCTATGCCCAGGCCGGATCCTAGAGGAGAGGAGGTAAACAGGCAAGGATTGCCTCTATTGTAGTTTTAGGGCTACAAGCCTAAGTTGACTCTAAGGCTTTTACTATAGGTTAATCATTAGAATGAAGGGCAAAGACAGAAAGGAACTCTGCACTGTAATAGCTGCAGCGCCCTCCCTGCCTGAGTGCCTGCCCAGCACCTAGGCTCTGACTATATTTTACATTTTGGAAATTATCAAAGCAATTTTCCAATACCAGCACATTAATACTTTTTTTTGTTGTTGTTGTTTTTGGTGGTACTGGGGTTCCTGGAAGCCCTTCTACCTCTGGGCTACACTCCCAAACCTATTTTATATTTTTTTAAATTTGGAAACAGGGTCTCTTAAGCCAGAGAGGCTGGCTCTGAACCAGCGCGATCCTCCTGTTTCTGCCTCCCCAGCACAGGGATTACAACCATGCCCCACCACACCCGGCACATTAATACATTTTGACGCCTTTTCCCAATGCTGGTACAGAGAGGAGGCACACAGAGGCACTGATTGCCTCTATAGATTTTTAGGGCTAAAGGCTTTAATTGTCACTAAGGCTTTTACTATAGGTTAATCATTAGAATTAAGGGCAAAGGGAGAGAGGAACTCTGCATTGTAACAGCTGCTGCCCCTTCCTGCCTGAGTGCCTGTGCAGCACCCAGGCCCTGACTACTTTTTACATCTTTGAAATTAATACCAAAGCAGTTTTCCAATACCAGCACAATATACATGAAAATGTTTTGTAAATGATAAAGTAACATTTTAATATGAAGAGCAAAATGACAGCGATTATTCTGGTAAAAGTGGAGGTACTGTCAGAGTTCAGAAGGCTGTATGCAAATGAACTCCAAGCTCCCCTGGCCTTGCCAACATCCCGGCGTTCCTGCTGGGGATGACTGGGCCCACCTTACACACGAGACTCAGTGCCACACATGTCCATGTGCCCTCTGCTTAGTAGGGTCATCAAGAACAAAATTAGCATCACATTTTAATTTTTTCAAAACTGCTCTAAAGCTTCAGGCATTTTACAAAGTAATATGTAAAATAAAGTTAACAGTTGGATAAAGCAGCCTCTCCATTTAATTTTAAAAGTAGCAACAGATTGACTCCAGAAATACCATGCAGGAATCAACAGCACAGATAAGAAGATTTGCTGAAAGCCTGACTGTGATACATGCTCATGAATACCTAATTAATCCATGCAGAGTACATACCAGTAAGACTACAGAAGAATAGCAAGTCCCATCAAATGGTAAATCACTACTTAAATACCGTGCACATTGAATGCCTCAGGTCAGCAACAATCTTAAGAGCAATAGATTGCAAAGGAAATAGCTCCGTAGGACAAGTCTACTGTCTAGATACTCCTTGTTGCTCTCCTGTCCCTGGGTTGGGCAGTGAGCATGCCAGTGCCTAGGGCCTGTCTTCCTGTAGCACTGCCTCTGAATGCAACACTGCGTGAGGCAAGAAGTTGCTTAGGGAGTTTTTTTTGTTGTTGTTGTTTGTTTGTTTTGTGGTACTGGGGATGGAACCCAGGGGTATTCTACACCCTCATCTCTATTTGTATTGTTTCCTTTGAAACCCGTCTCACTGAGTTGTAAAGGGGCTCACTAAATAGCTGAGGCTGTCCACGAACTGAACCGTGATCTTCCTGTCTCAGCCTTCTAAGTGCTGGGATTACAAGCGTGCATCACCACGCCTGACTCAGGGAGTTTTTGAAACTATATGATTTAAGCCGGGCGTGATGGTGCACATTTGTAATCCCAGCATTTGGGAGGCTAAGACAGGAGGATCACAGTTCCCTGACAGCCTCAGCTACTTATTGAGGCCCTTTGCAACTCAGTGAAACCCTGTTTCAAAATAAAGAATAAAAATTAGGGCTGGGGGTGTAGCTCGGAGGTAGAATGCCCCAGGGTTCCATCCCTAGTACCACAAAATAATTAAAAAATAAAAAATAAACTATATTATTTAACCTGTAATGTGTGTGTGTGTGTGTGTGTGTGTGTGTGTGTGTGTGTGTGTGTGTTACTGGGGATGGAACCCAGGGGCCTTCTACCTCCGGGCTACACTCCCAGACCAATTTTTTTACATTTTATTTGGAAACAGGGTCTCTTAAACCATCTGAGGCTGACTTCGAACCTGCACGATCCTCCTCTCTCAGCCTCCCAAGTACAGGGATTACAAGTGTGTTCTACCATGCCCGGCTGTAATTTGGTTTTGATGATCAGTTTTTTAGAAATAATACAGAAAGCTGGGCATAGTGGCACATACTTATAATCCCAGTGCTTGGGAGGCTGAGACAGGAGGATTGTACAGGTTCAAAGCCACCCTCAGCTACTTAGTGAGGCTCTCAGCAACTTAGTGAGACCCTGTTTCCAAATTAAGTATAAAATAGATCTGAGAGCATAGCCTGGAGGTAGAAAAGCCCCTGGGTTCCACCCCCAGTATCACAAAAAAAAAAGAAAAAATACAGAAAAATGCTGAAATCATGACAGATAATCGGGGTTATTGTTCAATGAATTCTATAGTATTATATGAGTCTGAAGACCTATGCAAACACATGCATATACACATGCATATGGGTGCATGCACGTGTTCACCCATATATAAACATTTACCCAGGGTCAAGAGTCTCTTCTTCCTACCAGACTGGCAGGTACCTTGAAGCAAAAAACAGAGATATTTTCTATGTGCCAAGAGTATTCTATGTGTTCATTATTTGGCTATTTTCCAGGAAACTATTTAGTGCCATGTATGTCTATTACTACAGGGAAACTGATTGGTTGTGTAAATAAGGAGAAATGACAGATGGCTTTTCTTTAAAAAAAAAAAAAAAAAGGGAGCTGGGTGTGGTGGCACACATTTGTAATCCCAGTACTTGGAGGCTGAGACTGGAGGATCTGGGTTTGCCACCAGTCTCAGCTACTTAGTGAGGCCCTCCACAACTTAGTGAGACCCTAAAGCCGGGCATGATGGTGCACGCTTGTAATCCCCGTGCTTGAGAGGCTGAGACAGGAGTATTGCACAGGTTCAAAGCCAGCCTCAGCTACTTGGTGAGGCTCTCAGCAAATTAGTGAGAGCCTGTTTCCAAATAAAGTATAAAATAGGTCTGGGAGTATAGCCCGGAGGTAGAAGAGCCCCTGGGTTCCACCCCCAGTACCACACACACACACACACACACACACACACACACACACACGAAAAATAGGGCTCAGAGTTAGAATGCCCCTAGGCTCAATCCCTAGCACCACAAAAATAAATAAATAAATACATAAATAAATACATAAGTAGAATAATGCATTTATACATGATGCCTGTGGCTCTTTGTGTTCCTTTTCTTTTTTCTTTTTCTTTTTTTCTTTTTTTTTTTTTTTTGTAGTAGTGGGGATGGAACCCAGGGGCATTCTACCTCTGACCGACACCCTCAGCCCTATTTTTTAATTCTTTATTTTGATACAAGGTCTCACTAAGTAGCTGAGGCTGTCCGTGTACAGCAGTCCTACTGTCTCAGCTTACCAAATGCTGGAATTACAAGTGTGCACCACCATGCCTGGCTCTGTTCCTTTTCTTAACCTAAAGAAAATTAAAGAATTGTTTTAAGTCTCTCAGGCTTGGCATCTTTTATATTGTATCAAAATTAAACATGTCTAATTTTGTTGTTTTCCTCAATTTTTTTTCTACCTCCAAGATGTTTGGACATCTATGCCATTCTCTGCAAAGAACTATTGACCCTCTCATTTTGTTTTGTTACATACCTTTTCACATATCTGGTGACTCTTTTCAACCTTGAACACCTTTCCACAATTTCAGACTCACTTCATCCTGACAGTTAAGCTGCTCCAGAACTGTGCACTGATCTTTAAAGCTATAGGCTGAGTTGGGACTAGTCTTGAGAGCTCAGTGACCACAGCACAGCACACACAAGTCTAGCCATTTGTACTCCTGCAAACCATCTCGCCACACTTTGTCCTTCCTCTTTGCCCGCAAGTCTTCGTGATATCTTGGGGCTTCCTAGACCCCTCTACACAGTGCTAGGCACTGTGTTTAACTCAGTCAAGGTCTGAGGCAAGAGGATTCCAGCAACATGTACTAAGAAGATGATTCTTTCCTCCAAAACTGTAGGAATTGTTATGGTTGTAATGGTGCTTTGCCTTTTTTCCTTGATTCAACTAAAATTTGTTGAATCAGGAAACCAACTAACAGGCAACTCGGCTGCAGCTTCAACAAATCTTTATCACAAAGTCACTAGGAAATAGAAAGGGAAGAGAAGAAAGCAGCATGCCTGGCAGAGAAGTTGGAGAGCTCAAAAATGGAACTCCCCCCACCCCAGACTTCAGCCCTTATAGAAAGTTTTCTTTTTGGTATGTTCTTATCAACATTACCAAGGCAAAGGGCTGGTAACTTAGCCAGATGGTTCTTCGTTGTCTCCGGGCAGTGCACTCACTGAGTGCAGGGATCAGTAATCTACCTTGTTTCCACCTTGATTGTATTGGGCTGTATTGGTTGCTCATCAACTATGGGGGCATTGAAGTAACACAGAGTTACTCAAAAAGTTTATATTTTTCATGTTGTAGTGGGTCACAAAGAATAGGATGGAAATAGAGACATTGATTATAGTCATTATAACTGTGTGTAATCTCAAAGAGTGAGGCATAAAGCTCTTGCTGTCTATAGGGCTAGGCAGAGTCACTGTGATCTTAGGGCTTTTGTTTTTATATGTTTGTAGGGCTATGGGCTTTAATTGCCTTTACATATTCCTAAGACTAAATGCTGCAGTTGTCTCTACGGGCTTCTAAGGATAAAGGCCTTAATTGCTTTTATATTCTTACTATGAGGCAATAATTAGAACAGAGGGTGAGGGTGGGGGAGCTTTGCACTGTAACAGCTGCTGCCCCTTGCTGCCTGAGTGCCTGTGGAGCCCCCAGAATCTGTCTTTACATTTTTTTGGAAATCAGTACGGGAACAATTTTTCAATACCAGCACAGGAGTGATAAATTATAATACTACTGGCTGTAATACCACCTGTGCATGGGATTAAAAAATAATACTTCTTTTGTTTCAGACAAATAGAAATCAAAACCAGAACAGTAAACATGGGCTGATGCAGCAGTGACCTTCTGGGATCTCATGCTGGACACAGGGCCTAGCAAGTGGGTGCTGTTCTGAAATTCACCCCAGGGGATCATCTGGTCTCCCATACACATAAAACTTAGGACCTGGAATTGAGCCCTTTACCTAAAGCCTGGAGCTTCAAAGGGCTACTATTTCTCAAATGGGGACTAAAAACTCCAGACATAAGCAGTGAAGCAGCAAAGAAAAACTTAGAAACAGATGGGAAAGAAGACCACCAACTATGAGAAGTCAGAACTAGGCCTGTACTATTAGTGGGGTTTTTAATCCTGATTTAACCTGCCCAAGTGATTTGGGAACCATACCCAAGAAATGAACTTAAAAACCAGGAGCAGAAAACAACCAGGACTCGAGCAAAAGGAACCACACTACTTTAGACACTTTTTTTTTTTTTTTTTTTTTTTTGCAGTAGTGGGGATGGAAGCCAGGGGCTTTCTACATCTGAGCTACAACCCCAGCCCTATTTTTTATTCTTTATTTATTTTTATTTTATTTTTTATTGGTTCATTATATTCATACATCATATTGGGGTAAAAGACTTGTGTGTACGTACATGTACACATCACCAATTTAACCCCTCCCAATTCCCACCCCATTCCCTCCACATCCCTCCTTCCCTTGCTTGGCTTAGTGGTTGACTTCGATATGTTTATGTACGTTGCGTGTTTTAGAGAATTTCCTTCTTCCCCCCTCCCATCCCTCATTTAGGTTGTCTTGTTTGCTCCTCTATAGGATTTCCTTTTTCATCTAGAGTTCCTCCTATGACCCATTTCTCCTTAGCTCTCACATATTAGGGAAAGCATCTGATTTCTTATTTTTTATGACTGACTAATCTCACTTAGCATAATGTCCTCTAGTTCCATCCATTTCCCTGAAAATGATGTAATTGAGGTTTTTTTTGATGGCTGAGTAAAATTCCATTGTGTCCATATCCCACAGTTTTGTAATCCATTCATCTGTTGATGGACATCTTGGCTGGTTCCATAGTTTGGCTATGGTGAATTGTGCAGCTCTGAACATAGATACACATGCATTAGTTTGGTAGTTTGGTTTCCTTTCTTTTAATGGTATTGCTGGATTTGTTCCCAATCTTCTGAGGATTCTCCATACTGTTTTCCAAAGTGGTTGCACTAATTTGCAGTCCCAACCAACAATGTTTTAGAGTTCCCACTTCTTCACATCCTCATCAGCATTTGTTGTTGTTTGTGTTTTGAATGATTGCCATTCTAGTTGGAGTTAGGTGAAATATCAGGGTAGTTTTGATTTGCATCTCTCTGATTGCCAGCGATGTTGAGCATTTCTTCATGCATTTATTGGCCATTTGAATTTCTTCTTTTGTGAAGTGTCTATTTAGTTCGCTTGCCCATTTTGTTATTGGATGATTTGTTTAAGTGTTGAGTTTGAGTTCTCTGTATATTCTAGATATTAGTCCTCTATCGGAGGGGTAGGTGGCGAAAATCTTCTCCCACTCTGTTGGCTCTCGGATGAGATTCTTGACAGTTTCCTTTGCTGAACAGAAGCTCTTCAGTTTTATACAATCCCACGTATTGATTCGCCTTTTAATTTTCTGTGCCTTGGAGGTCTTGTTGAGAAAGTGTTTATCTGTGCCTATGTGTTTCAGTGTTGGACCTATGCCCTCTTCAAGGAGCTTCAAGGTCTCTGGTTTGATTTCCAAGTCTTTGATCTATCTTGAATTGACTCTTGTGCAGGGTGAGAAAATGGGATTAATTTCCAATTTTCTGCGCATGGTTAACCAGTTTTGCCAACACCATTTGTTGAACAGGCTATCTTTTTTCCAGTGTATGTTTTTGGCCTGTTTGTCAAAAATCAATTGGCTGAAAGTGTGTGGACTTATTTCAGGGTCTTCTATTCTGCTCCATTTGTCTATGTATCTGTTTTTTTTTCCAGTACCATGTTTTTTTTTTTGTTTTTTTTTTTTGTTTTTTTTTTTAACAATGGCTTTGTAGTATAGTTTAAAGTCAGGTATTTTGATTCCTTCTGCATGGCTTTTGTTGCTGAGCACTACTTTGGCTATTCTGGGCTTTTTGTTATTCCAAATAAATTGAAGGACTGATTTTTCTATGTCTGTGAGGAATGATCTTGGTAGTTTGATGAGCATTGCATTGAATCTGTGGATCACTTTTGGAAGGATGGCCATTTTAATGATATTTATTCTGCCAATCCATGAATATGGAAGATCTTTCCATCTTCTAAGATCTTTCTTCTTCGATTTCTTTTTTCAATGTTTTATAATTTTCTTTGTAGAGGTCTTTTACCTCTTTGGTCAAGTTTATTCCTAGGTATTTTATTTTTTTGTGGGAGATCCTGAGTGGAAGTGTTTTCTGAATTTCTTTTTCAGTGGATTTATGGTTGGTGTACAGGAAAGCTTCTGATTTTTTATGATTTATTTTGTATCTAGACACTTTGCTGAATTTGTTATTCAGTTCTATAAGCCTTTTGGTTGAGTTTGTTGGGTTTTCTAAATATAGTATCATGTCATCTGCAAATAGTGAAACTTTGAGTTATTCTTTTCCTATTTGTACTCCTTTGATTTCCTTTTCTTGCCTTATTGCCCTGGCTAGAGTCTCTAGTACTATATTGAAGAGAAGAGGTGATAATGGACATCCTGTCTTGTTCCTGTTTTTAGGGGGAATTCTTGAAGTTTTTCCCCATTTAATATGATGTTGGCAGTGGGCTTATTGTAGATTCTCTTTATGATATTGAGATGTGTTCCTTTTATTCCAATTCCCTACAGTGCTTTTATAATAAATAGATGTTGGATTTTATCAAATACTTTTTCAGTGTCTATTGAAATGATCATGTGATTTTTGTCTTTGATTCTGTCTATACGATGAATTACATGGATTGATTTTCATATGTTGAACCAGCCTTGCACACCTGGGATGAACCCTACCTGGTCATGGTGTATGATTTTCTTGATGTGTTTTTGAATGCATGTTGCTAGTATTTTGTTAAATAGTTTTACATCCAAGTTCATCAGAGATATGGGCCTCCTAAGATGGGCCCATATTTCTTCAATGTCAAATTCCTGCTGTCAGAATTTTTTTCTAAATTATAAACTATGCGTTCGTTTTTGGAGTGATCATCCTGTAGGAGCAAGATTCTATTCTCCATGTGGTCTAATCGATTGTTTATACTTTAAATTGAGGCCTTTGGTTCAATGATTGCATCTTTTATTTCTTTTAGGCTCTCTCTAAATTCTTTTCGAAGGTCCTATATTATTTCTGCAGTTATATTTCTGATTTGATCTTCTGGAGATCTCTGAATTTCTGTGTTATCAGGTTCTGATATTGTGAGATTGTGGGAGTTCCTTGCTCCATATTTATTCCTCTTTCTCATGATTACAGAAGCTTGTACATTCTCTGGGTTCTTCCCCGGGTCACCATGACTTCACTTAGGGTGCTCTGGATCTCCAGTTTGTGGTAATCTGAGTCACCACTACTCCTTTACTGGGTTGTTTCACAAAGTGTCAGACCCAGAGAGTTAATTGAGGCTGCGCGACACCGTGGGGGTGCTGAGCTGGGTGTTTTCCCACAGGGAGCTGCGACTAGGGTGTGGTATCTCTGCCACTGCTACTCCTTCACTGGGTTGGACTGCAAAATCTCAGACCCAGGGAGATTATCAAAGCTGCCCTGGGGGTGCAGTACTGGGATTTCTTGCAGTTATTGAGTGAGCTGATCTGGAGCTGTCCCGGGCGGGGTGAACTTGCTGCCGCCTGTGGCAACATGGCGCTGCTTCCACGCCCTCGGCAGGCGTGAGGCTTTTGTATTTCTTTTCTGGTTTTGAGCTCCATTCTGAGTCCCTGGAGGGCATGATAATCTTGGCCACTGGGAGTTTTAGACGTTCTTTGTGCTGAAAAAAACTGCTGAATTACATCTGAATGATCCACAGCTGCTCACTTCAGCTCCTTGTTTACCTTTCTTCTCTGTAGGTTTTTTAGTGCACTGATCTGGAGCTGTTTCAGGTGTGGTGAACTCGCCGCTGTGGCTGGCAATATGGCGCTGCTGCTGTGCCCTCGGCTGTGAGGCTGGCATATTTCTTTTCTGGTTTTGAGCTCCGTTCTGAGTCCTTTTCTTCTTTGGAGCCTGGTGCTGTGAGGCAAGATGGCGCCGGCGCGGCTCTGCCACCGCAATGCAGGCTGGTTTTATTTTTGGTCTCTGGTTGTTCTTCTAGGCTTCTTTTTCTCTTTCCCTTGTATTTACAGTTTTTATTTCTCTGTTGATGTTGTTTTCTGGCTATGAAAAGTGCTGATTTTGTGGCAATAGAGATCGATTGTTAGCGGGACTCGTAAATGCTGCTTTTCTCAGTTGTCATCGTCTCTGAAGTCTATTCTTTATTTTTTTGAAACAGGGTCTTACTGAGTTTCAAAGGGCCTCACTAAGCAGCTGAGGCTTTCCTCAAACCACTATTGTTCTGTCTCAGCTTCCCAAATGCTGGAATTATAAGCATGTGCCACCATGCCTGGCTTACTATAGACACTCTGGCATCCAGGAGATCATGGCCAAACATAAAAATAAAACAATTCCAACTTGAACAAGACAAGATGGGCTCACATTCAAAAGTTACAGTGTATGAGGAACCCCAGAAGTCACTGTGAGGGAGAATAAGCAAATACAAGTAGGACTATTAGCACCCCTCCAGCCTGCAGTAACTATTACATAGCTGTGTCTTAAATGTTTACCATAAGCCGGGCATGGTGGTACATGCTTGTAATACCAGTACTTGGGAGGCTGAGACAGGAGAATCGCACAGGTTGCAGCCAGCCTTTGCTATTTATTGAGTCTCTCAGCAACTTAGTGAGACCCTGTTTCCAAATAAAATATAAAAAATAGGTCTGGGAGTATAGCCCCACGGTAGAAGGGCCCTGGGTTCCATCCCTGGTACCACAAAAATAAAATGTTTCCCATAGTAAAAGAAAGGAATTGGAACATTGTGGGGGGGGGGGGGGAGATGGAATAACCGGGTGTGGTGGCATATGCTTTAATCCCAGAATTTAGGAGGCTGAGACAGGAGTGTCAAGGTTTGTGGCTAACCTCAGCTACTTGGTGAGGCCTTCTGCAACTTAGTGATATCCTGTTTTAAAATAAAGAATCAAAAATAGGGCTGAGGGTGTTGCTCAGAGGTAGAATGCCTTGGGTTCAATCCCCCGTACCACACACACACAAAAAGATGGAATAATGTAACAATGATTAAATTGGTATATGATCCAAAAAAAACTTCTAATGTTTCAAAAATAGAGTTATTGAAGTAAAACATTCCAGAGATTGGCCAGTGTGGTGGCACATGCCTGTAATCCTAGAACTTGAAAGGCTAAGACAGAAGGACTACAGATTTAAGGACAGCCTCAGCAATGTAGTGAGACTTATTTTTTTTGCGGGTCTGGAGATGGAATCCAGGGGCATTTGACCTCTGAGCAATACCTCTGCCCTCTTTTTTATTCTTTATTTTGAAACAGGGTCTCACTAAATTTAGGAGGGCCTCACTAAGTAGCTGAGGCTGTCCTTCAATGAAATCCTCCTGTCTCAGCTTCCCAAATGTTGGGATTACAAGCGTGTACCACCACACCCAGCTTGTAGTGAGACTCTTAAGCAACCTAGTGAAACTCATTTCAAAACAAAAAATAAAAATAAATAAAAAGGTCTGAGCTGGGCGTGGTGGCACACACTTGTAAACCAGCATTTAGGAGGCTGAGACAGGAGGATAGTGGCTCACAGACAGCCTCAGCTACTTAGTGAGGCCCTTTGAAACCCAGTGAGACCCTGTTTCAAAATAAAAAATACGGCTGGGGGTGTAGTTCAGAGGTAGAATGCTCCTGGGTTCCATCCCCAGTACTGCAAAAGGGGGAGGGGGCTGAGTGTGTAGCTCAGAAGTAGAATGTCCCTAGATTTAATCCCCAGTGCTACACATACACACACACACACACACACACACACACACACACACACACACACGCACACGCACGCACGCACCTATGCATGCACACTCACAGAATGGAGAGCAATAACCAGGTTTCTTTCTTTAGTTTTTTTTTTTGTTGTTGTTGTTGCTGTGTGTTTTTATTTTTAAAAGTAGAGGGATCCACACACATTTTTGATCCACTTACATGTCCCTCAGATATCCAAAAGTGAGGCGTGTTTGCCAGCGGCTCTCTTATATAGCTTAAATTTTCAGTGCCACAGTCATGGGGAAGCGGTTATATTGGTGAGTTTTTCCATTAAGGAGCTAAGGGATATGAGAACTTTCAACTAAGAGTGAGTGCTGAGAAGAGGAAACTTGCAGTGGTCACCATCCCACTTTGTCTGCATGACTAACTAAAGGCCTCTCCTGAAGCTGCTCAAGGGCGACTGCTAATAAGTACCGGGCCTGTAGCCTGACAATGCGTGACTCATTACAGCAAGGTCATCTGTCACATAACATACTGGTATGCAAGTACCATTTAGTAACGTTATAAAACTCACTAGAAGTATCTTACTTATATAAGAATTATATTATTCTGGAGGTTGAGACTGGAGGATCGCGGTTTGCGAACAGCCTCAGCTACTTAGTGAGGCCCTCTGCAACTCAGTGAGACCCAGTTTCAAAATGAAGAATAAGAAAATAGGTCAGGGGGTGTAGCTCGGAGGTCAAATGCCCCTGGGTCCCATCCCCACACCCACACAAAAGAATTATTTATTATGGAATAGCAAATTGATGTCAAATGAAGCCAACCAATCTTATGTTTTATTATCTAGACTATCTCAAAGAACAATCAGAGATACAAGGAAGGACCCAGTTACTTGAATCAGAAGTCTACTGGAAAGCAGCTGCCCTGAGGCTCAGTCCTGTGCTGGTCCAACCTGTGCACACACTCAGGCTGGCTAAGCACAGAGTGTCTGCGTTCCTGCTGTCCACAGTATCATGTGGGCTATGACATCTGTGAAGGGTCAGTGTTGGATGTGTTTTAGACAATGCAAGCAGCATTAAGGTAGAGAAATTCCTTTGCAGAACACATAATAGCAAAAGCTGTTATTACTACCAGTGAATTGACGCCATCACTCACACTTACTGTGGTCTAATCCAAAGGATTCCTACCCTAGCAAGGTCCTGGGGTAAAGGATTTGACCAACTCATTGAGCTGAAAGTCAGATATACTTGGCGATTGCTTAGATTTCTGACATGCCATTTTACCTAATAAACTCATATTTTGAGGCCTCAGTGTTTCCATTTGTAGAATGAGAAGGACTGTTTCTGCTGACCCTACAGGAAAAATGTCATTATGTCCTAATGATAAGTAGTGAGAGGAAGCAGGTATGTGAGAGTGGTGTTTTCTTACTCTTTGTCAAATTAAAAGTAGATGATCACATGAAATGCTAGTCATTTAAGTGTACACAGAAAGGAAATTTATTAATAGTCATACAGAAGACTTAACAGGAACTGGATAAAATCCCAAAATAAATTGTTCAACACAGCTAGAATGTATTAGACATTTCACACATGCCCAGCAACTTTTTAATGCTTGTTTCAGAGGCTACAGAAGAAAGATAAACATAAGTTCTCTTCTTGAGTTGCTTTTAAAATCACTGAATAAATGAACAGATGTGAAATCAAGAGCAAATTAAGACACTGTGTGATTAAATGCCAGAGCGAGTGATGTACACAGCCCTTCCTCTCAGAGGTCAAAGGAAGAGCCAGGTGAGAGGAGGCCTCAGGCAGGGGTGGCCCTCGGCCTTGAAGGACTGCTGCCGTAGAAGGTGGCAAGGAAGACACTCTGGCCACAAGCCCAAGGTAAAAGACATTAGAGGCAGCAGTCTTCCTGGCCTGGAAGAAGGGAGCTTCTTAACACTGGGAGGTAAATATCCATAAGTGGTAGGCCCAGACTGTGATGGAAAAGGAACAGTTTTAACTTAACAGTTTGGTTGGTACATTGCTTTATAAGTTTTTGAGTTGGTGAGGGAAATGATAATATATTTTTGAAAGATTGAGGATGATAATATATTTTTGAAAGATTGAGGATATAGGTAAAATGCATAAACTCGAGGCTGGTGTAGTGGTGCAAACTTGTAATCCCAGTACTTGGGAGGCTGAGACAGGAGGATTGAGATTTGCAGCCAGCCTCAACTACTTAGTGAGGCCCTTTGCAACTCAGTGAGACCCTGTTTCAAAGTAAAGAATAAAAAAATAGGGCTGGGGGTATAGCTCAGAGGTAGAATGCCCCTGGGTTCCATCTCCCGTACCACACACACACACACACACACACACACACACACACACACACACACACACACACAGCATAACTTGGGACAGTGTTGTCCACAGTCTCACTATTGATGAGCTCTGAGTGTGAGGTTAAAGGGGACATGGTAGTGTAGACAGGTTGATGTAAAAAAGCAAAACAAATGTTTGAGTCCCTAGTTTGTTAGGTGCTGTGCTACATGTTTCACATTCATTCTCATGGGAAATTTTTGTGAACTAAACCTCATTCAAACCTCAAAGATACTCCAAATTTCTGTCCCATGTCCCAGATGAAGAAACTAAGGCCCAGACTGATGACTTTCCAACCTTACTCAAACAGGAGCAGAGGGCCACTCAGCCCTGGTCCTTTCTAAGAGTCCTTGCTGTGATCCTATCGTTGCCCTTATAAAGAAAAGCAGAAGCTCTGATCTCGTTATCCAACCGCATAGACTTTTCTTTTTCCTGGAAGTTTGAGTTAGGCTGAAATCAGTATATGTCATTCAAGGTGCTAACATATTTTATATACTTAAGAGATCTGGCCAAGAGCCTTGAAATCAAATACCCTAGGTACTTAACACCCTGGAAATGGATCCACATCCTTAAAAGCTATGAGTTAGCCAGGCTTATTGTGTTGATTCAGCAAGCTTTAACAGCTAAGAAAAAAATTTTAAAACCTCTATAAAGAGCTATGAAACAAAGCATTTTTCTTATAAATTTGTCTTGAGAACTCCACAGGAAAATGGTTTGAGTAAATGAGATATTGATGAGGTAGAACTGAATAAATGATTATTTCTAACTTCTCATAAGAATTGAGAAAGGGAAAAAAACAATGGCAGATGGCCTCTGCCTCCTTCCTCTGGTGGAGACGCCATCCTCTCTTCAGTTGTCTGCCACTCGTTTCTCCCCCAGCCCCTGTCATAAGTTTGGAGATGCCCGATCACGTTTCTGTGGGAGGCATGGAGACTGGCAGCCGTCGGGAGGTGTGGCACATGGACACTCGGTGGGTAGTGATGGGGCCGCACTTTTGGAGGTCTCAGGGCATGGAGAAAGTAGAAATCGCTTGCAGATAAGAGAATTTGATGAACCTGTTGGCAAGTAACTTATCTGAAAATTAGTTCTCATAAAATAGGTCCGGGATGTAGCCTGGAGCTAGAAGGCATCTGGGTTCCATCCCCAGTACCATACACACAGTTGAAATTAGATCTCTTTAGCTTGAGAGAGAAAGGAAATCAGTGTAAACCAGCATTCACAGTGTTTGCCAAGTTTTACAACCAAACAAGCATAAGTAGAAATCACTACCCCCCCCCATTTATGGGGGATGCACCCAGGATTGCACACATGTTAAGCACACTACCACTGAGCTAAGCAGTGTGTGTGTGGGTGGGGGGGGGACTGGGATTGAACCCAGGGATAGCCTACCTCCAAGCTACACTCTAACCCTATTTTATTTTTTGTTTTGAAACAGGGTCATGCTAGTTTGCTAAGAGTCTCACTATTTGATGAGGCTGTCCTGGAACCTGCAGTCCTCCTGTATCAGCCTCCCCAGTGCTGGAATTACAAGTGTGTGCCACCATGCCTGGCTCAGAAACAACTTTTTAATATTAGTATTTTCCTCAGCATTTCATTTAAAACTCAAACATCAGAGGATCTGATGAATCTGAAACAATCTGAGAATTCTCTAAAGGCTTATCAGAATTTTCTAAAGGCTGTGTGGGGTTTTAGGTTTATTTTTCTAGTGATAGTCTACATAAGCACTTTGGAGGGGGGAATGTTTGAATATTACAAAGAGAAATCTTATCAGATAGTTTTACTTAATGAAGCTGATAGTTACCCATAGTCTCTCCCTTCTTCTACAGTGTCTGGGGAGGCCAGCGCAGGGTTCCAGTGGCTCTTGTTGACATCAGAGTGCTGCCAAGCCTCGCTCACCTCCTGGGTTTATTTTTTTTTTTTCCTTTAGTCCCCATGTCCTAAGTCTAAGCCCTGAGAGGAACAAATTGGTGAGCTTAGTTTTTTTTGTTTGTTTGTTTTTATGGTATTGGGGACTAAACCCAGGGGTTTTCTACCTCTGATATACACCCCCCACCCCCAGCCCATTTTTAGTTTGAAATGGGGTCTTGCTAGGTGTCTGAGAGTCTCACTATGTTGTTGAGGTTGTCCTCGAACCTGCGATTCCTGTCGCAGCCTCCCAAGTACTAGGAATACATCAAGCTTTTCTTTTTTTTTTTTTTTTGGTGGTATTGGGGATTGAACCCAGAGGCATTCTACCGTTGGGGCATTCTACCAGCCCTAATTTTTATTGTTTATTTTGAAACAGGGCCTCACTAAGTAGCTGAGGCTGGCCAAGAACCTGTGGTCCTCCTGTCTTAGCCAACCAAGTACTGGGATTACAAGCCTATACTACCACACCTGGTGGGCCAAGCTTTTAAACAGTTTGGGGGGATGCATCTTAGCAGTACTTAGTTTGTCCAAGGCTATGGTTTAATTCCCAGTGCAACCCACCATTAGTAATAATAAATGTTGCAATAATTTAGCCTTATGTTTTATAGCATTTTTCTGCATACTTCTTAGCCTTATGTTTTATAGCATTTTTCTGCATACTTGATTTCATAAAAGCACTGTTCTATGTATGTTACTACAAATGAGAGAGAGAGAGAGAGAGAGAGAGAGAGAGAGAGAGAGAGTGTGTGTGTGTGTGTGTGTGTGTGTGTGTGTGTGTTCTGATATATATGAGCCGGGCGTGATAGTGCATGCTTGTAATCACCGCGCTTGGGAAGCTGAGACAGGAGGATCTCACAGGTTTGAAGCCAGCCTCAGCTACTTAGTGAGGCTCTCAGCAACTTAGTGAGACCCTGTTTCCAAATAAAATATAAAATAGGTCTGGTAGTATACCTCAGAGATAGAAAGCCACTGGGTTCTACCCTCAGTACCATCAAAACAACAACAATAATAATAGTTTGATACAATTGTGAACCTGAAAACAAAATCTACTTGACAGCCAGTTGTGGTGGTGCACATCTATAATCCAGATACTTGGGAGGTTAAGGCAGGAGGATCACAATTTCAAAGGCCAGCCTGAGTAACTTAGCAAGACCCTGTCTCAAAATAAAAAGGCTTGGGGCTATAACTCAGTGGTAAGTATGCCCCTGGGTTCAATTCCCAGTACCAGAATTTTTAAAAAATTTACTTGACAAATCTCACTTACAATATGGCTATTAAGAAAAAGTTGGTATTAAAAAGAAGCGTACACACGCTTGTAATCCCAGCATTTGGGAGGCTGAGACAGGAGGATTATGGTTCACGGACAGCCTCAGCTACATAGCCTATTTGCAACTCAGTGAGACCCTGTTTGAAAATAATGAATAAAAAATAGGGCTGGAGCCGGGCGTGGTGGCGCACACTTGTAATCCCAGCATTTGGGAGGCTGAGACTGAAGGATTGCGGTTTGCAGACAGCCTCAGCTACTTAGTGAGGCCCTCTGCAACTTAGTGAGACCCTGTTTCAAAGTAAAGAATAAAAAATAGGGCTGGGTGTGTAGCTTGGAGGTCAAATGCCCCTGGGTTCCATCCCAAAACCCGCAAAAAAAAAAAAAAAAAAATAGTAGGGCTGGAGGTGTAGTTTGGAGATAGAATGCCCTGGGTTCCATCCCCAGTACAGCAAAAAAAGAAGTATACAGCTGGATGTGGTGGTGCACACCTGTAATCTCAGAATTTGGGAGATTGTGACAAGAGGATCTCAGGTTCAAGGCCAGCCTCAGCAACTTAGGCCCTAGCAACTTAGTGAGACTTTGTTTCAAAGAAAAAAAAATGGGGCTGGGAGTGTAACTCAGAGGTAGGGCAACTATTCAGTCCAATTCCTAAAAAAGCATACATATACTTATGTATACATATACATATACTACCATAAAAAAGCATACATATACTTGTATTTTGTTTTGTAAATTACCGTTCTGTATATGCCTTAAATATAGAACCTTCCCTGACAAGAATTTTTAATTAAGTAGTGAGATGTATGTAGGGTATATGTAGGTGTGTATTTCTGTGACAAATCCAAATATGGTTTCTTGGATCTTAGATGTCTTTAAAATAAAAATTTGGAGCTTTTTTTTTTTTTTTTTGGTACTAGGGATTGAATCCTGGGGCATTCTCCTTCAAGCTACACCTCCAGCCCTAATTTTTATTCTTTATTTTGAAACAGAGTCTCACTAAATTGTGGAGGGCCTCACTAAGTGACTGAGGCTGGCCTCAAAACTGCAATCTTCCTGTCTCAGCCTCCCAAGTACTAGGATTACAAGCGTGTGGTACCGTGCCTGGCTTAATTTGGAGTATTTTTAAGGCGCTCTTCTGAAAAGGTTAGCTGGGTTCTTTTCTGTATCTGGAGCCTGCAAACATGAACGTCAGCAACCCCATGCAGTTAAGAATGTGAGATGCTCCTTGGCGCTGTATATGCTTGTTACGTAACACAGAATTCATTTTCACTTGGGAAGTAGCATTTTTCAAATGCCCGCTCCTGAGCTAGGGACTAAGGGTACAAGGAGAGATCTTGTGAAACTGGTTCACTTGTCTCAGCCTTGCCTAAAATGTCTGTCCTCGGACTCTGCCTCTTCGCTCAAGTAATTTAAATTGACTTGTGCTTGTTTTCATGTTAGTTTGGTTTTTTTTTTTTTTACATTTCTCTTATTGGTTGGTTATTTAGTTGCTTTTAAAATACTTGAACTAGCCAGGTGTGGTGGCACACACCTGAAATCCCAGCACTTGGGAGACTGAGGAGGAGGATTATAGGTTCTAGGACAGCCTGAGCAAGTAGAAAGACTCATCAACCTAGTGAGACCTTGTGTCAAAATTAAAATAAAATGACCTGAGGGTGTAGCTCGGAGGTAGAATGTCCCTGGGTTCCATCCCCAGCGACAACACACACACACACACACACACACACACACACACACACACACTTACTTTATTTTAAATTTATTGTTGTTGTTCATAAGAGCCCGGTATATTGATGGCAAGTCGTTGTCTCTTGCTGTGAATTTATGACACCCTGATTAAGCAAAATCCCACAGGAACTTTTGAAGGGAAGTCCCTGAGTCTCTCATGTGTTGGTGTGTGCTGGGGATGGGACTCAGGATCGCACGTATGCAAGGCAAGTGCTTTACCACTGAGCGCTGCTTCATCCCAGCCTGGCCCTGTGCCTATAGTGTTTTGGAGAATGTGAGGAGGGTGAGGGTGAGTAGGGCATGTGTGAGAACACCTTGTACTCTTCTCTTTACAAGTCTACACAAGAATGGTCTTGGAAAATGGAACCTCACTAATTCAAAAAAATGCTTTATCATACTCTATCTCATTAAGATTGCTCGAACACATGCTTAAGTAGATCTTCTGCTGGGCAGGAGAATCACAGGGTCAAGGCCAGTCTCAGAAATTTGGCAAGACCCTCCCCAACTTAGTGAGACCCTATTCAAAATAAAAAATAGAGCCAGGCGTGGTGGCGCATGCTTGTAATCCCCACGCTTGGGAGGCAGAGAAAGGAGGAGTACGCAGGTTCAGAGCCAGCCTCGCTGGCTTAAGAGACCCTGTTTCCAAATAAAAGTATAAACATAGGTCTGGGGGTGTAGCCTGGAGGGTAGAAGGGTTTCCAGGAAGCCCAGTACCACCAAAAAAAAAGACTAAAATGTAGGGCTGGAGGTGTAGCTCAGAGAGGTACAATGCCCCTGGGTTCCATCCCTCGTACCACTAAATAAATAAATAAATAAATAAATAAATAAATAAATAAATAAATAAATAGAAAGAGCTGGGGTAAAATGGCCCTGGGTTTAATCCCCAGCATAGAATAAAATAAAAGTTGATCTGTGCTTTCAGTGGTAAAAACAAATACTGAAAGCTTTCTTCTTAGAAATAGTATAGA
Source organism: Muscardinus avellanarius (assembly GCF_963383645.1). Taxonomy (NCBI): domain Eukaryota; kingdom Metazoa; phylum Chordata; class Mammalia; order Rodentia; family Gliridae; genus Muscardinus; species Muscardinus avellanarius. Next base: position 30,808,075 of record NC_137791.1, read on the forward strand.
AAAAAATGCTGGTTCCAACATTTTCATTCAGCTCACAAGCCAGTTTTTCTCTATGTGTGAGAAGATGTGCAAAGGTGTATCAGCTCCCCTTTTAATAACAGAGCTCAGGGGTGGGTGGGTAGTTGCATCAACTGTTGTTAACAGGTATAGGATGACAATATATCTTTGATTTCTACTTGGAAAGTACCATTACTTATATTGTCCTAGAAATTTTAAGCAACTACTATCTGAGGACAAGGCTGTGTATCTGCTTGGGTTCTTTGTTGTAATTAGCAGGAACCAAATCTTATTAATTTAAGCAGAATGGAATTTATTGGAAGGACATTAGGAATTCATGACATTGATGAGAACTCTGGGGAATCCCAGATATCATGAACTACCTGAAGGTATTTGTGCCGGTTGCTGTCTAGGCAAAAATGTGGTATTATCAGCCATTCCCAGTTGCTGTGACCTCCTGGGGTGGGAGCATCTGATTGACGTGGCTGGTATCCCATAACCACACCCTAATAAAGGAAGGTGAGACGCTGATTACAGACCCACCAGGCCTTATTCAAGAAAGTCACTCGCCAGGGGGAAATTAGGATGAACCTACTGAGAAGCGACGCCAAGCAGCCAAAGCAACCGGCAGCAGCACAGGGTAATGGAACAGACTGCGACAGAAGAAAGTGAGTGTTAGTTTTCCTTTGGGAAATGAGAGGTAGAAGCATGTGTGCACACGTGCTGGCTGTGAGGTCTGCGGCCTGTCTGCTGCTCTAGTCTCCCCAGGGCTCCCTTCTTGCTCTCTTATTTGCAGTCTAGATGGGCTATCCTGTTGGAACATGGATTTGTGCACTCGCAGGATGCCAAGTGGTTGTGGCAGAAGGGGCTGGCGGTGAAGCAGTTAGTTTTCAATCAGTTTTGAGAAATTAGATTTGTACGTATATGGTATGTTACGGTATGTGTAACTGAGGATTGAACCACGGGGCATTCCACCTCCAAGCTACACTCTGAGCCTGATTTTGTTTTTTATTTTGAAGCAGGGTCTCACTAAGTTGCTGAGGGCCTAAGTTGCTGAGACTGGCCTCAAATCTGTGATCTTCTTATCCCAGCCTCCCAAGTTCTAGAATTACAGGCATGTGCCACACACTAGGCTAAATTAGATATTTTCAAGTCTGGGTTTTTTTTTTTTTTTTTTGCCTTTGTTGGCCCTTTGTGTGCCACTTACTCTGTGGCACATCTTATTATCAAGAATTACACAATTTAATTCTTAATTCACTTTAATTCTTTATTTATTTTAATAAATGTGGAATTTATTTATTTAATAAATGTGGACTCATCTGGATAAATAAATTCAGCCCTCAGTTTGCTTTTAGTTGGTTGCTAGAGATGACTAATATATAGTTACTAAAACCTACTAAATACATTTTGCTTAATGTTTAGAGCTGTAACTTTAAGGGAATATTAAGTTACCCTGTCTACAACCTTATTATTGGGAAGCTATCAGTGGAATTCTATACCTTAGTTTGGTTGCACTGATTTAGAAGGAGAATGCAACCTCTCAAAAAAAAGAATTTTAAAGCCGGGCGTGGTGGTGCACGCTTGTAATCCCAGCATTCGGGAGGCTGAGACCTGGAGGATCATGGTTCGAGGACAGCCTCAGCTACTTAGTGAGGCACTCCGTAACTTAGTGAGACCCGGTTTCAAAATAAAGAATAAAAAATAGGGCAGGGGGTGTAGCTCGGAGGTCAAATGCCCCTGAGTTCCATCCCCAGACCCGCAAAAAATAAAAATAAAAAATAAATAAAAAAAGAATTTTAATATCCTACAATATAGGGACGGTACATATCTTTTTGACTATCTGTGAACATTTAACAATAGCTACAGTGTACTTCCTGGTTATAAGAAAAGAATTGTGATTGCTGGGTGTAGTTTTGTACTCAGGTAGTTTTTCATACTTGGGAACTGAGACAAGAGGATCTTGGGTTCAAGGCTAGCATAGCAACATGGCAAGACTATCCGTAACCTATCAGTGACCTATCAGTCACTGTTTCAAAATAAAAAATAAATAGGGCTGGGCGTGTAACTCATGTAGAATGCTCCTGGGTTCAACTCCCCCCCCCCCCCACACACACAAAAGAATAATGACTAAATGTAACTTTAAATGATGATTTAGTGGCACTCCTATTTGCATCTGTGTAAAGCCTTAAATTTCTGTGGCTCCCATTAGTTGTTGCTAAGCAACTTCAAAAAGGTTTGTTGACTCTAAACAAAAGCACCCTGGACATTTTGCTATCGCCTGGCAGCAGTGTGGAAAGTTGACCTACTGTGTTTCTCTTTCAGCATCCGGTGCTTGATGAGCCCATAGCTGAAGCCGTCTGTATTATCGCAGACACAGACAAGTGGAGCGTCCAGGTGGCCACAAGTCAGAGGAAGGTGATGGACAGCATGAAACTGGGCCAGGACGTCCTGGTCTCCAGTCAGGTGTCTGGTCTGCTCCAGTCCATTCTACAGCTTTATAAGCTTCACCTCCCTGCAGATTTTGTAAGTCTGCCTTCTCATATCATCAAAGAAAAAAAGTTTAAAACAGTTATAGTAACAGTTTGATTGTAAAAAGCACATTTTCAGGCACTATTTTAATATTTATTAGAGGTTAGCATTAAGTAAAAGTGGAACATGCAACATAAAACCAGCAAACAAGATAGATTTCAGTAACAATAGCCCTTTCATGAAACTAATAACATAGTGGGGCATTGAAATCGCTTTGAATAAGGTTTATGGTAAAGTAAATAAGGTCAATCCGAAGAATCAAGCATGAAAGGAAATCTGAGATCTCCCTGTGGAGAACTTAATAGCGAACTAATTGATATTAAACAAGCCAGTTTCCAAAGGGATTATAGTTCTTTTGTTTAGTAACCATCCTCACTAAAGTGTTAAGAATAAAATAGATTACAGTTTGTGGAAACATAAAAATTTGAGATGCTATATACATGTTACATGATATCCATTGTTCCTTTTATTTTTATTTATTCATTTATTTTTTGGTGGTACTGGAAATTGAACCCAGAGGTATGCTACCACTGAAGTACATCCCTAGCTTCTTTTACGTGTGTGTGTGTGTGTGTGTGTGTGTGTGTGTGTGTGTGTGTGTGTTACTAGGGATAGAACCCAGGGGTGTTCTATCTCTGAGCTCCACTCCCAGCCCTATTTTTTATTCTTTATTTTGAAACAGGGTCTTACTAGGTTATGGAGGGCCTCATAAGTTGCTGAGGCTGGCCACAAACCTGCGATTCTCCTGTCTCAGCCTCCCAAGCACTAGGATTATAAGCGTGCACAATCATGCCTGGCTCCCCTTTTATTTTTTATTTTGAGACAGGATTTCACAAGCTTACCAAGGGTGGCTACAAACTTATGATCCTTCTTCCTCCTCCTGGTGTCTGGGTTATAGGTGTGTGCCACTGTGCCCAGCAGTTGTTCCCTCTCGTGTGGGATTTTTGTGTGTGTGTGTGTGTGTGTGTGTGTGTGTGTGTGTGTGTGTGTATGTGTGTGTGGTACTGGCGGTGGAACCCAGGGGCTTTCTACCTCTGGGCTATACTCCCAGACCTATTTTATATTTTATTTGGAAACAGGGACTCACTAAGTTGCTGAGGGCCTCACTTAGTAGCTGAGGCTGGCTTCAAACCTCTGCAATCCTCCTGTCTCAGCCTCCCAAGTGCAGGGATTACAAGCGTGCGCCACCACGCCTGGCTCTCGTGTGGGATTTTTAAAATCACTTTCATAATATTATTTTAAATACAAGCAATAAACAGAGCCTAAAATGTCTCACGCCGGGCATGGTGGCGCACGCTTGTAATCCCCACGGAGACAGGAGGATCGCGCAGGTTCGAAGCCAGCCTCGCTGGTTTAAAAGACCCTGTTTCCAAATTAAAATATATAAAAAAAGGTCTCAGAAAATTATTAGCAGTTCTCCTCTAGTCACCAGAATTAACATGCACAACAAATTCCTCCGTGTGTGTGTGTGCACGTGTGTACACTCACACAGAGATTAAAAGGAAATATATACATATATATTTATTTTATTTTATTTTATTTATTTATTTATTTATTTTTTTTGGTGGTACTGGGGTTCCTGGAAGCCCTTCTACCTCAGGGCTACACTCCCAGACCTATTTTTACATTTTTATTTGGAAACAGGGTCTCCTAAGCCAGAGCGCGCAGCTGGCCGCAGGGATTACCAGCGTGCGCCACCATGCCCGGCTAAAAGGAAATGTATCTTGAAGGGAGGGAGGAAAGTTTCAAGAGAAGGAGCAAAGCTGAAGGCATAGAGCTAAGAGAACGTCGGCGAGCTGGCTCCTGGATGCAGCCCAGCTGGAAGAGTGTGCTTACTCTGCTCTGCTCCCTCCCTACAGCACTGCTCTCTGCTGCATAACTCTGGACCAAACATCTCCCTTCTGGCCTTGGAAAATGACATAAAGCCATTTAACAACAAAATAGGAAGCTGAATATGCATGAAATATACTAATTACCAGCGGAGTGGTCACTTTCCTGGGATATTTATTTATTGCAGTGCTGGGGATGGAAGCCAGGGGTTTTCTACCTCCAAGCTACATTGTTTTTTTTTTTGGGGGGGGGTTGATTTTTTTTTTTTTTTTTGGTGGTACTGGGGTTCCTGGAAGCCCTTCTACCTCCGGGCTACACTCCCAGACCTATTTTATATTTTTTTATTTGGAAACAGGGTCTCTTAAGCCAGCAAGGCTGGCTCCAAACCAGAGCAATCCACTTGTCTCTGCCTCCCAAACTCGGGGATTACAAGGGTGCGCCACCACGCCCCACCACGCCGGCTACATTGTTTTTTATTCTTTATTTTGAAGCAGGGTCTCACTAAGTTGTGGAGAGTCTCACTAAGTAGCTGAGGCTGGCTGCGAACTGGAATCCTCCTGTTTCAGCCTCTCAAGTACTCAGATTACAAGCGTGCTCTACCACACCCAGCTCTTGGGTTTATAACAAAGTCTACAGTTGTAAAACATTCCTCAAAATTGGTCAAGACTTAGGGCTTTGTAGAAGGCGCCATAACATAATGGTTGTAGCCAGGCATAGTGATACACAACTATAATCCCATTACTCTGGAGGCTGATGCAGAGCATGGCTGGTTTGAGGTCAGCCTCAGCAACTTAGCAAGACCTTGATTCAAAATAAAAAAAGAAGTCAGGTGTGGTGGCACATGTTTGTAAATCCAGTACTTGGGAGGCTGAGACAGGAGGATTACAACTACATCCCATCTCTGTTCTATTTTGAAATAGGGTCTTGCTATTTGAGGCCAGCCTCCACTACTTAGTGAGGTCCTCCACAACTTAGTGAGACACTATTTTAAAATAAAGAATAAAAACTAGGGCTAGAATTATAGCTCAGAGGTAGAATGCCCCTGGGTTCCATCCCCAGTACCACAAAAATAAAATAAAATTAAAAATGAAAAGTGCTGGAGGTATAGCTGGGAGGTAAAATGTCCCTGGGTTTAATCCCCAGTACCAAAATTAATAAAGTAATGGTTTTCATAAAAAGCAGTGTCAGTGCGGCATGACAGAATGACCACTAAGCACAACTGCATGGAAGTCTTGACTTTGCCATTGATTACTTAGATGATGGTATCTCTGAATTCAGCTTTCTCATTTCATAATGTAAAACAGTACTACAAGCATGTTATGAGAATCCTATGAAAATTATAGATTGGGTACATTTTTTTATGTGTATGTAATATGATACTGGGGAATGAACCTAGGTGCATTCAACCTCTGAGCTACAATCCAGCCCTGTCTCAGCCTCTCAAGTACTGGGATTGCAGGCATGCACTACTGCACCCAGCTTATATACAGCTTTTTTTCTTTAATTGTTAAAGCTCATATGACTGGACATGGTGGCACACACCTATAATCCCAGTACTTGGGAGTCTGAGAAAAGGCCAGTCTCAGCAACTTTGTGAGACTGTGTTTCAAAATACAAAATAAAAAGGGCTGCGGATACAGCTCAGAAATAGACTGTCCTGTACCATACCAGGATAGGAGTGTTAAAATCTAGTGCAGACACATTAGTGGTCAGTACACAGGCTCCAGAGTCAAATCCAACTTATACTACGTATTAACTGTGTGACTTCTTAAAGCCTTAGTTTCTTTATCTTCAAACCTAGATTAAAAAATAGAACTTATCTCACATACTCATGATTCATGAGAAGCATTTAGAATGTTAGATGTCCAATGCCCTCAGTAAATGCCTTTTATTGGTATATCAGTTAATAATTGTTTTCATGAAACAGTATTAATGGTTGTAAAAACTGACAATATCTTCTCACTAAACTCTTTATTGGGGGTTTAAAGCAAAGCATACTCTTGCAGGATATCCGTCCCAGGTAATATAAGAAGCATCCAGGTTATTGTGACCTCATTTGCGCTCCTACCCCTGTAGGCAGGTTTTCTTGTAGAAGCAGGCTGATTGTGCTGACTTAGAGGCTGACGTCTACATTTCTGTAAGGGAAGGAGGGCATATTAGTCCTCAGAGTGTTTAGTGCTGTAAGTATTTACTAAACTTCTTTATATTTTATTCTATAAATATAGCTGCTCCATTGGATATCTTACCAAAGCAATAAATTACCATAGCTAATTCTTTTAATGCTTTTATTGGTGCTTTTATTATAGTCTCACATCAAAATGTAAATCATGCTGACAGTGACATATGTTCACGCAGCACTTGGTGCCCCTCCCCCTGCTGCCTGTCCATCTCCCCCTTCCCCTCACAGAGCACTGAGATTGACCTTGGCGTTTTCATATATGTACACATAGCCAATGGTAGTAATTCCTTCAGTGAACTTCACTCTTCCCCTCCTCTTTTTTTTTTTTTTTTTTTTTTTTGGTGGTACTGGTAGTTCTTTCTACCTCCGGGCTACACTCCCAGACCTATTTTTACATTTTTATTTGGAAACAGGGTCTCCTAAGCCTTTGAACCTGGGCGATCCAAGCGTGGGGATTACAAGCGTGCGCCACCACACCCGGCTTTCCCCTCTCCTTGTAGACCACCTTCCTGGCTTCACTGAGGTTTCTCCTCCATTGTCTGGAGTCCCTCGGGTATCCCCAATACTCCCTAGCTTCTGCCTATGAGAACAAACATATGGCCCTTCACTTTCTGTGACTGGCTAAGCTCACTTAACAGAATGTTCTCCAGGTCCTGCCACTTTTTTTTTTTTTTTTACAAATGACATAATTTTGTTATTCTTTGTTGCTGAGTAGAATTCCATTGTGTGGATATCTCATAATTTGTAACCCATTCATCTGTTGATAGATACCTAGGCTGGTTTCATAATTTGGCTATTGTGAATTGTGCTGCTATGAACATGGGTATGCATATATTACTGTAGTTTTCTGGTTTCAACCCCTTTGGAAAGGTATCCTAATAGCTAGTTCTTTTTCATTTCTATAAATGCAAGTATTGTTGAGCATTTAAGAAGAATGACACATTAATAAGAAGAATGACAAAAGTAAGAAAATTTCAACAGCACTTTACAATTCTTTTAAACATCACTTGAATAAAGCATGTATAATTAGGGCCTATGATAATACCAAAGGAGAAAGTAACTATTTAAATTTTTATAAGTTACAAATTGAGGCAGGTATTGTGGGGCTTGTCTGTAATCCCAATTCTTGGGAAACTAAAATAGGAGGATCACAGGTTCCAAGCCAGGCTCAGCAAGTAGTGAGACTCTCATCAACCTATCGAGACCCTGTTTCAAAACAAAAAATAAATAGGGCTGGGGGTATAGCTTGAAAGTAGACTGCCCTCACCTTGGTTCAATCTCTAGTACCACAAAAAAAAGTTAAAAATTGAAGAAATTCATCTCAGGAATAAAATCCCAGAAAGAGGGGGGAGAACAAACTCAGTACATTTCTATTTGATAACCAAAACTTTAAAGTTTTTTTAAATTATTTTATTTCATATTTATTATACATTTCCTGATCAGAGTTCTATATTGCATCATATGCTTTTCATGCAGATAATGAAAACATTATAAATTAGCTATTATAAAATAATATACTATGAATGTTTTAATATTGTATTGCTCTTATTTAAAATTTATTATTATTATTATTATTATTATTATTATTATTATTATTATTATTTGCGGTACTGGAAATTGAACCCAGGGGCATTCTACCTATAAGCTAAACCCCTAGCCCTATTTTTATTCTTTGTTTTGAAACAGGGTCTCCTAACTTGCAGAGGGCCTAAGTAGCTGAGGCTAGCTGCGAACCTGAAATCCTCTGGTCTCAGCCTCCTAACTACTCGGATTACAAGTGTGATGGTGAACACTTGTAAAAAACAGATTTTCACTCCACAAGGAACTGAAACTTAACAGGAGGTGATATCTTTGTCACTTTATTGCACACTTGGGAGAACATTCACAGGAGAACCAGTGAAGTCCTCCTTAGGAGCTTTAATTATTACTGAGTCACATAGCAGTGTGTCTCATCCACTCCACAAAATGCATTTAAGATTTTAAGCCAATAAGATACTAAAAAGATTGACTCTCTAACAGATACTTTTTTCATGTCACTGACCAGCCCAGATGGTCAAGTCCAACGTTTTCAACCTGTTAATCTTTTTACCTTGAAAATAACAGGCCCAATGATCTAGAAGAAAATTAGGTATGATGAGATTGCCCTTGCCAAAGCCATCAGGTGTCACAGTGAAGATGCTGGGGTGGCTCTGCCTGCCAAGTACAAAGCATGCGCCTCTGGCGAAAGACACAGATGGTTGCTATTCTCTAAAGCAGTAACTGGACACAGTTCCAAGGGTAAAGATGTCTTGAAAGTAATTGCATTTCCTTTATTGTTATTAAAGACCTAGTTAAAAACACTCTGAAAAGCAACATAGAAAGTCCAAAATGACCTTGTTCTAGTCATTCTACTTATGGGAATGTATTGGGTCAAAAAAAATATCTGAGAGATACAGGGGAAAAAATCACAAAGATGTTCTTTGCAAAATTACTTGTTAGAAAAATGCAAGTTTTTCACACACATAGTCCCAATAACTCATGGACGATTCACATTCTCAGGAATTATAGCCATGAAAATTGCAATAATAAGGAATTCTTAGCATTTTATTAAAAAGTTCTCTAAAAGCAGGAATTTAGTCATTTTAAAATTATTTCAAGTATATACAAGTGCTTTTTAAAAATACTAGAATGGAAGCCGGATGTGGTGGCGCACACTTGTAATCCTCGTGCTTGGGAGGCCGAGACTGGAGGATCGCACAGGTTCGAAGCCAGCCTCGGCTACTTAGTGAGGCTCTCAGCAACTTAGTGAGATCCTGTTTCCAAATAAAATATAAAATGGGTCTGGGAGTATAGCCCGGAGGTAGAAAGCCTCTGAGTTCCACCCCCAGTACCATAAATAAATAAATAATAAATAAATAAATAAATAAATAAATAAATAAATAAATATACTAGAATGGGAAGCCAGGCATGGTGGTACGTACCCGTAATTTCAGTACTTGGGAGGCTGAGGCAAGAAGGTAACAGGCTTGGGGATAGCCTCAGCAACTTAGTGAGACCCTGTTTCAAAATAAAAAATAAAATGGGGATGGAGTATAGCTCAGAGGTAGAACACCCCTGGGTTTAATCCCCAGCACCAAAAAACCCCAAAATCAAACAAATGAAAAAACAAAACCATAAAACACTAGAATGGAAATCTTAATAGGGATTAAGTGATACTCTGTGTGTTTGGTGGGGGTGGTAACTAAGGATTGAACCTAAGGGTATTGTACCTGTGAGTTACACTCCCAGCCCTATTTTATTTTGAAACAGAATCTGATAAATTGTTGCTGGTTTTGCTAAATTGCTGAGGCTGTCCTCTAATCTGTGAACCTCTTATGGTAGCCTTGCAAGAACAATGATTATAGGCCTGTGCCACTAAGCCCAGCTACAAAAACCTGTCCTTGTACCTACTAGTAGTAGAGTTTGCAATGGCTTGTAGTTTTTTAAGTATACTTAAAAGGATGTGAGAATATAACTCTATACTTAGAAATGAATTAAGAGAATATTCTAGCTTTTACAACATTGACATATTTTAATTCCAGCCCTCATATAAATGTTATTGACTTCACAGTGCATCATGCATCTTGAAGACAGACTACAGGAGATGTACCTTAAGAGCAAAATGCTGTCTGAGTATCTTCGGGGACACACGCGAGTTCATGTTAAAGAATTAGGTGTTGTGCTGGGGTGAGTTCTGCTAAGCTCAGCCACTTTGATCTGTGATGGGCCTGGCCCTACCATTCTACCCTCTGACTCATGTAGACTGTGCGGCCCTAAACCTGTAGGCCCAGGTAACCCATCAAAGTTCCTGGGGTTCCTCAGATATGGGCCTCTGTAAATTCCCCAGTGGATAGCATAACAGCGTGTTTCCTGGTTCTATACCTGGAAATAGTTACGGAAGTTTTTTCTTATGGTGCTGGGGATCGAACCCAAAGCCTTGAGTGTGCTGAGTGAGCTGTTTACCACTGAGCTACATCTTTGGTTTCAGTTATGGAACTTTGGATAGTGGTACTGTCTTTTCTTTATTTTATCCTTGTAAGGGAGGGTTTAATCCCACTCTTGTCTACTTCTAGTAATTTAGTAAATGCCAGAGTCACAGGCTCTGAGGCACTTGTGTTCTCCATCTTGCTTCCTGGAGGAGTGCTCACAGGCGCCTCCCTTCTTGTGGGCTTCCAGGAGTTGCCTTCGTGTCTCAAATGACTGTCCTCTTCCTTCCTTTTATTTTAAGCCCACCACAGAGGAGACTGGCTTATATTAATACATCTCCTAGAGGATATTTGCTCTAATCAAACTTCTCTAGAAGAAATTCTGACTTGTTTTACTATGCTTAATTTATCAGTCCCAAACAAAGACGACAAAGACGACAAAGACGATGTCTATGGGGAATTATCCCCTTGTCCCTAGTGATGATTTTCTAACTTGGAGTAAGAAAATACTGTGTGTAGTAGTATCAACCTTTAAATGCTCTATTAAGCCAATCAAAGTATTATTTTAACTCAGGCCTCTACATTCTTATCAGACTTTTCATCTTTCTTTTCTTTTTTTTTTTTTTTTACTTTCAAAAGAAGAAATATAATTGATCAACAAATATATGGAAAAGGCTTAACATCACTGACAGTTAGGAGAAATGCAAATCAAACTACACTGAGATCTCATTTAACTCCAGTTAGAATGGTAACCATCATGAATAAAAACAATAACAAATGCTGGCAAGAATTTGGAGAAATCGGTATTCTTATACACTGTTGGTGGAATTATAAATTAGTATAATTGAGCCGGGCGTGGTGGTGCACACCTGTAATCCCCGCGCTTGGGAAGCAGAGACAGGAGGATCGCACAGGTTCGAAGCCATCCGTGTGCGCTGGCTTAGGAGACCCTGTTTCCAAATTTTATTTTATTTATTTATTTTTTAATTTAATTTTTTATTGGTGCACTGTATTCATACATCATAGTGGGATACATACTTTTGTAGACATACATGCACACAATGCCCAGTCAGCCCCCACCCGATCCCCACCCCATTCTCTCCCTATCCCTCCCTCCCATGCTTGGCTTAGTGGTTGACATCTAGTATTATAGCAATTTATCAAAAATTAAAAATGATAATCTCACATAACAGTTTCATTTGTCTGATACCAAGCTTTTGATGACTTAAAGATAACATTTCAATTTTTCTTTTTGCTTTCTTTCTTACCAGAGAATATTTTTTTCTATTTTTTTAGGTGAAACTATCATATATTTATATATTTATTTTTCAGGAAAAAAAAATCTATCCTAAAATGGAATATGAACTCTAGGTACCCAAAACGATCTTGAAAAAGAACAAAGCTAGAAGATATATATTTTCTGATTTCAAACCATATAAAGCTACAATAATTGAAACAGTGTAGTACTATTCTAAAGGCAGATATATAAACCATTGGAGTTAAATAAAAGCCTAGAGCTAAGTTCTTCCCTGTATTGTCAAGTTATTTTTGACCAGGTTTCCAAAAACATTTGGTGATGGAAATAATAATCTTTTAACTAAATATTGTTGAAAAATACTAATTACATGGAAAAGAATAAAATTGGACCCTTACCTAATCCTATATACACATATTGACTCAAAATAGATAAAAGACCTAAATATAAATCTTAAGACTATAAACTTTTAGGAGAAAATCTGGGTCATAAAACCTCACAACATTGAAATTGGCAGTGATTTCTTGGTTATGATTTCAATGGCACAGGCAACAGAAGAGTATACAAACTCCCTAAAAAATAAAAAAAAAAAATATTGTATATCCAAAGACAATGTAAACAGAGTTAACAGTTGCTAATAGAATGGGATAAATTATTTCCAAATGCTATATCTGAAGGTATATTAATGTTCCAACTAGAAATCCTAAAAATTAACAACAATAAAGGCAAACAATACCCTTTAGAGATAGGTAACAGACTAACATAAATAATGAATCTCCACAGATAACCAATCTTAGTTGTCTGTTGGATGGAAAATCTTGTTTCTCTAGTTCTGGAGTGTGTTACCTATTTCTTCTTTGTAGTTAATCTCTTTGAGTATTTTCTCTAGTGCTGGTTTTGAAGACATAAATTCCTTCAGTTTCTGTTTGTCATGGAAGCTTCTTATTTCTCCATCTAATTTGATAGAAAGTTTTGCTGGGTAGGAAATTTTTGGCTGGAAGTTGTTTTCTTTCAGAGTTTGGAATATGTTACTCCAAGCCCTCTGGCTCTCATAACGTGGTTTGGGAAGTCTGGAGTGATTCTAATTGGTTTGCCTCTGAATGTCACTTGGCCCTTTGCTTTTGTTGCCTTTAAGATTCTCTGCTTGGCTTCCACATTGGTCATTTTGACAATTATGTGGCGTGGGGATCCTCTTCTCTGATCCTGTCTAAAGGGAGTTCTATAAGTTTCCTGGACCTGTGTATCAACCTCTTGCTCTATGTTTGGAAAATTTTCTGCTATTACTTCCTTGAAGAGATTGTTGATCCCTTTGGTTTCACTTTCTTTTCCCTCCTCTATTCCAATTATTCTTAGGTTAGCTCTCTTAAAATGGGCCCATATTTCTTCAATATCAGATTCCTGCTGTCGGATATTTTTTTCTAAATTAGAAACTATGCGTTCATTTTTGGAATGATCATCTCTAAGAGCGAGATTCTGTTCTCCATGTGTTCTAATCGGTTGTTTGTGCTTTGAATTGAGGCCTTTACTTCATTAATTGCATCCTTTATCTCTTTTTGGCTCTCTCTGAGTTCTTTTCGAAGCACCTCTATTATTTCTACAGTTATTTTCCTGATTTGATCTTCTAGAAATCTTTGATTTTCAGTTTTATCGGGTTCTGATGTTGTGGGGTTGTGGGCATTTATTGCTCCAGTATTATTCCTCTTTCCCATAATTTCGGAAGTTTGTGCCTTCTCTGGGTTCTTCCCTTGGGTCACTATGACTTCACTTAAGGTGTTCTGGATCTCGAGTCAGTGGTATCTCAGACCCCACTACTCCTTTACTGGGTTGTATCACAGAGTCTCCGACCCAGAGAGTCGATAGAGGCTGCTTTAGACTGTGGGGGGTGCCAGGTTGCACGTTCTCCTATGGTGTGATATCTCTGCCACCGCCCCTCTCCCACTGGGTCAAGACCCAGGGAGTATAGTACTGGGATTTCTCCTCTGTGGCCCGCAATTTGACTCACTGTTGTTGAGTACGCAGATGTAGCTGTACTGAATTCGGTGGCAATATGGCGCCGCTGCTACGCCCTTTGCTGTGGGGCTGGAGTTTTTCTTCTTGGTTTTGATTTCCACTCTGAATTCCTGCAGCGTGTGCTGAGCTCGGCCACTGGGAGCTTTAGGTGATGTCTGCGCCGAGAAATCCTGCCTGGCTGTCCCGCAGTGGCTCACCTCAGCTTGCTGTAGCCGTCCCGTGAATTTGTCGGTGCCGCCGGCAGTATGGCGCTGCTGCCGCGTCTGCCGCGTCCTCGGGCGCGAGGCCGGTGTATCTCCTCTGTGGCTCTGTTCTCAGTCCGCTTTCTCTCTGGAGCCTGGTGATTTTTTGTTTCACTGGTGATGGTGTTTTCTGGCTATGAAAGGCGCTGATTTTGTGGTAATGGAGATTTGTTGTTAGCGGGGCTCTTAAGCCCCGCTTTTCTCGGTCGCCATCTTCCCGGAAGTGAGACTTTTCATCTTTCATACCCAGGATATAACTTATTGTTTAGTTTGGTTCTTAACTTGTTTGGTTTGGTTTGGTTTGGTGGTACTGGAGATTGAACCCAGGAGTATTCTACTTGAGAGCTACAGCCCAGGCCTCTTGTTTTTTGTTTGTTTTGAAACAGGTTCTAACTAAGTTGTGGAGGGCCTGATAGGTTTCTGAGGTTGACTCTGAATTAGTGACGCTCCTGTCTCAGCCTCCCAAATACTGGAACTGCAGGTGTACTCTTAAAATATTTTTAAAATATTTTCTTAAAACATTCTCTCGCAGGGCGTGGTGTCGCACGCTTGTAATCCCCGCGCTTGGGAGGCATAGACAGGAGGATCGCGCAGGTTCGAAGCCAGCCGCGCGCGCTGGCTTAGGAGACCCTGTTTCCAAATATAAAATAAAAAGAGGTCTGGGAGTGTAGCCCAGAGGTAGAAGGGCTTCCAGGAACCTCAGTACCACAAAAAAAAAAAAAAAAAAAGAGAGAGAGAATATATATATATATATATATATATATTTTTTTTTTTTTTTTTTGGTGGTACTGGGGTTCCTGGAAGCCTTTCTACCTCCGGGCTACACTCCCAGACCTCTTTTTTTATATTTTTACTTGGAAACAGGGTCTCTTAAGCTAGCACGGCTGGCTTCGAACCTGCGCCATCCTCCTGTCTCCACCTCCCAAGAGCGGGGATTACAAGCGTGTACCACCATGTCCAGCCTTACAATATTCTTAAAATATTTTTCTTCAAAAATATTTTCCCTTTTGAGGCATCTGCTTTTATGGTTAACTTAAAACAGATCTCTATTGTTTTTTCCTTTTAGTTTTTATGTTTGTTTGCCAGTCTCATACTATAATCCTGCCCTTAAAGTTTCCTACTGCTAGATGTGGTCCTTAATTTCTAAACTTTTGCCTAGTCCCTGACTCTGACAGTGGTCCATCAGTACTCTTAGAAGAATCCTTAGAACTCATTTCCCCTTGGCACTCATCCCTAGGTCTCGGAATCTGTTACTGGCAGAGACATGTCCATCTTCGTTCTCTTTATCTGCTTCATTCCATGGCCAGCACTGAGATAGTAGAGAACAGCTTGTCCTCCTATATTGGAGCTGCAGGTAGCATTGCTGATGAAGTAATAGAAATCTCCACCAAGTAACGCCAGCCAGCTACTGCTTTTATTTTTGGTATTCAAAAGAAGGAATTAAGCATATTACAGAGACTAAAATAGTCTGGCTCCCTCTTCCCCCGTAACACCTAGTAGCATTTAGCCAGAGAACACTCTGTGTTCACGTCTCCTTGAGAGGCAGCCAAGGCTGTGTCCATCTGAAGCAGTGATGTGTTCTCCCTCTTGCTCTCTTTGTGTCTGTCTTTCTTTGTCTCATGTGCGGTGCTGGGGATTGAACCAAGGCTATTCTACCTCTCCAAGCTACATCTCCAGCTCTGTTTTATTTTTTATTTGGAAACAGGGACTCGTAAGGTTTCTGAGCGCAATGTCACTAAGTTGCCGAGGCTGGCTCTGAATATGTGATCCTCCTGTTTCAGCCTCCCAAATACTGGGATTACAGGTGTGTACCACCATGATGGATTTATGACGTCTCTTTAAGACTGTCACTTTGCTCTCAGAATGTTGTGACTCCATTTCTCAGTGAGGATCTAACTTGTATGACCTGTTGGAACAAATCCCCCATGGTTTTTGAAAAATAAAATAGCCTCCATCAACATTTTCTTAAAATGAATTTGAACCTAGGTGCAGAATTGGTATGCTTGGGGAGAGTCAACTGGAGGAGTGAGGGGAAGTGGGGAGCAATAAGTAAAACCTTCAAGTATGCATAATGTCACAAAGGGAGGACAGAGAAGTTGCAGGCTTAATGTTGACGGCTCCAAGTCCACATGTGTGTGCAGCTCACCTCCAGCGCCTGTCTCCCTCTGCCCCCTTAGGCAGTCTGTCCTGGGAGACCTTAAGTTTTTTTTAATCTGTTTTACTTTTTCATTAGTTTAACTTTAATCTAACAAGCTTGATATCTAGAAATAATAATTCCATATAAAATTATGACATATTAAAGTACCTTTCTTTTCTGTTTTTAATACTCAGGATTGAATCTAACGACTTGCCTCTATTGACTGCTATTGCCAGTACTCATTCTCCTTATGTGGCTCAAATACTTTTATAAGCTGAAGCTCAGGACATCACTTTCTCAGAAGAAGAAAAACACTCTCAACTGAAGGAAAAAGGGATAAGCCCTGTGCGGTCAGCAGCGTGAGAAGAGCAAGCCCAGCGCCTTCCCCCCGGGTTTTGCATTGTCACTTCCAAGTGAGTGCTTCATTGGAAGACTGTGGTTAAATCAGCAACTGGCATTCATGATTTTCAGGAACACTTTAGGCCTTTGTTTCCCCAGGAATTAATGGCGAGAGTGGCCCTTCTAGTAGGACTAAACATAAGCACTACACCCTAAGCATGTGGCCCAGATCACCTATGGCGGCAAGTGACTTTGGAGCAGGCAGGGAAGCAGAGTGCAGAACATTCCAGTAGGAGATGTTTCAGAGTTCAGGCGTGAACACTGCAAATTGGAGAGGGCATCATGTGCTATTCTTAGAGTCAGAACAAGGACTTTAGATTCCAGGTTGGGGCTTGCTTTTTACAAATGATGAGGTGATTAAAAGACACAGTGCCCTCGTCAGTCATGGCTACGGCAGCTGTTTGCTGTAAGATGTGAAAGAGGATCGCCTAACAGGAGAGAGAGTGCTCTGGGGGAGGGGGGGGACTCTGTTCTCGCTGCTCCCCCAAGTTTACCTGTTTCAGATGCACCCACAGGTAGGATGTATTGCTGGTGCAATAAACCCAAGAATCAATGTAGCATCCTAATCCCATCAAGGTGTGGTTAATGGCAGCAAAGTGCACAGTGTGACACCATATGCTTTATCTTTATACTTTAGAGCTCTCAGCAGCCTTTTCAGCAGAGGCCATTTACCAAAGTTGTTTCTTTAAGCTCAAGAGCATTTCTGTTGGTAAATTCTTCCAGTGAGAGAGAGCCACTTTCTTCCTAGAATACTTAATAAAATGACTGCTTATACTTAAAAGACACAGCTGTCCCAGTGGGAAATAAAACCTGCGGCAGCTCAGGGTGACTGGTAACAG
This sequence comes from Muscardinus avellanarius, assembly GCF_963383645.1. NCBI lineage: Eukaryota > Metazoa > Chordata > Mammalia > Rodentia > Gliridae > Muscardinus > Muscardinus avellanarius. The sequence continues at coordinate 30,825,436 of NC_137791.1, forward strand.
CAATTAGTTTGAACATTCAGAAATAGTTTATAGATGGCCTCAGTTTTTGCATTATCAGCTTGCACCTTTGAGTTCCCATTTCCATCTCAAAACATTGTCTAGAAATTAACTTGACTGTTGTATAAAACCTACCAAAGTAAAGAATTCTTATTCCAACTCACTTTTAAGAACAAAACAGAACCTCTCAATTTTCTGTTAATATTAAAAAAACTTAGTTTACTGTTTATGAAACAGATTGGATCATGACATTTAGAATAATGTAAAAGCCTTCAAAATTAAAAATTGGTGACAAAACACAAGAGCCAATCTAGCAAAGCAAAATGTTGTTACACTTCAGTCCTTCCCATGTATCTTTTGTACCAGGGGTTAGACTTAGTTCAGATTTTATATTTGATAAAATTCTAATCCTGCCGGGCGTGGTGGCACACGCTTGTAATCCCAGCATTTGGGAGGCTGAGACAGGAGGATCGCGGTTCAAGGACAGCTTCAGCTACTTATCGAGGCCCTTGGCAACTCAGTGAGACCCTGTTTCAAAATAAAGAATAAAAAATAGGGCTGGGGGTGTAGCTTGGAGGTAGAATGCTCCTGGATTCCTTCCCCAGTACCAGGGGGAAAAAATAATAATAATCCTAACCACCAAATGACATGTTTGTCTTTTGTTTAACAAATGCTGTTAATTATTTGTATGTGAGAGAGTATACAGCTGTACCAATGGAGACAAGTGGGTGTATTATTTCTTAGAAATAGATCAGAACTGCTATCTTCCCTTCCCTCCTATTGTCAAGGCTCATAAGATCTTTAATTTTTATTTTATGTCTTAATTTAACAAGATTGCATTCCATTTTTTCATATTTTTAAATTTCTTTTTGCGTCACATTTGAGTTTGGGTTTTTAAATTCTCTGGTTCTACGATGTCATGGTTTGCCATCGTGTTACAGAAAGGGATGAGCCCCACCTGTGGCTCAGGATGCCCAGCCATTGCTTTTCCTTTGTGTCAATCAATTGTCAGAAGCTAATGTTACAGCTTTTCTATCTCGCTGACTTACAGCACCCCCTCAGTTCCTGTTCCCTTTTCCTTGTTTACATGTTGTGGGCACTTTGCCTCATTCACCACCTTCCAGGGTTGCAGAGAAAATAACTTGACACAATCAGTTCAAGTCTAATATGTACCGTGTGGCGTGTGAGCTTTAAATGACTGGTTCTCAATTCCATACATAAAAAAAAAAATGTAGCCCAGCTCCTCAAAGCCTGAGAAAAATGCAGTTTGCCTCCTGATCTACCGTTCCAAAACTCACTCTGGGAAAATGCCTATTGGGAAATGGCAGGTGGGCCACACATGGGGGTCATCCCAGACACCCAGGATGCTCATCAGAGCAAGAATGTTGCTGCTCTTTTATAAGCCTCCTCCAAATAGTTAATATTCAATTTTTCTTTGTCTTGAACTCAACATCTTCACAAAAGCGAAAAAGGAAAAAAAAGTCACAGAATTCTGTTGAGAGGCACCCATTCAGCATCGTGCCCCATCAGCTTCATTCTGTCTCCGCTGAACAGCAAGAATGGGGCCCCACTGCTCCCATGCCCACCTCAAGAAAAAGAGTCAAAGTTTAAAAATAAAAGAAATCTACCTCAGTTGATAGGATTCCACCTTTAGGGTCTCTTGGACTTCTCAGTCTTAGCTTTGAGTGTGACTTTTGTAGCAGCGTGCTTTTTCAGGCAAGCTAGTGAGGCACGACAGCAGACATACGTAAATGTTACTGTGACAGACCTCTTTCCAGCATGTTGCAGTCTTATTTTTTAAAAATTGATAAGTGATATGAATGTAAAGGTAATTGTGTATGTTTTAAACATGACAATGAAAATTTAAAATGTAGCTTCCATACTTGTGCATAATTCCAAAGTATTTTATTTTTTATCAGTGTTAAATAGCTTTTGTACAGGCTTCAATCCATTTTTCTGAAGTGTGCTGTTTTTTAATGAAAGTAACTAATCTTTTCACATCCCATGGAACTGCTGTTTACACATTGCAACTTTTTAAACTGACCATATTTTTCAGAATTAACTTTTTTGGAGAGAGGAAATTCTCCCCTTGCTTAAATGATACTAAACTGTTGTTTGGGCTCTTCTAATTAGGTCCTCAGATTTTATAAAAATGTAGTCTGTAGCTTTTTAGGCTCTTCACTAGAATTGGTTGTACATAAAGAATATAAAGTGACCCCAAATTATTTTAAATGTTTTTTCACTAATATGTACTTTAGGGAGTATTTTGTTTTTGCATACTTTCACCATGAAATTGGAAAAGTCTTCAGCTTCTCTAAGTTAACGTGAACCATTTGTTCTTTTTATTGTGCTGGGGGGGAAATATTTTAATATAACTTTTGCCTAAATCAAACAGCCCCCTCTGAATGTTGGTTTCTAAATGTCAAAATTTGATGAACCATATATCTGGGAAGTGAGATTGCAATATGCTTACATTTAAGTGACCATTAAATAAAAGAAGAAAATCGCCTGTAATCTTAGTACTTGGGAGGCTGAAACAGTAGGATCACAGGTCTGAAGCCAACCTCAGCAATTTAGCGAGGCCCTCAGCAACTTAATGAAATCCTGTTTCAAAATAAAAAATAAAATAGTGCTGGCAGTGTAGCCCAGAGGTAGCTCCTGAGTTCAGTCCCTAGTACTGCCAAAAAAAATAAGTAAATAAATAAAAGGAGAAAATTTTGGTATTATTATTATTATTATTATTATTATTATTAAAGCTTCACTAAGAAATTGTTGGGCATTTACATTTTTGATTAGCTGAATAGATACCAATGTTTGTTGAAATTTTTTCTTAAAATTTGTTCATGTGTTATTTTGATCCTTTATGTGGCATTTGGTGCAATAAACCTTTTGAATTTATCTTGAACATTTTTCTGGTGCTGCATATGACTTCTTTGTTATATTTATAATAATTTGTGGGGAAACAAATTTATTATGTATGTTAGTGATTTTCAGCAGGTGTGTTTTTTATATGTGGGGACATTTTTGGTTAGATATCAACAGGTGTGGACCACTGGTATGGCAGGTGGGGGCGGGGCAAGTAAGCGATCCTGTGATACATGGGAGCTCAGCATCATCTCCTGCATGGCCTTTGAATTGAATGGCCTGCTAGACATTTTATGTGGTCGATAATAGTCTAAGCTGAGAATTAAGTTCTGCTTTTTGGAAAGCACAATATTTTTACAGTTTTAATAAATGCTGACTTTCCCAGGAATCGTGTAAAAAACACCTTGTGCTTTTATATAAAGAACTTAATTCTGCTTTATTCAGCTGTTGGATAAATTAAGGGAAGATTTTAACAAGAATTGGTCACTTGGTCTTTACCAAGAATTGGTGTACTTTTGGAAAACTGCATTACCAACAGCAGCGGTACCCATGGGGTTAGAGTCACCAGTACAGCGCAGCCCCACAGTCTTCATCTGCCCATGCACTTCACTATATTCTCTCTCTCTCTCTCTCTCTCTCTCTCTCTCTCTCTCTCTCTCTCCCTCCCTCCCTCCCTCCCTCCCTCCCTCCCTCCCTCCCCCTCCCTCCTCTCTTCCCCCCCCCCCTGTTTGGTTTGGTTTTGGTGGCATTGAGGATTCAACCGAGGGCTAGCTCTCTACCACAAAGCTCTATCCTAAACCCACTTAATTATATATATGTTGTGTGTGCATGAGAGAGAGAGAGAGAGAGATACATACATACATACATACTGGGGGTGGAACCCAGGGGCTTTTCTACCTCCAGGCTATACACCTAGACCTAAGACATATATTTTATTTGGAAACGGGGTCTCAATAAGTTGCTGAGAGACTAAGTAGCTGAGGCTGGTTTCAAACCTGTGCGATCCTCCTGTCTCAGCCTCCTAAGCGCTGGGATTACAAGCGTGTGCCACCATGTCTGGCTCCAGTTAATTATATTTTCTAATATGGTGCTCCAAAATTTAGGTTTATGCTCTTATGTGGGTGTGTGTCTCTGTGTGTGTTAGTTACCTGAGATAGAACCCAGGGGCATTCTACCTCTGAGCCACACCCCCAGCCTTATTTTATTTTTTATTTTGATATAGGGTCTCACCAAGTTACTACATGCTGGCTTCAAACCTATGATCCTGCCACAGCTTCCTAAGCACTGGGATTACAGGTGTGCACCACTTGGTCCAATTTTTTTTTTTGGTGGGTCTGGGGCTGGAACCCAGGGGCATTTGACCTCCAAGCTACACCCCCTGCCCTATTTTGTATTCTTTATTTTGAAACAGAGTCTCACTAAGTAGCTGAGGCTGTCCGGAAACCACGTTCCTCTGGTCTCAGCCTCCAGAATACTGGGATTACAGGCATGCACCACCAAGCTGGCTCACTTGGCCCAATTTATATGTACTTTTTTTTTTTTTTTTTTGGTTGTACTGGGGTTCCTGGAAGCCCTTCTACCTCCTGGCTACACTCCCAGACCTATTTTTACATTCTTATTTGGAAACAGGGTCTCCTAAGCCAGCACATGCTGGCTGGCTTCGAACCTGCTGGGATCCTCCTGTCTCAGCCTCCCAAGCATGGGGATTACACGCCCAGCATTACAAAGAAGATTTAAAAACAAAAAGAAAATTTAGAAACAACCCGTTGAGATAGGAAGAAAGGATATAACACTTCATTAAAAGTGAAAGAAAAAGGCAGGCGTGGTGGCGCACTCTTGTAATCCCAGCATTTGGGAAGCTGAGACAGGATAGTGGTTCCAGACAGCCTCAGCCACTTTGAGGCCCTTTGCAACTCAGTGAGACCCTGTTTCAAAATATAGATTAAAAAATAGGGCTGGGGGTGTAGCTCAAAGGTAGAATGCCCCTGGGTTCCATCCCCAGTGCCACAATAAAAAAAACAAAGCAACAACAACAAAAAACAGGCATGGTGTCCCAGGCTTGTAATCTCAGTACTTGGGAGGTTGAGACAGGAAGATTACAGGTTCATGGTCAGTGTCAGCAAAGTAGCAGAGACCTATTTTAATAATAAGAATGATCATGATGGCAGTGGTGCTCGGAGGTAAAATGCTCTTGGGTTCAAACCCCAGTAATACCACACACACACATACACACACACGGAAGGAAAAGTCCCCTCCGTATCCCCCTATACAGATTGATCCCTCTAGTTACGTGTTAATTCCCGTGGCTCTGTATCTTTCTCTGTGTTTTGAGGGGACTGTAAACCATCAGTTTTCTCTTTTTCATGTTTTCATGTTCCTGTTCTCAGTCTACTGGCTTTTGTATTCAAAGTGTTAAGCTTCACCCCTAGTAAGCCCTGGCCCCTTCTTCCCATTCCTCTTTTCTTTAAACAAGGGCGCCTTTTCTAGGGTGGTCTGCTGCTGTTACTCCCTGGCCTCCTGTTCCCCCGCGTCCTCCCCAAAGCTCTCACCAAGGTTTGAGGACTCGGCCTCCACCTCCCTCCTTCCCAGGAAACATGGGTTCCGGGGTCCAGGCAGCTCAGAGTGACGTTAGGCCAACGTCATAGCTCTAGTGATCACCTTTTGTCATTCCTTTGGGAAGCATATCTTTTGCAAACATACTATGCCAATGTTGCCTGTGTCCTGCAAATTTGTTTCTCCTACTCCCCCTCTTGTCTCATCAAATCTCTTCTGTTCCTTACTCAAACTCAATTCACTGTTAGGTTCTCCGGCACCTTACCACCCGGGGTCTCCAGACCAGCAACTACTAACTGCATTATTGGGAGTGTGACAGATGCACAACCTAAACCCATCCCAGACCCGCTGATTCCTAATCTGCATCCCAGTGCCACACCCAGGGGATTCACATGAACATTAAATTTGAGATGGCTACTAAAAGTGAGTGAGTGAGGGCAGAATGTATTCATCTCGGAGCCCGTTGCCTGTGTGTTGGAATGGGGGGGGGGATAAGAATATTTATAAGCAAAGAAATGAAATAGAAATAAATGATGTGAAGTGTTATATGAAGCCGGGAGTGGCGGTGCACATTTGTAATCTCAGCACTTGGGAGGGAAGCCGAGACAGAAAACTCAAAGATTTCCAGACAGCCTCAGCTATTTGAGGCCCTCTGCAACTTACTGAAACTGAAACTATTTCAAAATAAACAATAAAATGGGGCTGGGGGTATAGCTCAGAGGTGGAAGATCTCTGGGTCTCATTCCCAGTACCACAAAAAAAGAAAAAAAGTGTCATATGCCCATGAGGTTTACAACATTTAGATAGTTGTTTTGTATTCTGAGAAAAAATAACAAAATTAAGAAGGAAAAATAAAAATGGAATAGAAGATAGAACATGAAAGACATTTGGGGATTTTATTTTCTTTTTATTTCTTTTTTTTTTTATTGTGGTAGTAGGGACTAAACCCAGGGGCATTTTACCTCTGAGTTACAACTCCAGCCATTTTTAATTTTTGTTTTGAAACAGTCTTGCTTGGTTGCTGAGTCTCACCATGTTGCTGAGGATGACCTTAGACCTATGACCCGCCTGTCTCAGACTCCCAAGTACTGGGATTACAGGACTGAGCTACCATACGCGGCTTGAGATTTTAAAAAGAGAAATTCGGCAAGATAGATAAACAGTTTAGAAATTTTCCCAGCTCTGAAAATATTTTTTAAAGCATTTTGTATAAATGCAATGCAAACGATAACTCCTGTTAAATATCATGAATTTTACTTTTAATTTTTTTATTATTATCATTTTTTTTGTTGTTGTTTTTGTTTTGTTTTTTTGGTGGTACTGGGGTTTCTGGAAACCCTTCTACCTCCGGACTATACTCCCAGACCTATTTTATATTTTTATTTGGAAACAGGGTCTCTTAAACCAGCGCGGCTGGCTTTGAACCAGCGCGATCCTCCTGTCTCCGCCTCCCAAGCGCGTGAGTTACAAGTATGCACCACCATGCCTGGCTAAATTGTACTGTTTAGAAACACAATTTTTAAAAGCTCTAATGTCTTTAAGTAGGGAAAAAAAAAACCCTCAAGAGCATGAATATAAAACACACTTGTTTTGCCAGGCGTGATGGCGCACACTTGTAATCCCCGCACTTGGGAGGCTGAGACAGGAGGATCGCGCAGATTCGATGCCAACCTCAACTGGCTTAAGAGACCCTATTTCCAAATAAAAAATATAAAATAGGTCTGGGAGTGTAGCCCGGAGGTAGAAGGCCCCTGGGTTCTATCCCTAGTACCACCAAAAAAATAAAAATAACTGACTAAATAAATAAAACACGCTCATTTTCAACCATTTATGTAGATGAGAAACCATGTAGGCCATGCACAGAGCTTTATGCTCTACACTTTCCCTCCAGCTCCCAAGGACAGCTTTGCTTCTCACAAGCTGTTACTCAGGAAATTAAAACAAGAATTAACAAGTGGGATGGCATCAAACTAAAATGTTTCCGCTCATCAAAAGAAATCAAGAATCTAAAGAGAAAGCCTACAGAACGGGAGAAGATATTTACCAGCTATTTATCTGATAGAGTTAATATCCAGAATATACAAAGAACTTAGAAGACTCTACACTAGCAAAACAAATAACCCAGTCAAAAAATGGGCAACTGAATTGAATAGACACTTCACAAAAGAAGAGATACAAATGGCCAATAGATACATGAAAAAATGTTCAACACCAAGGTTCTCATTCTTGCAGCATAGAAGGGAAGCAGGTGTCTTGGGTAAGAGGAGGATGGCAGCCGCCCACTGCAGCAGGGCAGAGCCGCCAAGTAGGAGCGAGTGGCTTTCCTTTCGCACGTGGTACTCAGCATCTGCTTCTGAATACAATTGCTGCTAGTTATTTTGCTTGGAAATGATTTATACAGAACAAAAAGCATGAATACTTATTGAATACCCACAACAATTTGTTGGGATGATTTAAAAAATGGACTTGATGGCCAGGTATGGTGTAATCCCAGTACTTGGGAGGCTGAGATGGGAGGATCACAGGTTCACAGCCAGCCTCAGCTACTTAGGCCCTCCACAACGTAGTGAGACCCTCTTTCAAAATAACGAATAAAAAATAGGGCTGGGGGAGTAGCTCAGAGGTAGAATAGCCCTGGTTTCCATCCCCAGTACAAAAATAAATATTTACAAATGGATTTAGAGAATAAGTTTCTGGTATATTTCTAGAACTTGAAAATCTTAAAAGGCTGAGGGATAAAAATAGAAATAATTTCAAATGATACAGTATTTTATTTACCTGTGGAGGGAAGGGGTGTAACCAAGTAATCAGCTACCCTCAACAACGATGAGCTAAACCTACGTCTGGTGCCTCTGGACACACTGAGGACGACACAGCCTGTGTCTATCGTTCCTGTCAAACGTACATGACCTGAATCCACTTGTGAGGAGACATCAGACAGACTCATATTGAGAGAAATGGTACAAAATTAGCCTGTAGTCTTCAAAAATGTGGGTATCAGCTGGGCATGGTGGGGTACGCTTGTAATCCCAGTACTTGGAAGGCTGAGACAGGAGGATTGCAGGTATCACGGCCAGCCTCAGCTACTTAGACCCTCCACAACTTAGACCCTGTTTCAAAAGAAAGAATTAAAAATGGGTCTGGGGGTAAAAGGACCCTGAGTTTAATCCAGTGCCACAAAAAATGTAGGTGTCATAAAAGACCAAGGCTATGTAACTTCCAAGCTAAGTGAAACTAAAGAGGTGATAACCAAATGTAATACATGACCCCAGCGCGAATCCTGGATCAGGGAAACATACAAGGTCAATTAATAAAATTTGGATATGAGCTTTAGATAATAATATATCAATATATCAATGATATATAATAATTATAATTGATATATAATAATATATCAATGTTAAGTTTCCTGAATCTTAAAATTCCAACAGTAGTTATGCTCTTATGAAATACACCCTGAAGTGTTTATAAATAAAGAGGCGGTATGTCTGCAATCTACCCTCAAATGGTTTATAGAATGGGGGAGGGCATTAGAGCAAATTAATTAATAACTGATGGATCTGGATGAAGACATACATTCTTGTAACTTCCTCAAATTTGGAATTTTAAGGGTTTTTTATTTTGTGTGTGTGTGTGTGTGTGTGGTTGGTTCTAGGGATGAACCCAGGGGCATTCTACCTCTGAGCTCCACCCCCAGTCCTATTTTTTAGTCTTTTTTTTTGGTGGTACTGGGGTTCCTGGAAGCCCTTCTACTCCAGGCTACACTCCCAGACCTATTTTTATATTTTTATTTAGAAACAGGGTCTCTTAAGTCAGCGCGGCTGGCTTCGAACCAGCGCGATCCTCCTGTCTTTGCCTCCCAAACGTAGGGATACAAGCGTGCGCCACCACGCCCCGGCTAGTCTTATTTTTTGAAACAGAGTCTCACTGAGTTGCAAAGGGCCTTGCTAAGTAGCTGGCACTGTCCACAAACGGACATCCTCTGGTCTCTGCCTCCTGAATTCTGGAAATACAAGCATCTACCACCAAGCCTGGTTGTGTGGTTTTAAGTCTTTTAAACAGCTTTTTAAATACAAAGCAAACCTATTTCGATTGGATTTAGTGAGTGGTAGAGGAAGGCAGTTGAGATAGTGTACTCTGAGATCGCTCTGTTCCTACTCAGAATTAGTGGTAGAAAAGTACCAGCCCAAGCCTCTCCCTACACACTGCAGTAAAGCATCTCACCGGGGCTTCTCCCAGAGACCACAGAAGAATGTGCGAGGCTGAACTACTCTCCTTTTCCATACAGTGTCCATGGGGTCAGGACCTTCCAAGGAGGACTCGTCTGCCTCCCTCACAGAATGTTTTGAGTAGACATAATTCACTGCTGATGAATCGGGTCTTTTGCGTCAGAGGGTAAATGCTACTCTAGTGAGTTGGCAAAATCCTCCCATGGAGCCAGACAGCTCTCTGTAGGGAGCAGCCTTCTCTGAATGGATCCAATCTATTCTATCTTTTTTTCTATCATAAAAATGTGATTTCCAACTCAGTATTAAAAAACTGGAAGCTGACGTGGTGGTGCATACCTGTAATCCCAGCACTTGAAGGTTGAAATAGGAGAATCACAGGTTTGAGGCCAGTACAGAGAACCCTTTACAAAATAATAATAATAATAATAATAATAATAATAATAATAATAATAATAACAACAACAACAACAACTTGTGGCTAGGGCAATAACCCAGCGGTAAAATGCTTGGGGGTCCAAACCCCATACCACAAAAACAAACAGCTGGGCGTGGTGGCAACGCTTGTAGTCCCAATATTTGGGAGGCTGAGACAAGGAGGATTGCGGTTTGCAGACAGCCTCAGCTACTTAGACTATTTGCAACTCAGTGAGCCCTGTTTCAAAATAAAGAATAAAAAATAGAGTTGGGGTGTAGCTCGGAGGTAGAATGCCCCTGGGTTCTATCCCCAGTACCAAAAAACAAAACAAAACAAAAAAACAAACAAAAAAAGAATGACTGCAAAATGCACTATGCTGTTGGAGGACACAGAGCGCTGACACACAGGAAGTGACCCGTACACCGACCTCAGGTTCACTTGGGAATCGTTGTTGAACATATATATTCTTCATTCCCATGCTAACTTTACAGAATTTCCAGGACAGTAAGCAATAGTCCTATCTTTAAGAAATCTATAAAAGCCAGACATAAACCAGGCGTGGTGGTGCATACTTGGAATCCCAGCATTTGGGAGGCTGAGACAGGAGGATCGCAGGTTTGTGGCCAGCTTTGGCTACTTAGTGAGGCCCTCTGCAACTTAGTGAGACCCTGTTTTAAAATAAATAATAAATAGAGTTGGGGTGCAACTTGGAGGCAGAATGCCCATGTTTAATTCCCAGTAATGAAAAAATAAATTAATAAAACAGCCAGACATGATGGCATACACCTATAATCCCAGTACTTGGACAGCTGAGACAGGAGGATTATAGGTTTGCAACCAGTTTCAGCAAGTAGTGAGACTCTCATCCACCTAGTGAGACTTTTTCAAAAATAAAAATAAAATAGGGCTGGAGTATAGTTCAGAGGTATAATGCCCCTGGGTTCAATCACCAGTACCATAATACATACATGCACACACACAAAAAAAAAAAAAATATGGCTAGGAGTGTAGCTGGAAGGTGGAATGCCCCTGGGTTCAAAGCTCATTTCCACCACCATACAAACACACAAAAACTTCATATAAAAAAATTATGCCACTTTCCCCGAGATTCAATAGATAGTAAAAGGACGGGGCTAGAATTGTAACTGGGTTACTCTGACTGTGCTAACCGATGTGTCAGGATTTTTAGGGGAGTTGCAGAGTTACTTTGCTCTTTACACACTGGTCTTAGCTCTTGGAAGTCAAGGGATGGCCATTCTCTTCAAGTTAAACCATGTGATGAAGAAACAATTCTAAGGACTGGACACAAAATACTTGTTTTCTTTAGCCATAAAATAGGAATAATTGGTACCTACCTACTGAATGGATGCTCTTGTGGAAATCCAATATAGATTACACAACGGTTTGATAGGAGCTGTAAAATTGTTATAGTACTACTAAACAACGCTCTCTACTCATATATTAAAATGATACTATGTTTTGTCTTTGATAATTTAGAAAAGCAACAGAACAGACCTTTTGGTAGCTTTGGTAGCTTTGATGGTCTGGAAGTTCTTGGCAATGGTGACTTACTCTTCCTCACAAGGACAGCCCACTTGGAATTCCTCTGGTCGGTGTCTTCGTAATCACTCATATGCCAGGCTAAAAATCCACGACTGTCTTTTCCTTGCTCATCCAGGACAAACGGTTTTGGTTGCCTGGAAAGGAACAAAATGTTTGGTTCTCAAATAGAAAAGGTCTATAGTCTTTTTTTTTTTTTTTTTAATGGTCTCACTGAGTTGTGAAGGGCCTCGCTGAGTAGCTGAGGCTGTCTGCAAACCGCGATTCTCCGCTCTGACTCCTGAATGCTGATATTACAAGTGTGCACCACACGATTTTTAGGTAGTTGAGATTTGTCTATTTCTCTGGCGATTTGAATGGATGTTTAGCCCTTGGTGTGGGAAATCTGGAAATCTGACCCATCGGTGTTCTGAGAAGTTCTCGAGTTCTTCCCCCATTCTGCATCCCTGGGAAGCCAGATGCAAAGAACTGGCTCCAGATGGACGTTCACTTAAGAACCTTGGTGGCCGGGCGTGGTGGCGCACGCTTGTAATCCCCGCGCTTGGGAGGCAGAGACAGGAGGATCGCGCAGGTTCGAAGCCAGCCATGCTGGCGTAAGAGACCCTGTTTCAAAAATATAAAATAGGTCTGGGAGTGTAGCCCGGAGGAAGAAGGGCTTCCAGGAACCCCAGTACCACCAAAAAAAAAAAAAAAAAAGAACCTTGGTGAATGCGCCCTTGATGTTTCCTGACTGCCCCTCTCGTACTTCAGAGCGAGCATGGAAGGTGGCAGGTTAAGGCCTCAGGAGACTCGGGAGTTCTGAGGGACATTGCCTGCCGATTTTAAGCTCTGACAGGCATTCAGGAAAACACCAGCTTTACAATGTCAAACTCTGGCTTTGAGTCATATTTTAGAGGAAAGTTCTAGGCTTCACCTTTTTTCCCAGTGACATCTTTGGGAAGGTTCCCAAGACCTTAAATCAGCCCTGCCTTCTCATTCTAAAGACCCAACTCTGAAACACAGAAAGAAAAAGGACTACAGGTAAGGATCTGTCATCCCTCTGGAAGGCTCAAGAGCACTTGTTAGCAAATGCCCGAGATGATCGATTTGTGTCCGTCGGCAGCGCCCCTAAGGCAGAGCAGGCCACAGTGGGAGTGTGAGGGGAAAGCTGCTCACCGCATGGCAGAAGGTAAAAGAGAGCAGGAGGAAGGGGCCAGGGTCTCCCAGCCCCTGCAAGGACACCCCCAAAGACCTGAAGACCTCACCTCCAACTCGTAAGCATTCCACCACCTCCCCGTGGCACCACGCCAGGGACCAAGCCTTTACGCCAGGGACCAAGCCTTTACCACAGGGGCCTTGGGGGCCACACAGGATCCAAACGCTGACACCAAGCCGAGGACCAGGACTGTGGCCGGTTTGCGTCACTCTTCACTCATTCAAAACCATACGAGCACTTGGGCTCCACCCGGCCCAGAGCCGGCCCTGGAGGGGAGACTCCTGCTCTCACAGCTCGCCAAACAGCCGGGAGCAGGTGATGAATGGTACCGTGGAAGGTACCGTGAGTAAGTAAAGACAGGTGTGGGATGGAGAATCCCAGGTGTGCTCTCTCGGTGAGGTCAGGCAGGAGAGGAAGAGGCCATGCTTGAGCAGAGAGCGAAGTGAAGTCAGGGAGCAAGGGTCCTCCCAGCTCGGGTCAGACGCACCTAGAATCACAGGAGTCACCAGCAGGACGGTGCCCGCGTCCCTCCAGCAGACCCGCTGATGTCCCAGGGTGAGGCCCAAACTTCTGAACACTGTGTTGGCTGCTGCTGTGGTGTGTGTGTGTGTGTGTGTGTGTGTGTGTGTGTGTGTGTGTGTGTGTGTGAGCACATGCACACACGTGCCGCTGGGAATTGAACCCAGGGGCATTCTGCCTTTGAGCTTCACTCCCAGCCCTGTTTTATTTTGTTACATGGGGACAGCATCATGCTGGGTTGCTGAGAGCCTCACTAAGTTGCTGAGGCTGGCTTTAAACCGACAATCCTCCCATCTCAGCCTCCCAAATACTGGAATTACCAGCCTGCAGCACCATACCAGACATGATTGTTGTATTTTGCCTTCTTTTCTTTTCCAGTGGTACTGGAGATTGAGCTCAATGTTCTACCACTGAATTATACCCTCAGCCCATTTTAGATTTCACTTTGAAACAGGGTCTCACTAAGTTACCTTGTGCTGGCCTGTGATCCTCCTGTCTCAGCCTCCCAAATACTGGGATAACTGGTCAGACCAGGATGGGGCCCCCAGCCTGCTGCCCTCAGCCCATCCCTGTGCCACAGCCTCCACCTCTTCCACCATGAAGGCCAGCTTTCAGACCCTCAGCCAGCCGGCTGCTTCACTGGCCTTTAGCTTGCCACACCCTCCCCTCCTCCTCTCCTGGCAAATGGTGCCAGCCAGGGCTGGAACTGCCACCTTTGGCTGGGATGTAGCTCCAGGGCAGAGCGTTTGCCTGGTATGCACCAGGCCTGGTGCACCCCTGGCACTGCCAAAGCAAAATAAAGCAAGTCACTTTGCTGTGGAGACTTTCCTCATTCCTTTGATGCAGTGACTCTGCTTAATTGTGCTTTGTATTTGACTTCTTTTGCAAAACTGTTAGGAGATCCTCAAATTTCTAGCTCAGTGGACTCTCTCTGTGTGAAGTTAGTGCTCCTTAAAGGGTCCAGACCGTGACTCAGGTCGGATCCCCAGGACTGTTATTCTGCCTGACACGTTGGCACTCAGCTGGCCTCAGAGAAGAGGGATAGAGAGGGAGGAGGACGGCAGAGCAGCTTTGAAGGTTATCACCTTCGCCCATTCCTGCTCACCCTACCTGCCTCTGCACGGGAGAGTAGCTTCCTACAGTCTGCTTTTTACTGGCAGGGGACGGGGAGTTATTACTTACAAGTATGACAGGGAATGTTTTCCAGAAAGTTTAAAGGGCAAAATAGCTGGTGGTGACAAGTGTGTAGCAGCTATTACTAAAAACCATTTCTGGTTTTAAAACATTTTAAAAATGTCTTCTTTTCTGTAAAATAACGTATTATAGGAGTATTTCTATTAGTTTAGAAAAGAAAAGCCTTGCAGAGCCGGGCGTAGTGGCACACACTTGTAATCCAAATTCAGGAGGCGGAAACCAGAGGATCGCAGCTCGCAGACAGCCTCAGCTTTGCGACTCACTGAGACCCTGTTTCAAAAATAAAAAGATTGTTGGGCGTGGTGGCGCATGCTTGTAATCCCTGCACTTGGGAGACGGAGACTGGAGGATCACGCAGGTTCGAAGCCAGCCTTGCTGGTTTAGGAGACCCTGTTTCCAAATTTTTAAAAAAATATTAAAAATAGGTCTGGGAATGTAGCCCGGGGGTAGAAGGATTTCCAGGAACCCCAGTCCACCAAAAATAAGTAACTAAATAAATAAAAATAAAATAAAAAGACTAAAAAATAGGACTAGGGCTGTAAAATGCCCTTGGGTTCCAAAACCAGTACCAAAAAAAAAAAGAAAGAAAGAAAGAAAGAAAAAAAGAAAAAAGAAAAGAAAACCTTTTCATATATTTAGTTCACACTTAGTGCTAAAATATTTTATAATCTACTTTTTTTGGTACCAGATATTGAACCTAGGGGCACTGTTCTACCTCTGAGCTATACCCCCGCCCCTAGTATTATTATTGTTGTTGTTGTTATTACTTTGTGGTACTGGGCACTAAATCCAAGAGTATTCTACCTATAAGCCACATCCCCACCCTATATTATTTTTTATTTTGAAACAGGGTCTCACTAAGTTGATGAGGGCATTGCTAAGTTCCTGAGCCTGGCCTTGAACCTGATTCTCAAGTACTAGGATTATAAGTGTATGCCACCATTCTCGAGCTTATTTTTAATTTTGAAGTAGAGTCTCACTAAATTGCTAATGCTGTCCTCAAAAATGTGATCCCCTTGTCTCAGCCTTCCTAGCACTGGATTGCAGGTGTGCACCACAGCACCACATTTATAATCTACTTTAAATTCAGAATATACTATGTTCTTGGAATCTTGAATCACCATAGGCACTGGAAAGTTAAAAATTAGTTGTAATTCAAATATTTTAAAGGTCTCATAGAAATTACTGGCCACATCAATTGTAGAAATTCACTCACACTATATCAAACGTACAAATAACCCCAAAATCTAAAGAGATAAGCCAAGGAACAAAAGCTTTGGCTCCAGATGAGCCCTCAGGAATAATGAGGTGTTACTAGTACACAACAGCAGCAAACACACACACACACACAACCAAACATTCTCCATGTAACAGTACTTAGTTATTATGCTAATCAGTTCTCCAAGGGTCAGATATCATTTCTCCTTCTCCTTCTCCTCCGCCCGCACCTTTCCTTATTCTCCTTTCCCTTCTCCATCTCCTTCTTCCCCCAACCTTGTAGAAAAGTTGGAAGTCCTACAAACGCTTGTTTTCAGGACCCATTTCAAAGCACGTTGTTGACTTGTCATCCCTAGATGCTACAGGGTGCAATTTCTACAAACAAGGACATTCTATCTACCCTCAACATAACCTTTAAAATCAGAGAAAGCCAGAAAATTAATATTTTTATACTGCTGATATCTGATCCAGACACCATTCAAGTGCTTTGTGTTTGTTTTCTTTGATACTGGGTATTGAGCCCAGGGACATCCTACCTCTGAACAATACTCCAGCCCTTTTTGTTTTTTATTTTGAAACAGAGTCTCCCTAAGTTACTGAGGATCTTACTAAGTTGTTGGAGCTGATATTGACTCTGATCCTCCTGACTCAGCCTCCCAAGTATTGAGATTACAGGTGGGTACCACCATGCCCAGCTACCATCCAAGTTTTGACATTTTTCAAAAAGACATTTCAGGGCTGGGGATTTAGCTCAGCAGGAAGACCACATACATACGACATGCAAAGCCCTAGGTTCAATCCCCAGCACCACAAAAATTAAAAAGGAACATTTTATTTGGACATGGTTGTGCACACCAGTAATCCTGGTACTTGGGAGGCTGAGACAGGAGAATAGCAGTTTCGAAGCTAGCCTCAGCAACTTAGTGAGACCCTGTTTCAAAACTAAAAATAAATGCCAGGCAGGCGTGGTGGCACATGCTTGTAATCCCCACGCTTGGGAGGCGGAGACAGGAGGATCGCTCAGGTTCGTAGCCAGCCTTGCTGGCTTAAGAGACCCTGTTTCCAAATAAAAATATAAAAATGGGTCTGGGAGTGTAGTCCAGAGGTAATAGGGTTTCCAGGAACCCCAGTACCACCAAAAAAAAAAAATAGGACTGGGGTTTTAGCTTAGAGATAGTATGCCCTTGGGTTCAATCCGCAGTACAACACACCATACACACACACACACACACACACACTCTCTCTCTCTCTCTCTCTCTCTCTCTCTCTCTCTCTCTCTGTATGTATGTATGTATATATATATATTTCTTTATATATTTATATATTGCATTGTATATATATACATATGATAGATATTTTTATTTTTATGTGGATCATATTGAAAATGACATACATTCACACAGTGCTTGGTGCCTTCTCCCTCTTTCTTCCCTTCCCCCCTCTCAACAACAAGTGTCCAGGTTGACCATGCTACATTCACACTTACACATATTCAATTGTAGCTCTTCTATTAATCAACCTCAGCCTTCTTTCTCTCCTACCCTTCCACTCTAGCTTTGCTGAGGTTTCCCCTCCATTATCTGGATTCCCTCTGGTATTCCTAATAATATTATTCCCTAGATTAGGGAATATTCTAATATTCCCTATATTGGGCATATTAGATAAAACATATGTGCCTTTCTTTCTGTGCTTGGCTGATCTCACTTAACGTAATGTTCTCCAGGTCTTTCCATCTTCTTGCAAATGACATGATTTTGTTCTTCTTTATAAATGAATAGAATTCCATTGTGTGTATTTCCCAAAATTTTGTAATCCATTCATCTGTTAATGGAGACCTAGGTTGGTTCCATATTTTGGCTATTACGAATTGTGCTGCTATGAACATGTGTATGCATATGTTACTGTAGTTCTCTGATTCAACCCCTTTGGAAAGATACCCAGGAGTGGTAGAGCCAGATCAAATGGTGGATCTATTCCCAGTTTTCTAAGGAATCTCCACACAGATCTCCATAGTGGCTGAACTAGTTTGCACTCCCACCAACAGTGTAAAAGAGTTCCTCTTTCCCCACATCCTCTCCAGCATTTGTTGTTATTCGATTCCTTTATGCTTGCCACTCTGATTGGGGTTAGATGGAATCTTGTCGTAGTTTTGATTTGCATCTCCCTGATGGCTAGTGATTTTGAACATCTTTTCATGTATCTATTGGCCATTTGTATCTCTTCTTTTGTGAAGTGTTTATTCAGTTCAGTTGCGCAATTCTTGATTGGGTTATTTGTTTTGCTAGTGTGGATTCTTTTGAGCTCTTTGTATATTCTGGATATTAGCCCTCTATCAGAGTGGTGGCTGGTAAAGATCTTCTCCCAATCTGCAGGCTTTGTCTTTAGGTTTTTGATGGTTTTCTTTAATGAGAAGAAACTTTTTAGTTTGATGCCATCCCACTTGTTATTTCTAGCTTTAACTTCCTGCGCTTGGAAGGCTTATTAAGAAAGTTACTGCATGTGCCTATATGTTGGAGTGTTGAGCCTATGCCCTCTTCTAATAACTTCAAGGTCTCTGGTCTAATTTCTAAGTCTTTGATCCATCTTGAGTTGATTCCTGTGCATGGTGAGAGGTAATGATTTAGTTCCATATTTCTACAAATGGATATCCAGTTGTCCCAGCATCATTTGTTGAAAAGGCATCTTTTCTCTAGCATGTGAGTTTGGCCCCTTTATCAAAAATCAATTGACTATAAGTGTATGGGTTTGTTTCTGTATCTTCCATTCTGTTCCACTGGTCTGTATGCCTATTGTTGTGTCAGTACCATGCTGTTTTTACTACTATTGCTCTGTAGTATAATTTGAAGTCAGGGATTGTGATACCTCCTACATGGTTCTTTTTTTTTTTTTTTTTTTTTTTTTGCAGGTCTGGGGATGGAACCCAGGGACACTCTACCTCTGAGCTACACCCCTTTCCCTATTTTTTGTTCTTTATTTTGAAACAGGGTCTCACTAAGTTATGGAGGACCTCACTAAGTAGCTGAGGCTGTCCACGAACTGTGATCCTCCAGTCTCAGCCTCCCAAATTCTGGGATTACAAGTATGCACCACCACATCTGGCTTCCTGCATGGTTCTTATTGCTGAGAATTGCTTTGGCTATTCTGAGTCTTTTCTATCTCCATATAAAATTTATGACTAATTTTTCTAGGTCTATGAAGAATTTCTTTCCTTAATGTTTTATAGTTTTAATTGTAGAAGTCTTTTGTGTCTTTTGGTTAGGTTTATTCCTAGGTATTTTATTGGTTCTCAGGTTATTGTTAATGGAATTGTTTTATTTCTTTCATTGTAGATTTATTGATAGCATAAGAAAAGCAACTGATTTCTTTAGGTTGATTTTGTATCATGCAACTTTGCTGTATTGGTTAATCAGCTCCAGTAGTCTTTTGGTTTTGTTCTTTAGGTCTTCTAGATAAAGAAACATGCCATCTGAAAACAAGAATAATTTTAATTTCTCTTTTCCTATTTGAATTCCTTTTATTTCCTTCTCTTCTCTTTTTGCTGTGGCAAGAGTCTCAAGGACTATATTGAAAAGGAGTGGTGATGGTGGGCATTGTTGACTTGTTCCTGAATTTAGAGGAAATTCTTGCAGTTTTTCCCCATTCAGTATGATGTTGGCTTTGGGTTTGTTGTGTATTGTCTTAATGATGTTGAAATATATTCCTTCTATTCCAATTTTCTGCAGTGTTTTGTGTGTGTGTGTGTGTGTGTGTGTGTGTGTGTGTGGTGCTGGGGGTGGAACACAGGGGCTTTTCTACCTCTGGGCTATACTCCCAGACCTATTTTATACTTTATTAGGAAACAGGGTCTCCCTAAGTTGCTGAGAGCCTCACTAAGTAACTGAGGCTGGCTTCGAACTTGTGCGATCCTCCTGTCTCAGCCTCCCAAGTGCAGGAATTACAAGCATGCACCACCATGTCTGGCTTCTGCAGTGCTTTTTTTTTTTTTTGTGGTACTGGGGTTCCTGGAAGCCCTTCTACCTCCGGGCTACACTCCCAGACCTATTTTTACATTTTTATTTGGAAACAGGGTCTCCTAAGCCAGCACGGCTGGCTTCGAACCTGCATGATCCTCCTGTCTCTGCCTCCCAAGCGCGGGGATTACAAGCATGTGCCACCACACCCGGCTTCTGCAGTGCTTTTAACATGAATAGGTACTGAATTTTTTTAAATGCTTTTTTAGCATCTATTGATATGATCATGTAGTTTTGTTCTCTGTTCTATTTATGTGGTGAATAACATGTATTGATTTGTGTATGTTAAACCAGCCTTGCTTTTCTCAAATGAAACCACTTGGTTGTGGTGTACAATTCTCTTGATATGGTTTTGAATTTATATAGCTAGTATTTTGTTTAGAATTTTAGCATCAGTCAGGCGTGGTGGCGCACGCTTGTAATCCCCGCGCTTGGGAGGCAGAGACAGGAGGATCGCGCAGGTTCGAAGCCAGCCGCGCACGCTGGCTTATGAGACCCTGTTTCCAAATAAAAAAGTATAAAAAATAGGTCTGGGAGTGTAGCCCGGAAGTAGAAGGGCTTCCAGGAACCCCAGTACCAACAAAAAAAAAAAAAAAAAAAGAATTTTAGCATCTATGTTCATCAAGGATATTGGTCTATAATTTTCTTCTTTTGAGGTATCTTTATTTGGTTTTGGTATTAATGTGGATACTGGCCTCAAAGAAGGAATTTGGGAGAATTTCATCTCTTTTGATTTCCCAGAACAAATTGTGAAGTATTGGGATTAGTTCTTCACTGAAGGTTTTATAGAATTCAGCTGAAAACCAATCAGTGCCTGGGCTTTTTTTTTTTTTTTTTTTTTTTGCTTACTATTGGTTGGGTTAGGCTTGCTATGTCCTCTTGGTTCAATTTGGGTAGGTTATATGTGCTTAGAAATGTATCAATTTCTTCCATATTTCCCAGTCTATTGGAGTACAAATTTTCAAAATAGTTTCTGATAATCCTTTGAATTTTTCCACTGTTTGTGGTGATATCTCCTTTTTTATTTCTGATTTTAATGGTTTTAATGATTTTTTCTTTCTTTTGGTTAGGTTGGCTAAGGGTTTGTCAATCTTATTAATCTTTCAAACCCTTAATCTTTCAATGCTATAAACGTTCCTCTGAACTCTGCCTTTAAAGTGTCCCATAGATTTTGGTATGTTATGTCTCTATTTTCATTTAATTCCAGGAATTTATTTATTTACTTTTAATATATTTTTATTGGTGCATTGTAGTCAAACGTCACAATCGATTATAAGATTTGTTAGGATATCCAAGTACACATCATCCAATCAACCTTTATCCAATCCCCATCCCTTCCCTCCCCCTCCCTCAATCCCATGCTTGATTTAGTGTTTAACATTGATATATTTATTTACATACATTATGTACCTTAAAGAGATTCCATCTTCCCCCATCCCATCCCCTCTGGTCACCTTAATTGTTCCTCCAGAGGGCCCCTTCTTCCACTAGATTCCCTCCTATTACCCATTTCTTCCTAGGGAAACTACTTAACTACATGCAGATTGAATGATGAGTGAGTAAGACCAGAAATAATATGTATGTTAAATAATATGTAATATAATTTCATATTAGGGAAAACATCCAATTTTTTTTATTTTTCTGTGATATTTCTCTGTGTATGCCGCTTTGCAAGTTCCAATCCCACTCTTGAAGGCCCTGTCACTGCCTGGCCACCCGGTAGACTCTGATCCTGGCCTCACTGGCTCCAGTACCGGCCTTGCCTCATGGCAGGCTCAGATCCCAGCCTTGTAGGCCCTATCACCAGCTTTGCCTTTAGGCTAGCTCATATCTCGGTTTCAGTGGCTCCAGCTACAGCCTCACCAAATGGCAGGCACCAATCCCAGCCTTGCTGACCCCAGCACCAGCCTCGTTGCATGGCAGGCTCCAATCCCAGCCTCCTTGGCTCCGGCACTGGCCTTGCCTCACAGCAGGCTCCAATCCCGGCCTCACTGGCCCAAGCACCAGCTTCTCCCCTCCACAGGCTTTGATCCTGGCCTCACTGGCCCCGGCACTGGCCTTCCTCATGGCAGGCTCTAATCTCGGCCTTGGAGGCCTCAGCACTGCCCTTGCCTCACGGCAGGCTCTGATCCCAGCCTCGCTGCACGCGGCACAAGAATTTATTTATCATTTTATTTCTGGTCTTACCCACTCATCATTCAATCTGCATGTAGTTAAGTAGTTTCTTTTGGTCTTCCTGTCGTTGATTTCTACTTTCATTTCATTGTGGTCTGAAAAGATGCAGGAAATTACATTACATCTTTTGAATTTGCTGGTGCTTGCTTTACGGCCCAGGATATGATCTAATTTGGGGAAGGTTCCATGGGCTGCTGAGAAGAATGTGTATTCTGCTGGTAGAAATATTTTGTAGAGGTCTATTAGGTCCATTTAGTTTATAGTTTTATTTAGTTCTGAAGAGTCTTTCTCATCTTTTGCCTTGAAGATTGATCTAGTGGTGTGAGTAGTGTGTTGAAGTCTCCCAATATTATTATACTTGGGTCTATTTGAGATCTGATGTCCTGGAGTGCTTGTTTTTCAAATGTGGCTATACCCACATTTGGGGCATAAACGTTTACTATCATTATATCTTTTTGGCTGATTGTTCCTTTTAATAAAGGGAAGTGTCCTACTTTGTCTCTTCTGATGTGTTTTAGCTTAAAGCCTGTTTTGTTGGATATCAGCATTGCTATCCCTGCCTGATTTTGTTCTCCATTAGCATGACATATATTTTTCCATCCTTTCTTTTCAGCCTATGATTGTCTTTGGCTGTAAGGTGAGTTTCTTGCAAGCAGCATATATTTGGACTATGTTTTTAATCCACATTGCCAGTCTCTGTCTTTTAATTGGTGAGTTAAGTCCTTTGATGTTCAGGGCTATTATTGAAATAGGATTTTTGTTTCCTGCCATTTTGTGTTCTATCTTCTGTTTGGTATAATGTTATTTCTTCTTTGCTTAGTTGCCCCACTGATCAACTTCATCTCTTCTCTGGTTCTGAAATTTGCTTCTTTTTTCTTATTTATGGTTTATTTCTTTAGGTATTTTCTCTAATGTTGGCTTTGTATTCATGAATTTTTTTTGAGATTCTGCTTATCTTTTTGTTGTTGGTGGTGGTACTAGAGGTGGAACCCAAAGGCTTTCTACCTCCGGGCTATACTCCCAGACCTATTTTATATTTTATTTGGAAACAGGGTCTCACTAAGTTGCTGAGAGCCTCACTAAGTATCTAAGGCTGGCTTCGAACCTGTGCAATCCTCCTGTCTCAGCCTCCCAAGCATGGGGAATGCTTATCTTGAAAAACTTTTGTTTCTCCATCAATTTTGAATAATAGCCTTGCTGGATATAGCAGTTTTGGTTGGAAGTTATTTTCTTCCACGGTCTGGATTACATCATACAAGTCTCTTCTGGCATTTATGACTTGGGTTGTAAAGTCTGGGTTGATTTTTATTGTTTTGCCCCTGTATGTCACCCACTCTTTTGTTCTCACTGTTTTTAAGATTCTTTTCTTGGCCTCTCTGTTGGTCATTTTAATTATTACATGTTGTGGGGAGGTCCTTTTTGATCTTGTTTAACCGTGTTCTGTTTGTCTCCTGTACATATATGTCCAAGTCTCTTTCCATGTTTGGAAAATTCTCTGAAGTTATTTCTCTGAAGAAATTATGAATGCCCTTGGTCTTTACCTCTATCCCTTTTTCCTTGCCTTTTATCCATACATTAGCATCTTTAATGTTCTGCGATAGTTGTTGGATGTTTAGGTTTTGTTACTATAGTGACTCCTGTATGCTGTTGACTGTGCTTTTGTTTTCGAATGAACTGACTTCTAACATGATATTCTATTTTCCATTTCATTTAATCTTCCAGAATTTCTTTCTATTGCTGTCTTCATTTCATTTATTGACTCTTTCATTCCAGACCTCTTTCTGATTCTTTCTTAATATCTCCATTTCCTCTTTCATTTCCTGTACACTTTCTGTGAAGCCTTTCATCTTATTGAAGATCAAGATTTGAAATCATTCTTGCATTTCTTATAGGTCAGTATTCATAATTTCCCTTATTTCTCCACTGTTACTCATTCTCATATTTTCAGATTTCTCAGGCTTGTTTTTCTGATGTCTTAGCATCTCCGTGTGTGTGTGTGTGTGTGTGTGTGTGTGTGTGTGTGTGTGTGTGATTCTGTAGGTAATCTGTCTGATCCAATCTTATCACTACAAATTTAGTGGTGTCAGCAACTTTGTACATTGGTCAGCAGTGCTTTGTTCAATGGTGTGGGTTGGATAAAGGGGGAAGAGCTGGGGTGATGGGTACAAGAGTGCAGTAAAGTAGAGGATATGATTAAGTTGAGTAAGCATTTAAGCATAATAAGGTAGTATCCGGTTGAGAATGAGAAAAGTTTAGATAGTAGGATTTTGTCGTTTGTATTTAGGTATGGAGATATGAAATAGCTTGAATATAAAATAAGGAGATACAGTAAAGGAAAAAGCAGTTTTGAGAGAAGAGAGTAAGCCGGGCGTGGTGGCGCACGCTTGTAATCCCCGCACTTGGGAGGCGGAGACAGGAGGATCATGCAGGTTCGAAGCCAGTTGCGCTGGCTTAAGAGACCCTGTTTCCAAAAATAAAATAGGTCTGGGAGTGTAGCCCAGAAGTAGAAGGACTTCCAGGAACCCCAGTACTACCAAAAGAGAGAGAGAGAGAGAGAGAGAGAGAGAGAGAGAGAGAGAGAGAGAGAGAAGAGAGTAGATAGGCTAGAGTAAAGAAGTTTGTGAAAGGAATGGAGGGAAGAAGCAAACAAACATGCATAAAATAACAAAACAAATTACAAAAACTAACAATTATAAATCAAAGACAAAAAATGCAACCAGAAGAAAAAAGGTATAAGAAAAAAAGAACAAAAGAAAAATAAAAAAGAACAAAAAGAACTAGCGGCAGTATGAGAGAAAAAAAATATATATATAAAACAGCAGTCCTGCTAATTTAATATATGGGGCCAGGGCCCATATAATATCTGTATATCTGTTCACTGTGGGAGATTTTGGAGTATACTCCAATGTCTCTCATTTGCTCCATAGCCTATTGTCAGCTTTGGGATCTACTTTATGAGTGTTTGCACTCCGTGCTCTCTGCCCTGGGCTCTATGATCTTGGGCCTTGTGCTCTGCACCTTGCTGCCTGGGGCCTGCGTCTCCCTACCTGCACCCAGAGGGCATTCAATGTAGTCTTGGAGTGACCCCCTGTGACCTTGTGTAGGCACTGTGCCTTGAGCACTATGCCTTTCCTGTGTCTCTGGAGGTTCTAACTGGACAACCTCTGGGATGGGCCGCCAGGTTTTAGCTCATCAGGGTGGCCTTCTGCCTCTGCCAAGTACCGAGTTACACAAGCAGTTACCTGACTGTCCTGTGGCCCAGGTCTCTGGAAGGCACAGTGCGCCACTGCGGTGCCGCCTCTGGTGAGTGCACAGACTTTTGGATCTTAGTCTGCATCCCTGAAGCGTGGTGCTGGTCGCTTAAGCTGTTGAAGCTCTAAGCCACTTTCTGCACTTCACGTTCTTGGATTATTTGTTGGGATTTCTTGTGGCTGTAGCGCCAATGCCATGCTAAAGCCAAAAATTGTAGTTCAGGGCAGCAGCCCAAGATGGTGCTGGCTGCCACACCAGGTCAGTCTTGTGCTCAGGCTTTTTGCAGTGGATCTTGCATTCAGAGAACTGAATTTCCTTCCACCATGGTTCCCTGTGGCATCTCCTGCTGCTTTGTTTAATTTGTATGTCAAGACATTGTTTTTTTGGTAGTTGAACTTTATTTGTTCCAGCTACTGAGATGTGCTGGGTCCCACGGTCACCATTTTGAATCTCTGTTCCCTTACATTAATATATATTTAAAAACATATAAAGCTGGGCTTGGTGGTGTATACTTGTAACTCCAGAATTTGGGAGGCTGAGATAGGAGGATTGCAGTTCACAGACAACCTCAGGTACTTAGTGAGGAGACCCTTTGTAACTCAGACCCTGTTTTAAAATAAAGAACAAATTTAGGGCTGGGGTTGTAGCTCAGAGGTAGAATACTCCTGGATTCCATCCCCAGTACTGAAAAAAAAAAAAAAATATATATATATATATATATATATATATATATATATATACATACATACAGGTACTGGGGGTGAGAACCTATTGGCATTATACCTCTGAATACACCTCTAGTTCTATTTTTTATTCTTTATTTTGAAACAGTGTCTCACAGAATTGCAAAGGGTCTCAATAAGTAGCTGAGTCTGTCCTCGAACTGCAAATTTCATTTCAGCCTCCCTGGGATTACAAGCATGTGCCACCATGCCAATTCTATATTTTTCCATATCTATCTATAGATATCTATCTATATCTATAGATAGATAGATATGGAAAAAAGTTCTAGGGAAAAGGGTAGCACATGTTTGTTCACAGCTTCGAGTTTGATTCTTGTCTTGTTATTGTAGGTAAACGTGTATTTCAGAGGGGGCCCTGCAGGAGCATCATGGGTGCTGCACTGAAATTCATCCCATAGGAAGCTGAAAAGCTAATGCCTGGGCCATGGGAAGCAATGGTGGATGAGTGTGAAGAACCCAAGCTGTGGGAGGCCAGCTCTTTTTCTCCAGAGTTCTCAGCCTGGCTTAGCCGGCTGCTCCAGTCCCACCTAAGGCCAGTGGGAGTCAAAGCGAAACACCCAGCCATGACCTGAGCTCGCAATGAGGAGACCAGGCAGCCCTGTGGGCCAAGGGGTGAGGGCTTGAGCAGATCGGCGGGAACAGCTGTGGGGGTAAGGGCAAAGCCTCCTGCTTGGCTGCCTCCAGCAAAGTCCAGTGGTGAATCCACCCCGGATCGAGCCTCTGTTGCTGGTTCTCCTGTAGTCCCTGCAGCTCTGTAAAGAGAACGACTCTCAGTTGCACTCTCCACAGGTCTCTCTGGCGTCTCCAGGGAAGACATGGAGGTGGGTCAGCTTCCCTAGCCCAGCTCTTTTGCCACCTCTTCCTATGAGGGGGGCTGTAATGGCTGCCAGCCCCCATCTGTAGGGAGTCTGGTGTAGCCATGGGCAGAGACTGTGCTGCCACTGGGGTAGTCTTCAGTGTACCCATCTTTTTGCAGACTGACTGAGGAATTGTGTGAATCACAAGGGTGGTCTGTTGGCCATATCCCCAAAGAGGAGACCAAGGAGGGAGCCCGGAGTCACCGCAGTGGGGTACTTGCTCCAGGGCTATGGCCGTTGTGGATCAGACACTCAGGGAGCAGACTCGCTGGGAGGGCCTGTTGGGGCTGGCGGCACACTGGCAGGCTGGAGAGGGCCTTGGAGCTGCAAAGGAGGGCTGGGCGGTTCCACCTGGGTTGCTTGAAGTGAACAGTTCTTCTGTGCTCAATCACTAATCATTAAACTTCTGGGCTCTCCACCTGGCTAGCATCCAGGAGCGACAGAAACGCCATGTTCCTTTTGTCTGCTCCTTCACAGGGATCTCTGATCTGAACAGGGCCAGGGACCTATTTGAATATTTGCATAGAGCTACCTACTGAATGAAACTGGACTCCCAAGTTGTTTATGATGTGATCCGTGTCACCTGTGCCTCTAGAGGGACTCCTGAGGTGCCCGGAACTCATGCGGGCCTCTGGGAGGTTTGGACTGCAGCGAGCACTGATCACAAGAAAGCCAGCCCTTGATGTCCACCCCGGCTGACAGCACACCTGGTGGCTTGTTCTTGCCTTCTCTCTCTTGGCCTCCACCTCCTCTTTCTCTCCTGGCTGGAAGATATGGATTTCAAATGTGCCCCTATCCCTCATGGAAACCAGGCAGCCATGTTGAAGGTGCAGCTTGGTTGGCCAGGAGGATTCCCTGGGAACATGGCCCTGGAGATTGTATCTGATTCCTCTCTCCTTGATCTCTCCTGCCTGCTCACTTTCTGGCTTCTGTGATGTGAGGGCAGAGTCTTGCTCTCTCCCTCTCTCTGTTTCCACCACCACATCCTGAGCTGCACAGAATCAGCCTCACAGGGTCTGGCCCTATGAAATCTCCAAAACTGTGAGCAATGAAGTCTTCCTTCCTGTAAGTTGTGTGGTGGTCAGGTATTTGGATTATGGCAGTGATAATGGTGACTGAAACAGGGAGGATGGTGAAAAAAGAGGGGATCCATTGAGACCCATTGGGGCCACTCTCAGAATAAGATGGACAACGCTGTCTTGCATCCCTAAACAGACTTTCCAAGGAGAATCTTTCCCCTGGGTTCTCTGGGCTCAGGTAGCAATGCTGAAGACCTCCATGTCCCCCTTTTCCTCCACCACATCAGTTCCATTGACCATGCCCAATCTCCACCCATTCCTGAACTCACCCCTGGAAAGGAGAAGGCCAGGGTGGAGGCTAGAAGAACACTCAAAAGTCCATAACACCATTTGAACACAAAACGGAGGCAGGGAAGGACCCACAAAGAGATCCACAATAGATTACTTAGGCCCCATGGTTGCTGCTGCACACCCTTCATAAGGAGCAAAAGGAAGGAGAAGTCAGGCATGGTGGTACACACCAGTGCTTGGGAGGCTGAGACAGGAGGATCACATGTTTGGGGCCAGCCTCAGTAATTTATCAAGGCCCTCAGCAACTTAGTGAGATTCTTTTTCCAAATAAAAAATAAAATAGGGCTGGGGTTTAGCTTATAGGTAGAACACCCCTGGTTTAATTCCCAGTACTACAAAAAAAAAAAGAAAAAGAAAAAAGAAAGAAAAGAAAGAGAGAAAGAAAGAGAGAAAGAAAAGGAGGAGGGAGGGAGAAGAAAAGATGAGGAAATTCCTGCAATAGGAGAACTTTTGGGGGTCCTCTAGGGTGGGAGTTCTTGTATGTGCCTAACACTAGCTGCTGCATTGAGACCTGTGTTAATTCTTCTACAGATGTTTGTTAGATTTGACCAGTGAGGTCCAGAGCGTGGTGGCGCACACTTGTAATCCCAGCATTCGGGGGGCGGAGACCAAAGGGTCATGTGGTTCACAGACAGCCTCGCCTACTTAGTGAGGCCTCTGCAAATCAGTGAGGCCCTGTTCCAAAAAATAAAAGACTAAAAAATAGGGCTGGGAGTGTAGCTCAGAGGTAAAATACCCCTGGGTTCCATTCTCAGTACCACAGGAAAGTTAAAAAAAAAAAAAAAAGAATTGGCCACTGAAGCTATTGAGTCTTGGACTTTTTGGGAAGCCTTTTCTCTTTAACTCAGACTTCATAATCTCAGATGCATGAATATGCTACTGGGCTTCTCCAGGAAATTTTTATTTGTAGTACTTATTGACTCCAGAATTGTTTTTCTTCTCCTTCTTCTTCTTCTTCTTCTTCTTCTTCTTCTTCTTCTTCTTCTTCTTCTTCTTCTTCTTCTTCTTCTTCTTCTTCTTCTTCTCCTCCTCCTCCTCCTCCTCCTCCTCCTCCTCCTCCTCCTCCTCCTCCTCCTCCTCCTCCTCCTCCTCCTCCTCCTCCTTCTCCTCCTTCTTTGTGGCACTGAGGGTTGAACCCAGAGGCACTCTACCTCTGAGTTACACCTTCAGCCCAATTTTTATTTCTTATTTGGAGACAAGGTCTCACTAGCTGCAGAGGGCTGACTTTGAACCTGTGACCTCCTGTTTTAGCCTCTCACGTATTGGGATTACAACTGTGTGCCACCACACCTGGATCTTCTGTTTCCTTCTCTTTTATAATTGTTACCTCTTTATTGATATTCTTTATTTAGTAAGGCATCATTCTCATACTTTTCTTTTTCTTTCTTTTTTTGAGTGGTACTAGGAATTGAACCCAAAGGCATTCTACCTCTGTGTTACACTCCGAGCCCTCTTTAATTTTTTATTTTTAAACAAGGTCTCAATAAGTTGCTGAAGGCCTCAGTAAGTTGCTGAGGCTGGCCCCGAACCTGTGATCCTTCTGTCTTAGCCTGCCAAGTACTGGAAATACAGGCGTGTGCCACCATGCTTGGCTTCCTTTAGTTCTTTAGACATGAAATCCTTTAGTGCTTTGAACATATTTGTAATAGTTAAGAACTTTTTCTGGTAAAACCAGCATCTCAGTTTCCTTGTAGATGGTTTCTATCACCCCCTCCCCACTTCCACACTATCTATCTATCTATCTATCTATCTATCTATATAAAATGATTGGACAGCAATTTTTGTGGTACTGGGCATTGAACTCAGAGGCATTCTGCCTCTGAGCTACACCACCGGCCAGATTTAATTTCTTTTTTCTTTTTCAGTAGTAGGGATGGAGCCCAGGGGCATTTTACCTCTGAGCTATACCCCAGCCATATTTTTTATTCTTTATTTTGAAATAGGGTCTCACTGAGTTGTAAAGGGTCTCACTAAGTAGCCGAGGCTGTCCACGAACCTCAATCTTCCTGTCTCAGCCTCCCAAAAGCTGGGATTACAAGTGTGTGCCATCTTATTTGGAAACAGGGTCTCACTAAACTGTGGAGGGCCTCACTAAGTTACCAAGGCTGGCTTCAAACCTGTTATCCTCCTGTCTCAGCCTTCCAAGTACTGGAACTATAAGCGTGCACCACCACGCCTGGATTGGCAGGCAGTTTAAAACTCGGCCTCAGCCTTTCTTTTCTGCTTGCACAGCAGTGTGTGTGTGGGGGGGGTACTGGGGTTTCTGTAAGCCCTTCTACCTCTGGGCTACACTCCTAGATCTATTTTATATTATTTTTATTTGGAAACAGGGTCTCTTAAGCCAGCACAGCTGGGTTCAAACCTGTGAGATCCCCCCGTCTCTGCCTCCCAAGCGCGGGGATTACAAGCGTGCGCCACCACGCCTGGCGTGCATAGCACTTTTAAGATCAGCCAAAGTGAGACCAGGACCCTCTGAAGTCTTTTCAGAACATGCACACAGCCTTTAGGTTGGGGACTTACTGCTGACCTTACAGAAATAAACATTAAAAGAAGCCACCATAAACAATTTGACACCAAGAAATCAGATAAATTAGGTGGAATGGGCAAATGCCTAGAAAGACAAAAGCTTCTGAAACCCATTCAAGCTGAAATAGAAAATATCAATAGACCAGCCTCTTAAATCTTTTATGCACATTTTATTCTCTCCCACATACACCTTTTTTTCCCCTTCAGTACCAGGGATTGAACTCAGGAGCAAAACCCCCAGCCCTATTTTATATATTTATTTTGAAATACGATTTCACTAGATTGCTAAGGGCCTTACTAAGTTGCAAAGGCTGATCTTGAACCTGTGATCCTCCTGTCTCAGCCTCCCTGTACTGGGATTACAGGCATGCTCCACGATGCCTGGCTTTCCCCTCCTCCTAAAGTTTTTAGTCAACTACTGTTTGTCCCAACTGGCATTGCCCCTCAGACCACATGATGTTAAGTTACTATTGGTGACCCCATACACACAAATGCTATGAACACACATCATCACGTCAAATAGTTGCAAACTATGAAAATGTAACTTTTCCAGGGATTTTGAAACAGGTCACATATGGCATTTCTCTGGGCATGGGGCTTTTTTTTTCTGAGGGTTGAACCCAGGGGCATTCTACCTTCAAGCTACAACCCCAACCATACTTCATTCTTTTGTTTTGAAACAGTCTCACTGAGTCACAAAGGGCCTCACTAAGTAGCTGAGGTTGCCAAGAACCTGCGATCTTCCTGCTGCAGCCTCCCAGGTACTGGGATTGCAGGCTTGTGCCACCACGCCAGATAGAGGTATGGGGCTTGTCAGAGATGTTCAGACTGCCTTCTGCCTCCGGTGACTGGCAGGCAGCGGGCTCTCACAGTTTGCATCTTGTGAGGCAGCTGGTGTTCAGCCTGCCACGGAGCCGTGAGAGGGCGTGGGACGGCACGGGTTCAGGTACCACAGAGATCTCACCAGATGCTGACATTTTCTTCAAGTGCCCCGTGAAGGGCTGCGCACACTTGGTTCATGTCCAGTACTCTCCACAAGGTGCTGTGATGATTTAATTGAATCACTGTGAAGCGAAGTCAAGGCTCACTAAACGGACAGCTGCCCCTTCCCGTGCCCCTTCTCTGCTCGCTGCCTCCAGCCTGGCGCTGCCTTAGCTTCTTCACCATAGTTCTCAGCCTGCTGAAAGCAGCCTCCTTTCCACTTGGTGGACCCACATCCCTTTTCAGACTTCGTAACATGACTTCCCCAAAGTACTCGTAACTGTTGACTTGCCCTTCTCCGGGAACCCTTTTCCATTTGGGCTTTCAACCCTCTTCTTTCTCTTTCTCTC
This sequence comes from Muscardinus avellanarius, assembly GCF_963383645.1. Classification (NCBI taxonomy): domain Eukaryota; kingdom Metazoa; phylum Chordata; class Mammalia; order Rodentia; family Gliridae; genus Muscardinus; species Muscardinus avellanarius. Next base: position 30,857,445 of record NC_137791.1, read on the forward strand.
CTCTTTTTGGATTTCTTTCATTATATTTCCTTTGGGTAAATCTTTTATTTGCTGTTCTCCTTTCCCCTGGGTACTCCCTAGGATTCTATCCTCGATTCTCATCTTTCATACACTACCACCCAGCTCCAAACCAGGAAATAGTATTTCTAGCCAAGTATGCAGTAAACGTCAACATACTGATGTTCCAAATGTTTACTTTCAGTCCTACAATCTAGACACAAATGACTAGCTTCCTGGCACCAGGATGCCTCACAGCTAATAATAATAGTGATTAATAATAATAATACTTTCTAGTATTTATTGGCTATCTAGTATTTACTGACTAATAATACTTTCTAGTATTTATTGACTAGTATTTATTGACTATTTTTTCTATTTATTGACTAGCTTCCTGGCACCAGGTTGTCTCACAGCTAATAATAATAATAATAATAATGATTAATAATAATAATACTTTCTAGTATTTATTGACTCTGAGGGTCCAAACTCTAGGCCAGTTAGTTTGTATGTATTGCCTCTAATCTTCATAATAATATCATGTCATAGGTATGATTTCCCACTTTTTCACAGCAAAGATCAAACTGATAAAATGCAGAAAAACTAGAACTGAGACTTAAGGATCATAACATTCCAAATCTATGCAATTGATTCATCTATAAAATGGGGATCAGAGTAACAGTACTTACTTTTTATGAAGCTTAAATGAATTAATACTTATAAAGCATATGAAACAGTATTGAACCTGCAGTAAAAATTAATAAATGTTAGCTATTTATATTATTATCATAGAACGCTGCCTCATCTTCCCAACTCCTTTCTTTCTTTCTGCACTGACCACCCCTAAAATACCCTTTCTTTCCTGTGTTCAGAGTGTGTGTGTGTGTGTGTGTGTGTACGCAAGCGTGTGTGCGTGTGTGCGTGTGTGTGTGTGTGTGTGTGTTTTGCTGGGGATTGAACCAAAGGGCATTCTTCCTCCAAGTACACCCCATTCCCTGTTTTATTTTTATTTTGAAACAGTGTTGCACAATGTTGTATCTTCAATGTCTACAGAGTTCCTGTCATAGATCACATCCTCATCCACTTTGCTTGCATTTTTTAAAATACAAAAAAAAAAAGTCATCTCTAGCTAAAGAGACTGCAACGACACACAGTAGAGGGATTGAAATTTGGTGGAATTGATTTTACAATCTTTTTTACTCTGTGTGTGTGTGTGTGTGTGTGTGTGTGTGTGTGTGTGTGTGATGGAACCCAGGGATATTATATGTATGAGCTACACCTCCAGTCCTATTTTATTTTTTCTATTGTGAAACAGGGTCTCACTAAGTTGCTGAGGCTGGCTGAGAACCTGCAATCCTCCTGTCTCAACCTCATGTAATATTACAGGTGTGTGACAACACACTTAATTACTTTTATAATACAACAATGTTTAAATTTTCCTTTTCTTATTTTTTTCCTTTCTTTTTTTTCCCCCTTTGGGACTGGGGATTGAACCCAAGGGCTTTATATCTTTGAGCTACACTCTCAGCCCTATTTTATGTTTTATTTTGAAACAGAGTCTTACTAAGTTGCAGAGGGCTTCACTAAATTGCTGGGGCTGGGCATGAACCTATGATCCTCCTGTGTCAGCCTCCTAAGTACTGGGATTAGAAGCATGCAACACCACACCCAGCTTTAAATCCTCTTTGAAAAACATTGGTTTTTTGAGAAATTACCAAATTTTCCTAGCAGCCTGGCCAGTAGAGAAACAGGCTGAGGAATAAAAATAGACTTCAGCACTCAATTAGGAAAAGACTGACGAAGCCTTGCTTATGTAACTGTAAAAATGATAGAGCAAATTTATTTTCATTTGGACACATGTGCCAGAGAAAACACTGGATAGCTGGGGAGGCGCTGCCAGGCGGTGCTGTGCTTGTTGACCACCTTCCCGCCTCCTGTGACTCCAGCTGGGCCCACCATAGACGGTGTGGCAGCTGCTTTGATTCATGACCAGACAATTCATTGCTGTCTCACAGTATTAGTGAAATAACTGGCTTGAGTAAGGATGCTTACTTAAATGCATCGAAATGGCTGGTTTTTCTGGGGCACTGACCACCCAGTGTCCACCTTGTCCAGGAACAACACTCTTCCTTCTGTTTGGCATCCTGACCCACATCTGCTGCGTTCCGTTTAGATGACCAGGAATAGTTCTAATAAGTGGTAAAATTACTGTCTGTTTGGACTCCAGAGTTAAAGGAAGAAAATGTACTGTTTGTTTAAGTTGCAGTGAGTCAGTCTAGTTGCCTAATATAGACCCAGAGACCGTCACCCAATTTTCAAATAGAGAGACCGTGTGGGCACTTTCCCCTAGGGCTTTGCGTGTCCCTCACAGCGTCACCATGTAACCCAACCGTGTGGGTTCGTGTGTTCTGCTTTATGCAGAGGATGGCTGCTATATCTAGCTTGAAATCTAAAAGCATTCCTGCCTGTATTCTCAGCAAGCTAGTTCCTCAAATGTCTGCTTTCTAACAGCATCATTGATTTCTGCTCTTCCCATTTCCAGAAGCACTAAAAAGCCATGGTGGCCTGTGGAAATTTTTGAGAAACACATTTAGAAACCATTTGGCAGGGTCTGTGCTTTCTGGAAGAATACGCCTTCTTTCTCGGTTATTTTCTCCTTGGAACATTAGCAAAGAAACAAGCCCTCTGTGTTTGAAGGATCTTTCTGCATTCATGGTGTACTTCCAACCTACAGCTGGAATCTTTCAGGGACCTTCAGGGATCAGTGGAGACCTTCAAGATGGTTTCTTGACAGTTTTTCTTTTCTAAATTGGCCTTGCACAGAAGTGGAGTGGGGGTTCCTGCAGACGCAGGCAGCCATGTAAGTGGGAAGGCGCAGGCACGTTGGCCAACTGAGAAACATTTGTTCTTCACGTTCATTCCACAACTGGAGACACATGGCCGTGGCCCTAGTTGCCTGCCCTTCTCAAGAGAACATGTTTTGAGGAGGTAGAGCCACAAAGGATGAACAGGAGCTGGGTGAGGGGGCTCCATGTCCTATTTTTTCCACATTGACCCTCCTCCTCGCCTTGTGCTCACGGAGTCCTATGGGATCATGTCTTAACTTGTTTCCTAGACATGTCATCTCAGTCCTCTGGGATCACATTTATTTGATCCTGGATCAACAGCTGTCATGGAGTGATTAAAAGCAGGTTATCAATATTTTATATTTGGATAAATCAAAGGAATATGTGATAATATGCAGCCATTATTAGTAGAGAAAAGTTTAAATGTTAGTAGAGTTTATCCTAGAATAGTTTATCCTAGGAGACTGATTTTTTTATTTGTGTGTGGTACTGGGGTTGGAACCCAGAGGCTCTTCTACCTCTGCACTACACTCCCAGACCTATTTTATAATTTATTTGGAAACAGGGTCTCACTAAGTTGCTGAGAGCCTCACTAAGTAGCTGAGGCTGGCTTCGAACCGGTGCGATCCTCCTGTCTCAGCCTCCCAAGCGCTGGGATTACAAGCGTGCGCCACCACACCCGGCTCTATCCTAGGAGAGTCTAAGTAGAAAGAGAAAGAGGTCTATAAAAGAAGTTATTTTTAGTAACCAAAATCCTAGGAGTTTGTGGATCTAGTCTAGTAGGTGTGTGTCACAACTTAATGTTTATGTCTGTCTTCAGGATGCTGGAAAAATTGAATTCTACTGTGAATGGGAACTTAGCCTGTTTCTTACATGTCTGTAGTCATGTTCAACTGACTAATTAGAACAGGCTGGAGCAATTAATGGCATCAAGGATCCAGAGGCTATGTTATGTTATTCCTGGTGTGTGTGTGTATGTGTGTGTGTGTGTGTGTGTGTGTGTGTGTGTGTGTGTGTGTTTACTGGGGATTGAACTCAGGGATATTATACTTTTGAGCTATACTCCCAGCCCAATTTTTCATTTTTTAATTTGAAGCAGGGTCTCACTAAATTGCTGATGCCCTTACCAAGTTGCCAAGGCTGGCCGCAAATCCTCCTATCCCAGATTCCCAAGCACTAGAGTTACAGGCATATGCCATCACACCAGCTATTACTCCTGTCTAGTTTATAGACAAAAATGTCTTGGCCAGATTTTATTGAACAAATATACACCTAGCATGTGTCAGCCATGTACTAGTCCTCTGAGAAACCAAACACAGAGATGATGGCCTTTGTAATCAACACATGACAAAAGGAACAGGCGAGCTAGTGGTGACACACACCTGTAATCCCAGTACTTGGAAGGCCAAAACAGGATTGAAGGTTTGTACTGGCCGCAGAAATTTAACGAGGCCCCCACAATTCAGTAAGACCTTACTTCAAAATTAAGAATAAAAATAGGCTGGGAGTGTAGCTCAGAGGCAGAACAGCCCTGAGTTCAATTCCCAGTAACACACACACACACACACACACACACACACACACACACACAACGGCACAGACATTAGGATATGAGTAAACATTTATTTATGGTTATATCTATGCATGAGTAAAATTAGTAATAAGATTTTTTGAGTGCAATAAAACCGAGGATAATCATGATGAAGTATAGCAGATAATTTTCTTAAAAAATATTTTTTGCAGTGGTAGGGATTGAACCCAGGGCCTGTACATGCTAGATAAGCGCTCTGCCACTGAGCTACATCTCTAGCCAAAAGAAAACTTTCTACACCTGCTTGAATCTTGAGTTCTTATTTAGGTGAGCTCTCTGTCCCAAAGTAGAGAAAATGTCATTAATCAGTTTCACATCATTAATCAAAAACAAATGTATAAGATGGGTCTGCCTATCTGTAGGCAGAAACTATCTTACAAAAGTAAATAGGAATTATTTAAGTTTATAGACAAAACCATGTCATCACATATTACTATGACATCTGTCCAGTTTCAAGGACAAAAGGGAAATTACTTCCCCCCAAAGTGGAACAACACAAGAGAAGTCTTTCCAGGTTTGCAGGGTGCCTAATTTCAGACATTGCTCAAGTGCTGTTTTTAGAAGACAGGGAGAGATAACAAAGTTTATGGGTATTTATTTTTCAGTTAAGAAGGAGGGGCCCATTTGTTCTGGCTCCTGCCATAGGAGAGCATCGCAGGACTGTGCCATTCTACAAATGACATGCACACGCTTCCAACCCGGGCTACCATTATTTGGGTTTGATTTATTGCTTTTATTTCCTGGGAAACACAACCATTTTATTTGCAAGCCTTGTTAAATATTCTGCCACTCTACTGAAGTAAAGGATTAATTGAAACATGAAGAGGCTCACATTACCAGAAGTGAGCACTTCACTAGTTCACCAGATTGTCTTCACGGATCTCCAGAATGAGAAGGATGCTGTCCGTGCCTTAGCGATGCCACCAGCACATTGCTGGTCGCCCTTCTGGGCTCCGGCTGGGCCCCTCGTCATACGGACCACGAGTCCAGCTCAGACATGTCCTCCAGTGCAGAATGCCATATTGCAAATGTGACTTGCTGAGTGTTTGTCCATGATGTAGAATTACACTAGATATTTATTGATATCATTGGTGTGTGTGTGTGTGTGTGTGTGTGTGTGTGTGTGTGTGTGTTTTACTGGGGATTGAACCCAAGGGCATTTTACCTTCAAGCTATACCCTCAGACCTCTTTATTTTAAACAGGGTCTTACTAAGTTGCTGTGCCTTGCTGTCTTTGGGGTTATGGGCATGCACCACTATGCCTGGCTCTAATGACCTCATTTTAACTTAATCACCTCCTTGAAGACTCCACCCCGTATGCAGTCGTATTCTGAAGATCTTGTCAGTACAAATCTGGCATCCATACACTTCCTAAATATTCATATATTTTCCTATTAGGAGGCATAAAATATCTGATCACCTATCTTGCTGTGTCTTGATAAGTAATGATGATCAATGCCAGACTCACTATTTATTAGGGTTTTTAGAGTGGTGATGGCCTAATTTCTATTTGTTCCTTCTTTATTGATTAGCGGGATTTTTTTTTAAGTCACCTCCTTTTCTATTTGGTGGTACACTTTGTGCTGCAAAAGTGAAATTAATGTTTAATTCTTTCCTCTCTTTTTGTGTATGATACGCAAGATTGAACCCAGATGCATTCTACCTTTGTACTATACCCTCAGCCCATTATTTATTTATTTATTTATTTATTTATTTATTTATTTGGTGATACTGGGGATGGACTCTCTGGGCTATGCTCCCAGACCTATTTTTTATATTTTATTTGGAAACAGGGTGTCTTAAGCCAGCAAGGCTGGCTTTGAACCTACACAATCCTCCTGTCTCCACCTCCCAAGTGCGGGGATTACAAGCATGTGCCACCACACTCGGCCATTTTTTATTTTTATTTTTTAAACAGTTTCGCTAGGTTGCTGAGAGTCTCAATAAGTAGCTGAGGCTGGCCTTGAACCTGTGATCCTTCTGTTTGGGTCTCCCAAGTACTGGGATTACAGGTGGGTGCCACTACACCCGGCTTCCATTTTCAAAAACTGACTTGGTTCATTGGAGTAACTAGTTTGTTGTGTGTTGGTCTTTGCAGTGCTGGGGATCAAAGCCAGGGCCCTGACCATACTGCGTAAGTGCTCTACCACTCAGCCTCACCTGCAACCCCTGTGATGTTTATATGAGTGATATTATAAGCTGGGCCTGTGACACATGCCTATAATACCCCTTGGGGGGAGGGTTAGAAAGGAGGATCACGGGTTTGAAACCAGTAACTTAGACTGTTAGCAACCTAGCAAGATCCTGTTTTGAAATTTATAAAAAGGTCGGAGGATGTAGCTCAGAGATAGAATATCCTTGGGTTCAATTCCTAGCAACACACACACACACACACACACACACACACACACACACACACACACCACTGGTACTGAGAGTTAAACTGTTAAACTCAGGGGCACTCTACCTCTGAACTACACCCCAGCCCTACTTTTTTATTTTTTATTTTGAAATAGGGTCTCACTAAGTTGTGGAGGGCTTCACTGGTAGCTGAGGCTGGCCACAAACCTGCAATCCTCCTGTCTCAGCCTCCCAAGTCCTCAGATTACATGGGTGTGCCGCCACGCCTGGCTTAGCCAAAACTTTATAGTTACAGAGTAATGAAAAAAATTACCACATATCCACAAAATCATTCATATAGAGAGATACTTGAACACACAATATACAAATAGACATATCTACTCCTTTAATCAGGGTTCAGATCTTGTATCTTTTTTTTTTTTTTGTACTGGGGATTGAACCCAGCAACATTCTACCTCCAAGCTACAACCAGATCTTTTTTTTTTTTTTAATTTTTGGTTTTGAAACAGGGTCTCACTAGATTGCTGCAGGTCTCACTAAGTTGCTGAGGCTGGCATCAAACCCGTGACTGTCTTGTCACAGCCTCCCTAGCACTGAAATTATAGGTATATACTACACCTGCCCATCTTAACATCTGTATTTGTCCTATTCCAAGATTCCTGGAACTCAATCAAGCCAGGAATGGCTGAGTAAGAATATGATATATGATTCGTTTGCTTTATCCCATGTGGCCCCCACAACAGAATCAGAACGATGATTCAATACTGCCACCAAACTTTTTGCTGTTCTTATTATTCTTAGAGTATAATGTACTAAAGATTTATAAACAACTTGCGGTGCTTTAAATATCTTGGAGATAGCTGGCCGTGGTGGCACACACTTGTAATCCCAGTATTTGGGAGGCTGAGACGGGAGGATTGCAGGTTTGAGGACAGCCTCAGCAAGTAGTGAGACTTTCATTCACCAAATGAGACCCTGTTTCAAAAACAAATATAGAGTAAGACTGGGGGTGTAGTTCAGAGGTAGAATGCCCCTGGGCTCAACCTCCAGGACCCCCAATAAATAAATACATATCTTAGAGGGCTGAAAGTATATCTCATTGGTAGAGCATTTGACAAGTACACATGAGGCTATAGGTTTGATCCCCAGCGACACACACACACACACACACACACACACACACACACTGTGGAATAATTCTTCTGTCTGGGTTAAACCATCAACTGAAATGCATTTAGGAGCCGGGTGTGGTGGCGCATGCTTATAATCCCAGCATTCAGGAGGCTGAGACTGGAGGATTGTAGTTTGAGGACAGCCTCAGCTACTTAGCGAGACCCTTCGCAACTCAGTGAGACCCTGTTTCAAAAACAAAAAAAAGTGAGTAAATAATAGGGCTGGGGGTGTAGCTCAGAAGCACAGTGTCCCTGGGTTCCATCTCCAGTACCACACACACAAAAAAAGGATCTTTTTTCTTTTTTTTTTTTGGTGGTACTGGGGGTGGAACCCAGAGGCTTTCTACCTCCGGGCTATACTCCCAGACCTTTTTTATATTTTATTTGGAAACAGGGTCTCACTAAGTTGCTGAGAGCCTCACTAAGTAGCTGAGGCTGGCTTTGAACCCATGCGATCCTCCTGTCTCAGCCTCCCAAGTACTGGGATTAAAAGCGTGCGCCACCACACCCAGCTAAAAGGATCTATTTTTTTTTAAACGTATTTAAAGCAATTTATTTTGGAATCAGGCAAGATATGCACACAGTCCCAGAGTCAAGTCAGGTCAGAGGCAGCCTGGCTTTCTCGTCCTTGCTGTCGTCACCAAGCCCAGCACAGAGGCCGGGATGGGTGTTGTCGCCGCCGATTTGAGGAGGAGGCGCTGCCTGAATCTTGTCGACTGAACAGTTGCAAAGAGTGACTTAGATTCTTGGAGAAATGTCTCAAAGGCCTTAGTTCTGCTCTGTGAGGAAAACATTTGTTCTTCCACCCACCATGTCATCCATCTCTGAATTTTAATGAGTTAGCCTTTAGGTTGCTAGACAGAAAACAAGCTGCAGCGTTCTGCGTAAGCCTGCCATCTTTAAGGATTGCCATAGAGCCCAGAAGGAAAGCTTTGATTGTCTAATACACGGTGGTCGTGCTCCGAGGGAGCTCATCTGAGCACGCGAGGCTCCGTCTCTGAAACAGCAGCACTCGGAGTCTACATCCAGCAGTTCCAGAGCTAACTCTCCCGGTCCTTCAAACGCGGGTCCCTTCATTGGGCCTCCTGATCCTGCTCAACACTAAACGCTCAGCCATGTGTCCACCGGACCCCGTAGGCTCTTCGGGCCCCGCACTTGGCTGGTGGGCTTTGTGAAGTGTCTGAACCCCACATTGACCTTAGTGTCTGGCACAAATAGGTAATCCATGTGTCGGCCGACTTGGTGCTTTTATCACGGAATCCGAACACACTCTGGTGTCCTTACCAGTGCTCCACCGTGATCAGCTGCTCGAGGGCAGGAACCCTGTCTAATTTCCTTGTGGCTCTACTTTGCACGTTTTGGATGGAATAAAGAACGGCAGTGACGCTAGTGAAAACTGAACTGAAGTTCTAGAGGATGCCTACGCTATGCCCTTGAGGACCACGTTATGTGTGTGGTCAGCATTTAAAGAGAAAACAAACCCCCAATTTAGTGCTTAATGTTGCAGTCTGACTTTTGTCCCCTCGGACTCTATAAATGTAATATAAATGTACTATGTCTTTAATATAAATGGAATATAAATACATATAAGTAAATGTTTTGTCTTGCATTTTATCTTCTTACTTTAAAGCAATTATTTATTTATTCATTTTTATTTTTATTTTTATTTATTTTTTTTTTGCGGGTCTGGAACCCAGGATCATTCGACCTCCGAACTATACCCACTGCCCTATTTTTTATTCTTTTTTTAAATTTTTATTTCTTTGTTTATTTTGGTGGTGCTGGGGCCTCTGGAAACCCTTCTACCTCCCGGTTACACTCCCAGACCTATTTTATATTTTTATTTGGAACAGGGTCTCTTAAACCTGCGCGATCCTCCTGTCTCCGCCTCCCAAGCGCGGGATTACAAGCCTGCGTCATCACGCCCGGCCCTTTTTTATTCTTTATTTTGAATCAGGGTCTCACTGAGTTGCAGAGGGCCTCACTAAGTAGCTGAGGCTGTCCGCAAACTGCGATCCTCCGGTCCCAGCCTCCCAAATGCTGGGATTACAAGTGTGCGCCACCATGCCTGGCTAAACAGTTACTTTCATTCCCACACCCAAGGCCGACAACCAGTGTGACAACCTTGTGATCCGAAAACCCATGTCCTCCTCCCTGTCTGGACACCCAGTCTTCCAGGTTGTCGTTGCCTCCAAAGACCCGGAACATCCACCACTATTGCGAGTGGAAACCGGGCCACTCTGCACAGCGGGACAGGTGGGGCAAAGTTTAAACTCCTCCTTTATTTTCTTTTCTTTTCTTTCTTTCTTTTTTTTTTTTTTTTTGCGGTACTAGGGATGGAACCCAGAGACATTCTACCACTGAGCTACACCCCCAGCCCCATTTTTTATTCTTTATTTTGAAACAGGGTCTCACTGAGTTGCAAAGGGCCTCACTAAGTAGCTGAGGCTGTCTTCGAACTGCGATCCTCCCGTCTCAGCCTCCCGAATGCTGGGATTACAAGCGTGCGCCACCACGCCCGGCACAAGCCTCTCTTCTTGAGACACTCCTTTCCTGCCATCACCTGCCTCGCGCTCTCACCTGACCTCCCTTTTCAGGCTCTGCACAGGGGCCTCCTGCCTCCCCTCCTCACTGTATGCCCTGGCCAGGGTGTTCCAGAGTTACCTCTGTGTCTCTTTCCCACGTCATTATGGGCTTTTTGATAGCAAGAAAAATGCTCTAAGAAAACATATGCAGCATTCGGGAGGCTGAGACAGGAGGATCGCGGTCCACGGGCAGCCTCAGCTACTTAGGGAGGCCCTTCGCGACTCAGTGAGACCCTCTTTCAAAAATGAAGACTAAAGTTTAGGGCTGGGGGTGTAGCTCGGAGGTACAGTAACCCTGGGTTCTATCCTCGGTACTGCAAAGAAAGAAAAAAAGAAAGGAAGGAAGGAAGGAAGGAAGGAAGGAAGGAAAAGAAAACGTACAGACTTATCCCCTGAATAAATGAAAGGCTGAGTTACGGGCTAGGACGCTCGCAGTGCTTCCTCTTTGAAGAGCCGAGGAGTATTTGGAATGACACGAACTTCCAGGAGAACGTAGCTGGAGCGAAGCTTCCCTTCTGAGCGCCAGTGACTTCAAAGCAACCTGCCAAGGGGCAGCGTCTTGCCAGGATGGACCCACGGATGCCACAGCGGCGTCCATCCTCAGAGGGTCCCGCTACCACACAGATAGTTGGTGCTAATGTATGCATTCAGTAAAGACCCTCGTGCCAACTTTGTTTATTTATTTTTTTGTTTTGTTTCTTTTGTTTTTTGGTGGTACTGGGGTTCCTGGAAACCCTTTACCTCCAGGTTACACTCCCAGACCTATTTTTATATTTTTACTTGTAAACAGGGTCTCTTAAACCAGCAGCCACCACGCCCGGCGTCCTAGTGCCGACTTTGTGCCAGGCACTCTGCAAGTCCGGGATTCAGAAGGCGCCACGGTTCCTGCGCCACTCACGTTCTGTCAAGGGAGATCGGCCCGGGGGCATCCTACCTCTGAGCCACACTCTCCCCCACCCCTTTTTTTAATGTTGAAACAAGGTCTCACTGAATTGTTGAGGCTCTTGCTAAGTTACTGAGGCTGGCCCGGAGCCTGCCATCCTCCCGACTCAGCCTCCCAAGTACTGGATGACAGGCGTGCGCCACTCTGCTCCGCTGATTGGTCACCTAGCCAATCACTGTAGGTGCCACGAGTTGAAAACTCAGCGTGCACATAAACTTTGTGTGTGTGTGTGTGTGTGTGTGTGTGTGTGTGGTGCTGGGGATGGAACCCAGAGGTTTTTTACCTTCGGGCTACACTTCCATACCCATTTTCTATTTTATTTGGAAGCTGGGTCTCACTAAGTCGCTGAGAGCCTCACTAAGTAGCTGAGGCTGGCTTCGAACCTGTGCGATCCTCCTGTCTCAGCCTCCCAAGAGCGGGGATGACAAGCGTGCGCCACCACGCCCGGCTCACATAAACGTTTGTTGAAGAAATGAGTGTTTCTTATTTCACGTGGAGCACAGAAAGCATAAAGGATGAGATGCAGCTGATTTTAAAAAGCTATTGTGTTAGAAAGAAAATCCAGCTGAAGGAGAGGCTGGGCTGTTATTCTCAAGAAGAAACGTACTTGTCTGTCACTGGTGCCTGGGTAGAGAGAATTCAGTGCATTTCAGAACGTGGACGTTCCCTGTTATTCCTGATATCGACATCTAAAGTGTTTAAGAAAAGGAAACTATCTGTTCACTGGCCCATCACCTGCGAGTCTCAGCACTTGAGGGGTCAGAACTGTAGTTCACAGAGCACATTTTGGGAGACCACGGCTGCCTAGGGAGCAGCTGCTGGACCCAACAAAATGGCTTTGGCAACAAAATCAAAGCATGTGCTAAAATTACAAGTAGACAGATGAGCCAGAATATTGTCCCAGGAAAAGAGGGTCCCAGCCAAAATATTGTCCCAGCACAGGGGGGAAAAATGTATGTTAGTTTTCAGAGTGTTTTTATTTCATTGTTATCTATTCAGTTTTGCAAAGCCAGAATCATGTCCTGATCTTCCAGTTACATAATCTATAATAGTGACCAGGCTAAAAGAAAAAGTAAGAGAATTACTGAGAAGCAGAAATTATAGTAATACAAATTAAATGCAATGCATTGTTATCCTATTGCTTCGTCTGGTTATGTAGAATAAACTAATTAATACTGTTGACCTTTCATAAACCACTTGTACAGATACAAGTGAGTATAAAAATATTTGAAATTGCTGTGGCTGGGAGGCGAGGGTAGAGAAGAAGCCTCTGGAGAAAGCAGTGTGAAGAAAGTTGCTAGATCGAAAGGACCAAGTCAGCAAAGGACATCGATGACCTCACAAACGGCAGGACCTCGCTACACTTAATTCTTACAGAAATCTCTCCACCGCGTCAGCCACTGACAGCCTTAAAAATAGAAAGCTGTCAAGATTTATGGATGTTTTGAAGAAAATAATTCCAAAAAACAAGCATGTATTTATGTACCAATGTATATTTTTAAGTGGCTGTCATGAAGTCTGTGCTAGTTTAATAACTGGTTTTGGCAGTATTTCTTACAAATGAAAACAGCAATTTTCTAGATACCTCCCAACTAGTGTCAAATAAAGGTACACCTTGCACCTTTCTGAAGACACAAAAGACCTGCTTATTCAGATCCCTGAGTATTTATTCATCATTGAAAGTCATCGTTTCTCAAGCTTGAACGTCTCCAATATGGGCTATTATAAGTATGAGGACTCAAATTTGAATTTTATATTTGAATGAGAAAATATATACTGAGTGCCTGTATATGCCAGGCACTGAGTTAAGTATAAGAGAAAGAAAGAGAAAACAACATTCTTTCATGTCCCACCAGGTCATGGGGCAGATCGACGTGCAATGGAACTGAGTCAATCTTCTTTTTTTTTAGCATTGGTGCATTGTGGTGACACATCTTGATGAGGTACAGGATGGCAGAGGCGCACATGCGCACATGTGCACACCACTCATTTAGCCAATTCCCACCCCTCCCCCCTCCTCGTGTTTGGCTCAGTGATCGGTTTTGGTGTGTTTGTGAATGAACATCATGTACATTAGGGAATATCCCTCTTCCCCCTTCCACGCCCCTCAGTTAGGTCGCCTTACTCATCTGTGATTTCTCTTTCTTCACCCAGAATTCCTCCTAGGATCCATTTTCTCCCTAGCTTTCTCATATTAGGGAAAACATCTGATTTCATACTTTTTGTGACTGGCTAACCTAACTTAGCATAATGTTCTCCAGTTCCATCCATTTCGCTGCAAATGCCGTAATTTTGTTGTGTGTGTGTGTGTGTGTGTGTGTGTGTGTGTGTGTGTTGCTAGGGATTGAACCCAGGGGCATTCTACCTCCAAGCTACACCCCCAGCCCAATTTTTTATTTTTTATTTTAAAACAGGGTCTCACTAACTTGCAGAGGGATTCAGTAAGTAGCTGAGGCTGGCCGCGAACCTGGATCCTCCTGGCTCAGCCTCCCAAGTACTGGGATAATTTTGTTCTTCTTTATGGCTGAGTAAAATTGCATGGTGTATACATCCTATAGTTTTGTAATCCAGTCATCTGTGGATGGACGTCTTGGCTGGCTCCACAGTTTGGCAATTGTGAACTGTGCGGCTATGAACATCTATAAGCATGCATTAGTTTGGTAGTTTGGTTTCCATTCTTTTCGGTAGATACCCAGAAGTGCCTACCGTATGATTGCTGGATCATATGGTAAGTTTGTTCCCATTCTTCTGAGGATCCCCCATACTGTTTTCCAAAGTGGTTGCACTAATTTGCAATCCCACCAATGTATTAGAGTTCCACTTCTCCACATCCTTGCCAGCATTGTTGTTGTGTTTTAAAAATGGAGCTAGAGCAGGGTGTGGCGGCGCGCGCCTTTAATCCTAGTACTTGGGAGGCTGAGATAGGAAACATAGGTTCACAGCCAGCTTCAGCAGTTTAGCAAGGCGCTCTGCGGCTTAGTGAGACCTATTCCAAAATAAAAAATAAAGTAGGGTTTAGGGTATAGTGCAGAGGTACAAGGCCCCTGGGTTTAATACTCATTGCCATATATGTACATGTGTGTACACACACACACACACACACGCACGTGCTGGAGCTAGAAGGAAGTGCCATAGGAACTTGAGGCACTCACAAAGGAGATAAGGCCTTCAGGAGCAAGAGGCACTTCCCACAGCGGGCTGCCTTTGCATCTGACCTGTGGGACTCAGCTCTCTCAGATCCTATTTTTATTTCCACTGCTTATTATAATAAGCTTCTTGTTGCTAGGTGCCATGTTTGTATTCACCTTTGCCCCCCCAAACAAAGATGAATATTTTTGTTTAATATGTACCACATAAGCCTAGTGTGGTGGTGCGTGCCTGTCATACTAGTACTTGGGAGGCCGAGACAGGAGGATTGCAGGTTTGAGGCCAGCCTCAGCAACTTAGCAAGGCTCTCAACAACCTAGTGACACACAGTTTCAAAACAAACACTAAAAAGGGCTGGGGTATACCTCAGAGGTGGAGAACCCCTGGGTTCAATTCCTATTACGGAAACCCAAACCAAAAATCTACCACACAGTTTTTGCTTAATAAATACTGAATGCGCCGGGCGTGGTGGCGCACGCTTGTAATCCCCGCGCTTGGGAGGCGGAGACTGGAGGATCAGGCAGGTTCGAAGCCAGCCGTGCTGGCTTAAGAGACCCTCTTTCCAAATAAAAATATAAAATAGTTCTGGGAGTATGGCCTGGAGGTAGAAGGGTTCCATCTCCAGTACCACCAAAAAAAAATAATAATAAATAATAAATAAATAAATACTGAATGTGAAATAAGTGTTGAGTTTCTGATCTTATAAACAAATCAAAGACACATGGGAGGAGGGTATTTGGTAAAAACGTTTAAGTTATTCCAGGCAGGGAAGGAACATATGCAAAGAACTGTGTACGAAAACAATGTGACAGGTTTGAGAAGCCGGGCCAAGAGGGGTGTCTGGGGCCACGGCCCCCACGTGAGCTCCTGGCCAGCGCGGCGCCTCCCTGACGAGTGACCAAAGTTCTGGTTCCCCAGGGATTCCACGACCTTAGCCTTCCACAGATTCCCACGAGAGGTTTCCAGTGAAGGAAATGGAAGGCGATTTCGGGTGGATTGTTTCTCTGGGGTGTGTGTTTGTCTGGGTTTAACCTAGGGGAGTTCTACATTGGAGTTATATCCCTAGACCTATTTTATTTTTTATTTTGAAACAGGGTCCCACTAAGTTACTGAGGGCCTCACCAAGTTTCTGGGGTTGACCTCAAAACTTCAATCTTCCTGTCTCAGCCTCCCAAGTACTAGGATTATAGGCATGCACCACCACACCCAGCTTATTTTTTTATTTTGAAACCGGGTCTCACTCAGTTGCTGAGGCTAGCCTCAAACTTGTCATCCTCCTGTCTCAGCCTAAACAGTGTTTTATAGGCATGCATCACCACACTCAGCATGGGGTAAATTGATTATAAAAGCACTTTCTGTCTAAATTTTCCTTTCCAACCAATAAAAGTGACAGGCAAACCCAGAATCTATTTTCTTTGTATGGCAGACAAATACCTTATTTCTAATTTGGGGGCAATATAGGATTGCTAATCTGATATTTTAACCTCAACGGTTGGACTTGTTTTTAAGCACTATTTTCTCTTTCACTATCTCTGAGGTAAAGAAAATCAACACACAATGAAAGGAAGTACAATTTACCAACTAATTCTTACTCCTCAATTTTTATTTCAAAAGTACATAACATTCAAAGATTTTTATGGAATTAAGACTAGAAAGGACATTGTTCCTTTCCAAACTTGTCTATGTCAAAATCAGTGTAAGGTGGGCCTGGTGGTACACACCTGTACTTGGGAGATTGAGACAGGAAGATCTCAGGTTTGAGGCCAGCCTCAGCAATGTACTGAGACACTCAGTCACCTAGTGAGACCTTGTTTCAAATAAAAATGTGTTGGAGGCATAGCTCGGAGGTAGAATTACCCAGGGTTCAATCTCTAGTACCATTAAATAAATAAATACATCAGTATAGCTTTAGAAAACCCCACTATCTTCAAGACGAATCTCAAAAATCTGGGTGTGATGCTGCATGCTTGAAATCCCAGTATTTGGGAGGCTGAGACTGGGGTTGCTGGTTCACAGCCAGCCTCAGCTACTTAGTGAGGCCCTCTGCAACTTAATGAGACTCTGTTTCCAAATAAAAAATAAAATAGGGCTGGGAGTATAACTCAGAAGTAGAATGCCCCTGGGTTCCATCCCCAGTAACACACACACACACACACACACACACACACACACAGAAAATACCCTGCTGAAGGCTTGGTCCCAAGCCCATGGTGCCACTGGGAGGTGATAGAACCTTTAGGAGGCAGGGCCTGGTGGGAGGAAGGTGGGCAACTGGGGACGTGTCCCATCCCTTCCTCTCTTTGTTTTCCAGACACCACGACGCGAACAGGCCTCCTCCACAGGTGCCGGCCTCCATGTGCTGTGTTGTCACAATCTCAAAGCAGCAGGCCCGAGAGACCAGGGACTGAAATCTCTGAAACCGTTAGCCAAAAAAAAAAAAAAAAAAAAAATCTGTCCTTTTTTGAAGCTGATTGTCTCAGGTGCTTTATCATAATAACAAAAAACAACACAAACCTCTCGTTTCAAATATTACTATAAAAATTTTGCTCTTCTCAAAAAGCAAGAGAAAGAAAGTCATTCCTGGAGTCAGCCTTCCCATTATTTGTTAAAACGTACAGAGTAGCCGGGCGCGGTGGCGCACGCTTGTAATCCCCGCGCTTGGGAGGCGGAGACAGGAGGATCGCGTAGGTTCGAAGCCAGCCGCGCTGGCGTAAGAGACCCTGTTTCCAAATTTAAAAAAAGTATAAAATAGGTCTGAGAGTGTAGCCCGGAGGTAGAAGGGTTTCCAGGAACCCCAGTGCCACCAAAAAAACAAAAACAAAAACAACCGCCGTACAGAGTAGTGTGGGTCTTAGATAATGGTGTGTAGCATCCTCAGAATTCACCTACCTCGCAAAACAAAAGCCCTGCAATTCATTGTTTGCCAGTATATTCTCTTAATCGGACGATAGATGGTTCCTGTTTTTCCTATGGTTTTTATTTATCTTGTTGAAGTTATAAGTACTATACGTACATATTGAGAAACAGTTGGAGACAAGAGACTATATAAAACTGGGTAAATCATTTGGTCATATAGCTAGAGAAACTTGTGATATTTAAAACAAGGCGGCTATGTTTAATTCAAAAGAAATAAAAGTTAAGCCCATGCAATTACACGTTCGCCCTCCGTAAAGGGGCTGAAGTCCTGTTTAAACGACCTTGTGAGTCTATGAGCAACTTGAGAGGGAGCCCTGCTGGCAATTTTAAAATTCTGAACCCCTGGCACACAGCAGGTCACGCTTCAGATTTGCTGAAGTGCATCTTTACTGGTTGCTAAGGTGCAGTAAATTGTAGAATATAGCACTGATTTAATACAGCTTCAAATGGGAGGGAAAATAAAGAGGTACATTTATAAACTATTATAAAACACATCCTGATTCCAAGTAAGTTAAACATTTTAAAGCATGCCTAATAATGAGGGAGATCCTGTAACTGCCCTCTGCTAAGTCTCCCATCTCGAAGAGAGCGGGCTCTTGCCACCACCAGATCCAGAGAGGAACATTATTTAGCTCTGGCGATGCTGCCTAAGCCCCGCCGCTCCTCCTCGGCTCTCCTACTGAGGCCATCGATCACCTGCAGGCATTTATCGGCTATTGTTTTCCTTGCTTTCTCTATCCCCTTATTTTAAATACTTCTCTTACTTTTTTTTTTTTTTTTTTTTTTTTGCGGGTCTGGGGATGGAACCCAGGGGCATTTGACCTCCGAGCTACACCCCTGCCCTAATTTTTATTCTTTATTTTGGAACCGGGTCTCACTGAGTTGCAGAGGGTCTCACTAAGTAGCTGAGGCTGTCTGCGAACCGTGATCCTTCGATCTCAGCCTTCCAAATGCTGTGATTACAAGCGTGCGCCACCATGCCCAGCTCTTAAAATTTTTCACTGCTTCTCTTAAATTTTTTTTTTTTTTGTAGTGCTGGGGATGGAACCCAGTGCCATTCTACCTCTGAGCTACACCCCCAGCCCCATTTTTTATTCTTTATTTTGAAACAGAGTCTCACTGAGCTACAAAGGGACTCACTAAGTAGCCGAGGCTTTCAGCGAATCGTGATCCTCCTGTCTCAGCCTCCCAAATGCTGGGATTATAAGCGTGCACCACCACACCCAGCTCCTCTTAAAAATTTTCACGGGCAGCTGGATGTAGTGCGGCAAGCCTCCAATCCTAGTACTTGAGAGGCTCAGAAAGGAGGCTTGCAGGTCTGAGGCCAGCCTCAGCAACTTAAAGAAATCCTCAGGAACTTAGTGAGGCCCTGTCTCAAACTAAAAGATATAAAATAAGGCTGGGGGTAGAGCTCAGTTTGATCTCCAGTATAAAAATACAAAAACAAAAAACAACCCAATAAAACAAAACCAAACA
Organism: Muscardinus avellanarius; assembly: GCF_963383645.1. NCBI lineage: Eukaryota > Metazoa > Chordata > Mammalia > Rodentia > Gliridae > Muscardinus > Muscardinus avellanarius. The sequence continues at coordinate 30,876,479 of NC_137791.1, forward strand.
CACTTCCCTGGCTCCTGTAGGCCTGTGCCGCACTCCTTCTCTTCCTCCAGGGTGTCTCAGGCTCACCTGCTTGCCTGGCCTCAGCGTGCGCCTCCCTACACGGCCTCGCGCCTTCTCCCACTCTTACCAGTGGGTCTGCGCTGGCTGCATGTCACAAGCTCTTAGAGATCTCTGCTAGAAATGCCCAAGGCCAGAGCCTAGTCCAGGTCCATGGAGCCAGTAACCTGGACTGAAAGTGGCCCTGCATCGTGTGACAATCCCAGAAACTCAGCGTCCTCACCTGCGTCCGCTTCATCAGGTCGCTGTATACATCCTGCTTACTCCTCATCACTGTGATAAGCATGTCTCCTTTTCATTTCAGTGTGTGTGTGTGTGTGTGACTGGAGATCGAACCAGGATGCTCTACCACTGAACTATACCCGAGCCCGTTGTCTTATTTATTTATTTATTTTTGACATAGAGTCTCCCCAAATTGCCCACATTGGCCTCAAATCTGAGATCCTCCTGCTTCAGCCTTCCAAGTACTGGGATTACAGATGTGCACCACCACACCCAGATATGAATTATACTTACAATTTGAACAATTTAAAAGCCCACTCGTGGTGGTGCACGGATGTAATCCCAGCATTCGGGGGACTGAAACCAGAGGATCGCAGTTCGCGGACAGCCTCAGCTACTTAGGCTCTCTGCAACTTAGTGAGACCCTGTTTCAAATAAAGAATAATAATAAAAAAAAATAGGTCAGGTGGGTGTAGCTTGAAGGTTGAATGCCTTTGGGTTTCATCTCCAGGCCCGCAAAAAAAAAAAAAAAAAGCCCACTCAACGCTCAGCAACACACACACACACACACACACACACACACACACACACAGAGTCATAACAACTTAAGATAATTTTTAAAAACTATAGTTGTTTCAATGTGTCATTCCTACCCTAGAATACAAGTTCCATGCCCTGTGCCGGGAGCCTGGCTTACTCACCAGCACGGCTGCAGACTCCAGCGGGGCTCTCCACAGAAGAGATGCTGAGTTTACTGAGTGGATGCTGCTGGCCCAGGAGGACACAGCTGGACACATGGCTGGGAGGCTGCACACTAGCCTCACTCAGGAAAAGAGGCGCACCCGTCCAGTGGCAGATCTCAGGGGTGGGCACGCCTGCGCCTGTCTGGGCTGCATCCTGTTCAGAAGCATCTCACTAGCCCAAAGAGCAAGGAGTCTAGGCTTTCAGAGGGAAACAGCATTCAGGGTGTTGGTAATCCAAATCCTCGGAACCCCTGCCAGAGCGCAGATGAGTCCAGGGCATCACAATTTTAAAAAAAGTAAGCTTTTCTATGTATAATTTTGTAGTTATTTCCTCATTGTTAATTTGGAATTTGCTGTGGTTTGGATAAGCCTCTCTCAATGGCCTGCATGGTAAAGGCTTGGTCCTCAGCCTCTGGCACTATTCGGGTGGTGCAGCCTTCCCGAGGTGGAGTCGAGCCTGTGGGAGTAGCTTGGTGGTGGGGTGCAGGACTGGCACGCACAAGCCCCTGACTTGATCCCTGGCACCAAAAAAAAAAAAAAAGAGTCCAGCAGGTAGACTTCTGCCGCTGGACGTTCCCTGCACGGGTGGTGGGACCCCAGTCCTTCCTCTTTTTCATGGCTGTAGCCTGTGCTTCCCACCATGAAGCGCCACCTTGCCACAGGCCTAACAGCAGCAAGGCCACGAGGCACGTGGGGCCTCTCAAACTGTGAGCCAAGTGAACCTCCCATTCTCTTTCCTTGGCACCAGAGATCGAACCCAGGGCACTCTACCCCTGAGCTGCATTTCTTTTTTATTTTATACCTTTAAAAAGGGTCTTGCTAACCCATGATCCTCCTGTCTCAACCTCCCAAGTACTGGGGTTAAGGCCTGCACCACCATGCCCAGCAAAACTTTTTTCTGTATAAGTTGATTATCTCAGGTATTTGTTACAGTAATAGAAAACTGACTAACATAGTATGCGACATATGCCAATGCAAATTGATTTTGCCATTTTTCTTATATTTATACCTAATTTCTGAATTGAATCTATAATCCCCTATGTACAAGGACTTTTTCATTAACATTTTGCATCCTTATGACCTGGTAAAACTCACAGCATAATCTCCTGAAATGAATATAAACAACAACTCTTTCAGCCAGGGAAAATGTTCAAAGCTGAAATGTTTTCAAATACTTACTTTCCAACAAGTTTTTATGTGTGTGTAGTACTGGGGATTGAATTCAGGGGCATTCTACTTTCAAGCTATACCTCAGCCTTTTTTTTTATTTTTACTTTTTATTCTGAAACAGGGTCTCACTAGTTTGCTGAGAGAGTCTTACTAAATTGTTGAGGCTGGCTTTGAACCTATGATCCTCTTCCTTCGGCCTCCCAAGTACTGGGATTACAGGCATGCACCACCATGCCTGACTCCAACAGTATTTTTATGTTTAACTAAATGTAGTAAACTGGGCACTGTAGTGCATGCCTGTAATTCCAGCTCTTCAGGAGGCTAAGGCAAGAGGACCCCCAAGTTCAAGGCCAGCCTATATAACTTAGGTAGACCCTGTTTCAAAATAAAAAATAGAAAGGTCTGGTGGTATAGCTCCTTGAGTTCACTCCTCAGCAAACAATAATAATAATAATAATAATAATAATAATAATAATAACACATAAGCTGGGTGTTACACACCTGTAATTACACACCTGTAATTCCAGTACTTGGGAGGCCAAGACAGGAGGATAACAGGTATGAGGCCATCTGCAGCAACTTATAGAGACCCTCGGCAACTTAGCAACCCCTGTTTTTTTAAAAAAAATAAGACTGAGGATGTAGCTGAGAGGTAGAATGCCCCTGGTTCAATTCCCAGTACCACAATTAGGTAAGTAAGTAAATAAGGAAGGAAGAAAGTAAGTAATAGGGCTGAAATGTAGCTCAATATTAAAGTAAAGTAAGCAGAAAAATTTCACACTTTTATCACCAACATTTATTAAAATTTCCTTGATTTCAATTTAATATTTTTCTTTGCTTGAAAATATTTGATAGGGCATTTGGAGTAGGTGCCAGCAATGTTATTATTTATTTATTTATATGTTTATTGGTACCAGGGATGAAACCCAGGGGCATTAAACCTCCAAGCTACACCCCCAGCCCTATTTTTTATTCTTTATTTTGAAACAGGGTCTCACTGAGTTGCAGAGGGCCTCACTAAGTAGCTGAGGCTGTCCTCGAACCGCGATCCTTCTGTCTCAGCCTCCCGCCCGGCAGCAGCAATGCCATTTAAACAAATGAAGTAGGATATTTTAATGAGAACATGTGCATTTCATGTAATAATAAAGTGTAACTATTTCTGTATGGGTTTAACTAGAGGATATGCCTAATAAGTTATAGGAATTGCTCCAGGAGATCTCTTATTAACCTGGAATCTTTTATTAACCTCTACAGATTTTTTAAAATTCTACTGAACTATATCCCCAACCCTTTTCATTCTTTATTTTGAGACAGGGTCTTGCTACGTTGCCCAGGCAGGACTCAAACTTGCCATCCTTCTGCCTCGGTCTCCCTCGAAGCTGGTTTACAGGCGTGTATCACCTGGCTCCCGAGAGGCGCTCGACATGGGCTCTGAAGTCTTGTCTCCATTTGATACGGTTTGTGTTGTGGTAGTATAGGAGAAAGGGACTAAAATCCAATAATTTTGTACATGCTAAACATTTGTCCTTCAAAATTAAAAAGTAGGTAAAGTAGGTCCCAGAAACCGTGGGGACCAAAATCCTCTGATAACAAATACAATATTTAATCCACAGTCTTTTAAGAGCAATAGTGATTGACCCCTTCCTGCTCAGGACTTGAAATATATGTTCCATCTAATTGGCAAGCCCAGCGTTTTGCTCTTTTTCTGTAATTTAATAAGCTTTGAGCTAGACGTGTTTGTTTTTTATTAGGAGCTATCTTAAGATAGCATGATTTCAAGCCATTATGTGACTTTAGTAGGATTGCATTTATTAGACAGTGTTTTCTGATATTATAGTTTCCAGGCCAACAGCATGAAATGAACATTTTTCACCAAAAACTTAAACTTAATATCATTTTTTTCACAGAAAGAATTTTCTTTCTCTCTTTTTCTTCATCTCTTTCTTTCTTTCCTCTTTGGTACTGAGGATTGAATTCAGGCATTCTACCTCTAAGATCTACCCCAGCTCTTTTAATTTTTTTCTTTGAAATAGTGTCTCACTAAGTTGCTGAGGGTCTCTTCTAACTAGGCTTCTGAGGCTGGCCTCGAACCTGTGATCTTCCTGTCTCAGCCTCCCAAATGCTGGGATTATAGGATCGTACCACCCAGCTCTGCTCAGAAAGCATCGCTTATAAAGCTGAAACTATTCTAATCATTCAGTTGCCAGTCTCAATGGGTGAGGCACGTATCTCTTTTGTTCACCATATTCTAACAGTTTCTTATTCTATGTTTGCTTTATTCCTTTATTCCCTTACCTAAACCTAGAAGAAAAAGAAAACTGTGTTACTAATTTAGGAAGAAAACGAAAATATATTTATGTCTACTTACCATGGGTTTTGATATCGGTGAGTTAACCTGTCAATTGCATCAAGACTTAGTTCTCCATACTGAAACAAAGAAAATGAATGTACTATCATCCCAAGGTAAACAGGGACCAACACATCTAAGGGTCTACATTCCCAGCCAAAAGGGAAGCCAGGCAGGGAAGCAGAAGAGAAACTAAATTCAGCTAAAAGGAAATCAGCCAGGCATGGTGGCATACACCTGTAATCCCAGTACTTGGAAGGCTGAGACAGGAGGATCACGTGTTCAAAGACAGCCTCAGAAAGTAGTGAGGCTCTCATCAACCTAGTGAGACCCTGTTTCAATTAAAAACACAATAGGGCTTGGGGTATAGCTCAGAGGTAGAATTCCCCTGGGTTCAACCCCAATACCACACACACACACACACACACACACACACACACACACACAGAGAGAGAGACTCAGTGAGAAAATATTAAATAAAGAAAAGGGTTTCAGAGTTGACCATTGACTATCACCAAGTGGGGCGTGGTGGCGCACACTTGTAATCTCAGAATTCGGGAGGTGGGACAGGAGGATCACTGTTCGTGGACAGCCTCACCTACTACTTAGTGAAGCCCTGTGCAACTCAGTGAAACCCTATTTCAAAATAAAGAATAAAAAATAGGGCTGGGGGGGCGTGTAGCTCGGAGGTAGAATGCCCTTGAGTTCTATCCCTGGTACTGCAAAAAAGAAAAAAAAAAAAAGAAAGGAAGGAAGAAAGAAAGAAAGAAAGAAAGAAAGAAAGAAAGAAAGAAGAAAGAGAGAAAGAAAAGTAAAGAAAAGAAAACCCCAGCTAAGACAGGAGGATCACAAATTCAAGCCCTCAGCAGTTTAACAAGACACTCAGCAACTTAGCAAGACTCTGTTTTAAAATTTAAAAAGAAGACGTGTTATTTTATTCAAGAGATGGGTCTTTCTTAAGTAAGAAGATGTAATTTTTGGTTAGTAAAAATTGAAATAGCTAGGCATGGTAGCACATGCCTGTAATTCAGTACTTGGCAGGCTAAGACAGAAGGATCACAGGTTCGAGGCCAGTGTGGGGTAATTTAACAAGACCCTATTTCTTTATATGTATTATATAGAGATATGTATATAAATACAAATATATATATATATAATATACTGGTGCAATGTAATTAGTGAGACCCTATTTCAAACTAAAAATAAAGCTGGGGTGTAGCTCAGAGTTAGAATATCCTGGTACAGAAAAAAATTAGAGTAGCATAAACTAACGGTCATCCAAGTCCTGGAAAATGTGTGCAGAAGCTGATAATAAGACTACTTATCAGTTAGCCAGGCATGGTGGTGCACACCTGAAATCCCAGTACTTGGGAAGCTGAGATGGGAGAATCACAGACTCATGGACAGCCTCAGCAATAGTCAGACTCTCAGCAAACTAGTGAGACCCTGCTGCAAAACAAGTTTCAAAACCAGCTTTAGTGATTTAGTCTCAGAAACCTTGTGAGACCCTCTTTCAAAATAAAGAATAAAAGATAGGGCTGGGGATGTAGCTCCCCAGTACCACAAAAAAATTAAACAAGCCGGTCGTGGTGGCACACGCTGTAATCCCCGCACTTAGGAGGCTGAGACAGGAGGATCGCACAGGTTCGAAGCCGGCCTCAGCTACTTAGTGAGGCTCTCAGCAACTTACTGAGACCCTGTTTCCAAATAAGATATAAAATGGGTCTGGGAGCATAGCCCGGAGGTAGAAAGTCCCTGGGTTCCACCCCCAGTGCCACCAAAATAAATATAAATAAATAAATATAAAAATAAAAATAAATTAAACAATAAACTGTGTGCAATGGTGCACACCTGTGAGTCCAGTACTTGGGAAGCTAGTTGTTAAATTTCAGTTAAATTAATTGCAGATATTCAGGGTTCATTAGTTTAAAAATTTGTATCATTGTTTAAGACCTTCATTCTTAACCTCAAACCACCTGGGGTCTCGTCCTCACACACTCAGGGTATCTTTTTAGAGCTGATGCCTGAGGGACCCTCTTGCTTTATGATACTCCGTGATGCTCTTCTTCGTGTATCCAAGTTTAGCTTCCTCTTCTAGAAAGAACCACTTTTTCCATCTTTGTAACTCCGAGGTCTTTCTCACACTGGAGTGAATACAGGGTGGTGTATCTCGAGAATGCAGAGACACTAGGGTTTTCTTCTCCCGCTTCCTTGGTAACATAGAGCTCACAGTACCAAAGGGCTGAGTGGAAAAATCCCCTAAGGCCACCTTTTCTCATGCTAATGTATTTTTCTCCATTTGCAAAATATTACTGTTAACCCTTTAGATGTCTTTCTTCCCACAGCCAGTGAGAAGCAGTGCCATTGTGGTAGCAGATTACCAAACTGCATAATGTCGCCATTCTAGACTGGAACCATTGAAGGGAGAAAGAGGCAGAAAGGCCTTTACATGAATGGGGCATTTGAAGTATTCATTTTATATTCAGAGCATGGGTAGAAACAAAACAATTCTTTCTGAGAAATGTCAGTATTTAAGGCATGGACACTACAGTACATTTTCTTGTTGTAAAAGCAAAAAATAAAAAATAAAAAAATAAAGAACAATGCAGGAACCCATATTTCATTTGATGCCACATTTAGATGGGCTTGAATTTAACCCAAATGATATCCTGGTCTTGTTCCTTTGTTGCTGTTGTTTTTTAACTGAAGTGTTTTTAAATAATTTGAATAAATGCATCAACTTTCTGCAAATAGACATTCGGTTTATGGTTTGTTACTGTGGCTCAGTGTCTCTGCTTTCTGTGGAGCATCCAAATGGTGAACACATCCTGTCCTGTTTCAAGGGTTCGAAAGCCCAGGCAGTAGGAAAATACAGCCTATAGAGACATTAGTACTGTGGGTCTCATTTACTGACTTGTTTACACGAAATACTGTGCTAAGTGCTTTACATACATGACTCGATCTGTTTAGAAATACTCTAAGGGATTATTACTATCCCTGGTATAGAATTTGAGAGTCTTCAAGATTTTAATCCCATGGGAAAAACACGTTCTTGAGATAGCTCACCAAATACCAGCCAGGTGCTAAGGTCCCCGAATCAGTCGACTGCACTGATTACTCTCAGTGGGCTGAACCCAATCAGGGGAATTCTTTAAAGGACCTGGCCTTTTCTTAGCAAAGGGATTTGAAGCAGGAGATGGGGTTTGACACAGGGAAGATTCTCCATTACTGGTTTTAAAAGTGAAGGCAGTCATGTGGTAGGGAATTTGGGCCTCCTCTCGAGGCTGAGAATAACCCCTGGCTAACAGACATCCCTGCAACCACAAGGATGGAAGTCCACCCTAACCACGTGTATTGGAAAAGACCGCAAGCCTTAGAAGAGATCACAACCACAGCTGACACCCTGTTTTCCTCTTTGAGTGGCCATAGCAGATAACCCAGTGGTGCTCGGGTCCTGAATTTGACTTAAACACCTGTAAGCAGATGGGCGTTGTTTTAAATTGCTGAATTTGTTGTGGAGCAATAGAAAACCAATATAACCCCCATTTTATAGATGGGAAAACCAAGCATTGTAAAAAAAAAAAATAGAGCCAGAGGTGGCGGCACATACTTGTAATCCCAGTACTTGGGAGGCTGAGATAGGAGAAGCAAAGGTTCGTGGCCAGCCCACTGTAACTTAGTGAGACCCTGTTTCAAAATAAAAAATGAAAAGGGCTGGGGGTATAGCTCAGTGATAAAATGCCCTTAGGTTCAATCCCCAGTAACACACACACACACACATGCACACACACACACACACACACACACACACACACACGTAGTCAGACTAGCATGGGAGAGAAAAAGGAAAAATAAAAAGCTCCTTACTATCCACTTCAGTTTATAAGCCACGTTCAGTTTTCATCCCGCTCCCGCACAGGGCTGTAACTATCTTCTGTATTTCTGTCTTTTTAATAAACTTCTTTAAATCTTCAGCAGCTGTCCAAGCCATGAATATTTATTCTTAGCTTAAGACAAGAATCCACGGTTTTTCTGTTTGTCTGTTTGTGTGGTGGGGGGGGGATTACTTCTCCCCACACAAACACCACGCACATTTCACCCCGCAACATGTCTGACATCAGCCCTTTAGCCAAGTTGGTTGACTATTCCTAGCAGAGTCTGAAATCCGAGTGCATTCCATTATTTGAACTACAGAAAAGCTGCACACAAGCTTCCCGAGTCTCTCTGTGTGCTCTTTGCACAGTTACTGAAATATAATCAAGTGCCCGATTTGCAATCGTACTCACCCTTGGAGCTTTCTAACGTGCTAGCTACTATGGTTAATTGTAAGGTTAAAAGTGAGTTTTCCCCAAGTTAATTGTCCAATTAACTTTACAAGTAGGGGAGTAGTTCAGGCATTGTGAACTCTAATAGCATATCAGTGTTAGAAAAAAAAGTTTTCAAATGTTTTTATTGAATAAGCCGAGTCAAATAATTGCTAATCTAATGCATACTTAAAGATTCATTTCTCTCCATTTCCAACTTAGTTTCTCAACAAAAATGCTGCATGGAGGGGGGGGGAGCAACGAAGTCTCCATCTCTCATTTCTGGATGATCACTGGCTCCATGGGAGGCAGGAGGAGGCGGTGGGGTGGGATGAGCGGCACCGATGTTGTCAGTGTAAAGACAAATACAAGCCTCAGACCTCGAGTTGCTTTAACCACTTGCGGTGTATCATGGGACTGCGCAGCACAGTCGAAGATAATAGTCACACTAGAAACTTCAGCAACAACACAGAGAAGCTTTTCCATGACTTCTTCCCCACTGAAACAGGTCACAGATTAGATTCCTCTAGTGGGTACCATCTGTGCCCAAACACAGAGTGAGGACCATATGGCTAAGATCCCCATATGTAATGAATAGTTTCTAATTTTCTCCTGCAGCTTCCTTGATTTCTTAGATTTAGTCCTGGGAAAAGGACAGATAATTCCAGACTCCTGGTCTCCTCTGCTCTGCATTCTATGCATTTTTGTCAACACAACTAAGGTGCTCTGGGAGTGTTGTATATGAACCAGAGGGGAAACCACCATCATAAATTTATAATGATTTAAGGATTTCCCCCAGTGATCTTATAAAGGCAAGATCAACGCTAGATTTAGAAAACAGATGTCCTGGAATCTTATCCTGTTCACCTGCACTTGTGATATTATAGAAGATGCGTAAATCAGAATTCTTTTACAATATACCTGAAAGAGCCTAGCTGTTACAATCAGACCACAGTTTTAGTAGAACCCATTGTAAGGCAGCCGATCTTAATGTTCTGTGTCCTTATCATCCATCAGCAAACAAAGTCTGTTTAAAAATTATGGCATATGCTTAATTACTCATTCTAAGAGGCCTGTGGCTTGTTTTGTTTTTAGAAAAAAGTGATGTCCATGTTTAGATATGTCAAATCCTGCAAAAGTTAGTAGCATCATAGGGTATTTTTAGCTTTCCTTCATTAAGGGACAAGATCATCCAGTGTGCTTCACATGGCACTGGGTTCTTTTCTTTCTTTCATTCTGCCCACATTTCCACATCCTAACAAAAGATGTGAAAATCAGGATGTTTGTTTTCTAACTCAACAATAATTAACTGTTTGTCTTCTCTGTGAAAGAGGGGTAGCACTGTGTTTAGCCCAGAGCCCAGGTCTCTTGGGGCTGTGACACCCAGTAGAATGTGGCAGGGTTGCTAGCTACCAAATGCACTACACTTTTTAAAACTATCAATCATTTTTGTTTTTTTAATCAGCATTCAAATTTATTTTAACATACATAAATTGTATATTTATATATTTGTATATTTAATGTCTCACTGCATGTGTACATTGTGTAATGATTAAATCATGATAAATATAGTTAACTCCTGAAACATCATTTCTTTTTATCAAAAAAATTTTTTTTTGCAGTACAGGGGATGGAATCCAGGGGCATTCTACCTCTGAACTACACCCCAGCCCTATTCTTTATTCTTGATTTATTAGAACAGGGTCTTATTAAGTTGCAGAGGGCCTCACTAAGTATCTGAGGCTGTTTACAAACCGGGATCCTCCTATCTCAGCCTCCCAAGTACTGGGATTACAAGTGTGCACTAACATGTCCAGCTTTAAAAAAAAAATTATTGGTGCATTGTAGTTGTGCATCTTAATGGAGTACAAGGTGATGGAGACATACATGCACACATCACTCATTTAGCCCTTACCCAACTTTCACCCCAATCCCTCTTCCCTCTCTCCTTCTCATGTTTGGCCCAGTGATTGATTTTTTATATGTTTGTGAATGAATATCATGTACATTAGGGAATTTCCCTTCCCCCCTTCCCAACCCCCTCAGTTAGGTCACCTGATTTGCTCATCTATAGTTTCTCCTTCTTCATCTAGAGTTCCTCCTATGACTCATTTACTCCCTTGCCTCTGCATATTAAAGAGAACATCGTTTTCTTATTTTTTGTGACTAATGTCACAGCATAACCAGTTCCATCCATTTCCCTGTAAATAACAATTTTTTCCTTTTTTTTTTTTTGCGGGTCTGGGGATGAAACCCAGGGGCATTTGACCTCCAAGCTACACCCCCTGCCCTATTTTTTATTTTTGAAACAGGGTCTCACTAAGTTGTGGAGGGCCTCACTATGTAGCTGAGCCTGTCCACGAACCACGATCCTCCAGTCTCAGCCTCCCGAATGCTGAGATCACAAGTGTGTGCCACACGCCTGGTGAAATAACAATTTTGATATGCTTTATGGCTGAGTAAAATTCCATTGTGTACATATCCCATAGGTTTGTAACCCATTCATCTGTTGATGGACATCTTGGCCGGTTCCACAGTTTGGCAATTGTGAATTGTGCAGCTAAGAACATAGATACATATGCATTAGTCTGGTAGTTTCATTTCCATTTTTTTCGTGTAGATACCTAGAAGTGGTATTGCTGGGTCATATGGTAGGTTTGTTCCCATTCTATTGAGGATCTCCCATACTGTTTTCCAAAGTAGTTGTACTAATTTGCAATCCCATCAACAATGTATTCTCCACATCCTTGCCAGCATTTGTTGTTGTTTGTGTTTTGAATGATTGCCATTCTAGATGGAGTTAGGTGAAATCTCAGGGGAGTTTTGATTTGCATCTCTCTGATTGCTAATGATGTTGAACATTTTTAATGCATTTACTGGCCATTTGAATTTCTTCTTCTGTGAAGTGTCTATTTAGTTCACTTGCCCATTTTTGATTGGGTTATTTGTTTTCTTAGCTGTGAGTCTCTTGAGCTTTCTGTATTTTCTAGATATTAGTCTTCTATCTAATAGGAATAGTTGGCAAAAATCTTCTCCCATTCTATCGGCATCCTTATCTTGTTTCTGTTTTTAGGGGGACTTCTCATAGATTTTCCCCCATTTAATATGATGTTGGCTGTGGGCCTATTGTAGATTGCCTTTATAATGCTGAAGTATGTTCCTTCTATTCTAATTCTCTACAGTGCTTTTAGCATAAATAGATGTTGGATTTTGTCAAATGCTTTTACAACATCTATTAAAATTATCATGTGATTTTTGTCTTTGGTTCAGTTTATGTGATGAATTACATGGATGTTGAGCCAGCCTTGCATCCCTGGGATGAACCTTACTTGGTCATGGTAATTTGGATAGGTTGTCTCTTATTTTTGGTTAAGTTGGCTAGTGGTTTATCTATGTTGTTAATTTTTTTCAAGAAACCAGCTTTTGGTTTTGTTGATTTTCTGAAATTTTTTATTCTCTATTCCATTGATTTCTGCTCCGATTTTAATAATTTCCTGTCTTCTACTGGCTTTGGGATTAGACTGTTTCTGTTTTTCAAGAGCTTTGAGGTATGTCATTAGGTTATTTATTTGGTGATTTTCTGTTCATTTTATGTGGGCATTCAGTGCTATGAATTTTCTTCTTAATACTGCTTTCAAAGTGTCCCAGAGGTTTTGATATATCTCTATTTTTGTTTATTTCTAGGAATTTCTTGATTTTACCCCTTACTTCTTCTATGACCTATTCTTCGTTCAGCAGTGTGGTGTTCAGTCTTCACATATTTATGTGGTTTCTCTTTGTTTTCTTATAGTTGATTTCTGTCTCATTTCATTATGGTTTGAAAAGACACAGGAAAGTATGTCACATTATTTGAATTTACTAGTGCTCACTTTGTGACCCAGGATTTGAGAGAAGGTTCTGTGAGCAGCTGAGAAAAATATGAAGTCTGCTGTAGTTGGGTAAAATATTCTATATGTGTCTAATAGGTCTATTTGGTTTATCATGTTTTTTAGGCCTGAGGCATCTTTCCTGAACTTTTGTCCAGAAGATCTGTCTAGCAATCTGCGAGGGGTGTTGAAGTCTCTCAGTAGTATTGTATTGGGATTTATGTATGACTTATGTGTGACTCAAAGAGTTTGCTTTATGAAAGTAGCTGCACTTATGTTTGGGGCATAAATGATGACTATTGTTATTTCCTCTTGCTGTATTTTCCCTTTTATCAGTAAAAATGACCTGCTTTGTCTCGTCTAATAAGTTTGGGCTTGAAGTCTAACTTGTCTGACTTCATAGTTGCTTCTCCTGCTTGTCTTCAAGTTCTATTGCCATGGATTACCTTGCTCTAGCCTTTTCTCTTAGTTTGTTACTATCTTTACTTGTAAAGTATGTTTCCTGCAGGCAGCAAATAGGTGGATTTTAGTTTTTAATCTATTTTTCCACCTTATGTCTTTTGGGGAATTGAGACCATTTATGTTCAGTGTGATTATTGAGAGATGATTTTTAGTTCCTAACATATTGAGTTTAATTTCTGTTTGAGGTAGTGTTTGTTCTTTGCTTAGTTGCTTGCTTGATGGAAATTCTTGTTTCTCAGGTTCTGGCATATATTACTTATTTTGTCTTTGCAGTTAATCTCTTTGAGTATTTTCTCTAGTACTGGTTTGGAAAACATAAATTATTTCAGCTTTATTTTTGTCATGAATGATTTTTATTTCCCTGTCTAATTTGAGAGATATTTTTGCAGGGTAGGAAATTTTTGGCTGCAAGTTGTTTTCTTCCAGAATTTGGAATATGGTACTCCAAGCCCTTCTGGCTTTCATGACTTGGTTTGAAAATTCTGTAATGTTTCTAATTGGTTTACCTCTGAATGTCTCTTGGTCTTTTGTTTTTGTTGCCTTTAAGATTCTCTTCTTGGCTTCTACATTGGTCAGTTTTGACTGTAATGTGGTGTGGTGAACCTTTTTTCTGATCTTGTCTAAAGGGGGTTCTATAAGTTTTCTGTACCTACATATCAACCTCTTGTTCTATGTTGAAAATTTTTCTGATATAATTCTTTGAAAAGATTGTTGATCCCTTTGGTTGCACCTTCTTTTCCCTCTTATATGTCTATTATTCTTAGATTAGCTCTTTTAAGATGTGCCCACATCTCTTCAATGTCCAATTCATGCTGTTGAATTGATTTTTCCTTTTTTTTCTCTTTTCTTTCTTCTCTGGTTTTTTTTTTTTTGTGTGTGTGTGTGGTGGTACTGAGGTTCCTGGAAACCCTTCTACCTCCAGGCTATACTCCCAGACCTAATATATGTATGTATGTATGTATATATATATATATATATATATATATATATATATATATATTTTTTTTTTTTTTTTTTTTTTTTTTTTTTTTTAATTTGGAAACAGGGTCTAAGCCAGCAAGGCTGGCTTTAAACCAGTGCAATCCTCTGGTCTCTTCCTCCCAAGTGGAGGGATTACAAGCATGCACCACCATGCCTGGCCTGAACTGATTTTTCTAAATTATATAATGGCGAGGACTTCCGGGAAGATGGCGACTGAGAAAAGCGGGGCTTAAGAGCCCCGCTAACAACAAATCTCCATTACCACAAAATCAGGGCCTTTCATAGCCAGAAAACACCATCATCAGTGAAACAAAAAATCACCAGGCTCCAGAGAGAAAGCGGACTGAGAACAGAGCCACAGAGGAGATACACCGGCCTCACGCCTGAGGACGCGGCAGACGTGGCAGCAGCACCATACTGCCGGTGGCACCGGCGAATTCAGGGGACGGCTACAGCAAGCCGAGGTGAGCCACTGCGGAACAGTCAGGCGGGATTTCTCCGCGCAGAGAGCATCTAAAGCTCCCAGTGGCTGAGCTCAGCACACGCTGCAGGGATTCATAGTGGAAATCAAAACCAAGAAGAAAAACACCAGCCCCACAGCCGAGGGCGTAGCAGCAGCGCCATATTGCCACCGGCGGCAGCAGCACCGAATTCAGCGAGGCCAGTACAGCTACATCTGTGTACTCAAGAACAGTGAGTCAAATTGCGGGCCACAGAGGAGAAATCCCAGTACTGTACTCCCTGGGTCTTGACCCAGTGGGGGAGGGGCGGTGGCAGAGATATCACACCATAGGAGAACGTGCAACATGGCACCCCCCACAGTCTAAAGCAGCCTCTATCGACTCTCTGGGTCGGAGACTCTGTGATACAACCCAGTAAAGGAGTAGTGGGGTCTGAGATACTACAGACTCGAGATCCAGAACACCTTAAGTGAAGTCATAGTGACCCAAGGGAAGAACCCAGAGAAGGCACAAACATCTGAAATCATGGGAAAGAGGAATAATACTGGAGCAATAAATGCCCACAACCCCACATCAGAACCCGATAAAACAGAAAATCAGAGATTTCTAGAAGATCAAATCAGGAAAATAACTGTAGAAATAATAGAGGTGCTTCGAAAAGAACTCAGAGAGAGCCAAAAAGAGATAAAGGATGCAATTAATGAAGTAAAGGCCTCAATTCAAAGCATAAACAACCGATTAGAACACATGGAGAACAGAATCTCGCTCTTAGAAGATGAGCAATCCAAAAATGAACGCATAGTTTCTAATCTAGGAAAAAATATCCGACAGCAGGAATCTGATATTGAAGAAATATGGGCCCATTTTAAGAGAGCTAACCTAAGAATAATTGGAATAGAGGAGGGAAAAGAAAGTGAAACCAAAGGGATCAACAATCTCTTCAAGGAAGTAATAGCAAAAAATTTTCCAGACATAGAGCAAGAGGTCGATACACAGGTACAGGAAACTTATAGAACTCCCTTTAGACAGGATCAGAGAAGAGGATCCCCACGCCACATAATTGTCAAAATGACCAATGTGGAAGCCAAGCAGAGAATCTTAAAGGCAACAAAAACAAAGGGCCAAGTGACATTCAGAGGCAAACCAATTAGAATCACTCCAGACTTCCCAAACCAAGTTATGAGAGCCAGAAGGGCTTGGAGTAATATATTCCAAACTCTGAAAGAAAACAACTTCCAGCCAAAAATTTCCTACCCAGCAAAACTATCTATCAAATTATATGGAGAAATAAGAAGCTTCCATGACAAACAGAAACTGAAGGAATTTATGTCTTCAAAACCAGCACTAGAAAAAATACTCAAAGAGATTAACTACAAAGAAGAAATAGGTAACACACTCCAGAACTAGAGAAACAAGATTTTCCATCCAACAGACAACTAAGATTGGTTATCTGTGGAGATTCATTATTTATGTTAGTCTTTTACCTATCTCTAAATGGTATTGTTTGCCTTTATTGTTGTTAATTTTTAGGATTTCTAGTTGGAATATTAATATACCTTCAGATATAGCATTTGGAAATATTTTATCCAATTCTATTAGTAACTGTTAACTCTGTTTACATTGTCTTTGGATATACAATTTTTTTTTATTTTTTAGGGAGTTTGTATACTCCTCTGTTGCCTGTGCCATTGAAATCATAACCAAGAAATCACTGCCAATTTCAATGTTGTGAGGTTTTATGACCCAGATTTTCTCCTAAAAGTTTATAGTCTTAAGATTTATATTTAGGTCTATTATCTATTTTGAGTTAATATTTGTATATGGGATTAGGTAAGGGTCCAATTTTATTCTTTTCCATGTAATTATTATTTTTCAACAATATTTAGTTAAAAGATTAATATTTCTACCACCAAATGTTCGTGGAAACCTTGTCAAAAATAACTTGACAATATAGGGAAGAATTTAGCTCTAGGCTTGTATTTAACTCCAATGGTTTATATATCTGCCTTTAGAATAGTACTACACTGTTTCAATTATTGTAGCTTTATATGGTTTGAAATCAGAAAATATATATCTTCTAGCTTTGTTCTTTTTCAAGATCGTTTTGGGTACCTAGAGTCCATATTCCATATTAGGATAGATTTTTTTCTGAAAATAAATATATAAATATATGATAGTTTCACCTAAAAAATAGAAAAAAATATTCTCTGGTAAGAAAGAAAGCAAAAAGAAATATTGAAATGTTATCTTTAAGTCATCAAAAGCTTGGTATCAGACAAATGAAACTGTTATGTGAGATTATCATTTTTAATTTTAGATAAATTGCCCTAATACTAGATGTCAACTACTAAGCCAAGTATGGGAGGGAGGGATAGGGAGAGAATAGGGTGGGGATTGGGTGGGGGCTGACTGGGAAAAGTGTGCATGTATGTCTACAAAAGTATGTATCCTACTATGATGTATGAATACAGTGCACAAATTTAAAAAAAAAAGAAAAAAAAGAAAAAAAATAAATTATATAATGGCATTCATTTTTGGAGTGATCATCTTCTAAGAGCAAGATTTTATTCTTTGTGTGGTCTAATCTATTGTTTATAGTTTTTATTAATGCTTTCATTTCAATAATTGTATTCTTT
This sequence comes from Muscardinus avellanarius, assembly GCF_963383645.1. Classification (NCBI taxonomy): domain Eukaryota; kingdom Metazoa; phylum Chordata; class Mammalia; order Rodentia; family Gliridae; genus Muscardinus; species Muscardinus avellanarius. Next base: position 30,893,728 of record NC_137791.1, read on the forward strand.
ATTTCTTTCAGACTCTCTATAAGTTCTTTTTTTTAAATGTTTTTTGAGGTACTGGGGATAGAACCCAGGGGTATTTTATCTCTGAGCTACACCTCCAGCCCTATTTTTTATTCTTTATTTTGAAACAGGGTCTCACTGAGTTACAAAGGGCCTCACTAAGTAGCTGAGGCTGTCTTTGAAATGCAATCCTCCTGTCTGAGCCTCCCAAATGCTGGGATTACAAGTGTGTGCCTCCATGCCTGACTCAGACTCTCTCTATATTCTTTTTGGAAGTCCTGTATTATCTCTTCAGTTACATTCCTGGTTTGTTCTTCTGGCAATCTCTGCAATTCTGAGTTGTCAGGTTCTGTGTTATTGTGGGATTGTGGGAGTTCATTGCTTTCTTGATATTCCTTCTTCTCATGATTTCAGAAGTTTGTATTTGTTGTTTTTGTTTCTCTCAGTCTATAGGTATCAGCTGGTACACACAAGGGCAAGTTGTGTTGAGTTCAGTGTTGAAGGCTGAGTGAGGAGGGAAGTGCAGTCCTAAATGCAAAAATAGAATAAAGCCAGAGACAGGATCAAATAGACTGAGAGTATGATAAGGTGGTATATAGTGGAGATTAGAGATAGTGAATATGTAGTAGTATTCTAGTGACCAATGCAGAGATTTAGTATAGTGATACAAAGTGGATTTAATACAAGACAAGAAGAGAAAAGAAAAGGGATGGAGAGAACAGAATGAAAGAAGGTATGCACAAGGGAAGAGGCTTGTGAAAGGGGTGGAAGAGAGAGCAAACAAATAAGCATGTACACACACATACACACATGTGTGCACACACAAAACAACACAAAATAATGCAATGCTATAAACATATGAATATTCAGCAGCCTGGGCCTCTGCATTTTCTCTCTGTGAAGACATCGAGTGTCACCGGCACCTTTCCTGCTCCAAGCCTGGTTCTCTGAGTCTTTCTTAGTCTATGCAGATGCCCAGTATCAATGGGGCTGGATCTAGTGTTAAGCATAGATCTCCCTCCATGTTTTCCACTGATGCAGATCCCGAGTCTCTCCTTGCCTGTGTAGGCAGCCAGCACCTCCGCGGCCAAACCCAGTATATCAGTAAGAGTCCCTGTTCTTCACAGCTAGGGCTAGGATGGTCTGACTTCTCCTTGTTCACCACAATTGGGTGGTCTTCTACATTGCTGAGGCTGTCCTCAAGCCTACGATCCTCCTGGCTCAGCCTCCCAAGTACTGAGATCAGTTGTATTTTATTTCACATATGAGTGAGAGAGTGCTACGCTTGTCTTTCTGAGCCTTGTTTATTCAATGCATTGTTTTCCTGAAATTGTCCTGAACTCAGTGCAAATCAGTGAGATATGCTTGCCTTGCAGTTTCCAAGATCCATGAGAGAGATGGAGCGTCAAACCTAAAATTTATTTTTTGCAAATTCAAATCAAACTAAGATCCTATAAGAAAATGACTGCCTTCAATTTATTTGAAGAGTTCCATAAAGTTAAGCTTTTTTTTTAAAAAAAGAGGGGAATATAACATCTATATAGAAGGGAGGTTAATATATTATTTTCAAGAAAAAAAAAAGCATTTCTTATTCTCATGGCTGGGTAGCCTATGAGACTCCCTCAGTGCTTCCAGGAGGATCATAGAATGTATGACTTTATCCAGCCCTTAAGGATGAAAGGTGCTAATGTAATTGTTTTTATTAAACCACAAATTATTAAGATATAAATAGCTATAAGACATAAAAGTGAGAACTAAACACATGACTGTCTGGAAAACATGCCTAATTTTAGAAAAGCTATTTTCTCTTTGTGCTTTTATAACTTTGTTGAAAGAAGAAGCATTGTCATCTTTTCAAAATTTTTATATTGATAGCTACATCTGGAAATCAGCATTTTTAAATAAGACTAAAAAAATGGGTGGCTGCTTTTGTTTGCTTGTTTGTTTGTTTGTTTGTTGTTTGTTGGTACTGGGGTTCCTGGAAACCCTTCTACCTCTGGGCTACACTCCCAGACCTATTTTATATTTTTATTTGGAAACAAGGTCTCTTAAGACAGAGAGGCTGGCTTCAAACCTACCCGATCCTCCTGTCTCTGCCTCCCAAGTGCGGGGATTACAAGCGTGCGCCACCACACCTGGCATGGGTGGCTGTTTTTACAATTTTCTTTTTTTTTTAATTTTATTTGTTATTTGTTGCAATATGGCTTACACTCTTTTCTATATATCTTAAAAGAATGTTGTTTCTTTGTTTTTTTAAATAAAATTTTCTTGGTGCACTGTAGTCATACTTCTTAATAGGATTTAAAAAACTTGAGATATACATGCACACATTACCCAGTCAGCCCTTACCCAATCCCTAACCTCTCCCCTCCCCCTCCCTCCTTCCCATGCTTGGTTTCCTGATTAACTTTGATATGTTTGTTTAAGTACATCATTTTCTTTAAAGAATTTCCCTCTTCCCTCCTCCCATCCCCTCAGATAGGTCACTTTAATTGCTCCTCTATAGGATCTCTTCTTCATCTAGAGTTCCTCCTATTACCCATTTCTCCCTAGTTTTTGCACAGTAGGGAGAGCATCTGATTTCTTGTTTTTTTGTGACATTTCACCACAAATGTCATAGTTTTGTTCTCCTTTATGGATGGGAAAATTCCACTGTGTACACATCCCAGAGTTTTGTAATCCACTCATCTGTTGCAGGACATCTTGGCTGGTTCCACAGTTTGGCAATGGTAAATTATGCATCTATGAATATGATTGCTCATGCATTAGTTTGGTATTTTGATTTTCATTCTTTTTGGTGGTATTGCTGGATCATATGGTATATTTGTTTTTCCTTCTTCTGAGGATCTTCCATTCTGTTTTCCAAAGTGATTCCATTAATTTTTTTGATGTTCAATTCCAACTTTCTTTTTCTTTTTTATACATTTACTTATTTATTTATTTTCAGAATAAATCTATCTTTACATGAAATATGAACTCTAAACACCCAAAACAATCTTGAAAAAGAACACAGCTAGAAGATGTACAATTTCTGATTTCAAACCTTATAAAGCAACAATAATCAAAACACTGTAGTACTCTACAAAGGCAGATATATAAACCAGTGGAGTAAAATAAAAAGCCTAGAGATAAATTCTTCCATATATGGTCAAGTTATTTTTGACAAGGTTTCCAAGAACATTTGGTGAAGGAAATAATAATCTTTTCACTAAATATTGTTGAAAAATAACAATTACATGAAAAGGCATAAAATTGGACCCTTACCTAACACCATATACAAATATTAACTCAAAATAGATAAAAGACCTAAATGTAAATCTTAAGACTATAAACTTTTAGAAGAAAACCTGGGTCATAAAACTTCACAACATTGAAATTGGCAGTGATTTCTTAGATTCCAAAGGCACAGGCAACAAAAGAATAAACAAACTTCATAAAAAATAAAAAATACCGTACATCCAAAGACAATGCAAACAGAATTAAAAGTTACTGATAGAATGGAATAAAATATTTCCAAATGCTATATCTGAAGGTATATTAATATTCCAAATAGAAATCCTAAAAATTAGCAACAATAAAAGCAAACAATACAATTCAGAAATAGGTAAAAGACTAAAATAGGTAATGAATCTCCAAAGATTTTTATATGACCATAAACACATGAATATCACTCATAATTATCATAATATAACTAATCATTAAGGAAATACAAATAAAAATTATAGTGAAATACTACTTCACGTTTGTTAGGATGGCTACTTAACAAGAATTACCTTGCTCCAGCCCTTTACCTTGAATTTGTTACTATCTTACTTGTAAAGTGTGTTTCTTGTAAGCGGCAGATGGATGGATTCTGGGTTTTAGTCCATTTTGCCAGTTTATGTCTTCTTATTGGGGAATTGAGGCCATTTGCATTCAATGTGATTGTTGAGAGATAACTTTTAATTCCTAATATGTTAAGATTTTATTTCTGTTTGAAATACTGTTTATTCTTCTTTGCTTAGTTGTCTTCTGGATGGAAAATCTTGTTTCTCTGGTTCTGGTGTGTATTGCTTATTTCTTCTTTGTAGTTAATCTTTTTGAGTATTTTCTCTAGTGCTGGTTTTGAAGACACAAATTCCTTCAGTTTCTGTTTGTCATGGAAGCTTCTTATTTCCCTATCTAATTTGATAGGTAGTTTTGCTGGGTAGGAAATTTTTGGCTGGAAGTTGTTTTCTTTCAGAGTTTGGAATATGTTACTCCAAGCCATTCTGGCTTTCATGACTCGGTTTGGGAAGTCTGGAGTGATTCTAATTGGTTTGTCTCTGAATGTCACTTGGCCTTTTGTTTTTGTTGCCTTTAAGATTCTCTCCTTGGCTTCTACATTGGTCATTTTGACAATTATGTGGCATGGGGAACATTTCTCTGATTCTGTCTAAAGGGAGTTCTATTAGTTCTATTAGAGGACCTGTGTATCAACCTCTTACTCTATGTTTGGAAATTTTTCTGTTATTATTTCTTTGAAGAGATTATTGATCCCCTTGGCTTCATCTTCTTTTCCCTCCTCTATTCTGATTATTCTTAGGTTAGCTCTCTTAAAGTGGTCCCATATTTCTTCAATGTCAGATTTCTGCTGTCAGATTTTTTTCTAAGTTATAAATTATGCATTCGTTTTTGGAGTGATCATCTTCTAGGAGCAAGATTCTATTCTCCATGTGGTTTAATTGATTGTGTATAGTTTGAGTTGATGCCTTTACTTCAATGATTTCATCCTTTATCTCTTTTTGACTCTCTCTGAATTCTTTTTGAAAGTCCTGTATTATTTCTACAGTTATATTCCTGATTTGATCTTCTGGAGATCTCTGAATTTCTGTGTTATCAGGTTTTGATTTTATGGGGTTGTGGGGATTCGTTGCTCTATTGTTGTTCCTCTTTCCTATGATTTCAGAAGTTTGTGCCTTCTCTGGGTTCTTTCCCGGGTCACCATGACTTCACTTAGGGTGCTCTGAATCTGGAGTTTGTGGTAATCTCAGCTGCCACTACTCCTTTACTGGGTTGTATTGTAAAATCTCAGACCCAGGGAGTTAATCGAGGCTGCATGAGACCATGGGTGTGCCAGGTTGGGCTTTTACCCACAGGGAGCTACAACTAGGCTGTGGTATCTCTGCCTCCGCTACTCCTTCACTGGGTTGGTCTGTAATATCTCAGACCCAGGGAGATTATCAAAGCTGCACAAGTCTCTGGGCATGCAGTGCTGGGATTTCTCCTGTAGGGGCCACATTTTACTTATAGTTATTGTGCGTGCCGATCTGGAACTGTTGTGGGCCTGGTGAACTCACCACTGCTGCTTGGCAATATGGAGCTGCTGCCACGCCCTCGGCTGTGAGGCTGGCATATTTCTTTTCTGCTTTTGAGCTCTGTTCTGAGTCCCTGGAAGGGGCGTGATGATCTTGTCCACTGGGAGTTTTAGACATTCTTTGAGCTGGAAGAACTTCTTTTTTTTTTTTTTTTTGGTGGTACTGGGGTTCTTGGAAGCCCTTCTATCTCTGGGCTACACTCCCAGACCTATTTTTACATTTTTATTTGGAAACAGGGTCTCCTAAGCCAGCGCACGCGGCTGGCTTCGAACCTGCGTGATCCTCCTGTCTCTGCCTCCCAAGCGCGGGGATTACAAGCATGCGCCACCACGCCCGGCCTGAGCTGGAAGAACTTCTGAATTACACTTGAATGATCCGCAGCTGCTCACTTCAGCTCCTTGTTTATCTTTCTTCTCTGGAGCCTGGTGCTGTGAGGGAGGATGGCGCTGGCACAGCTCTGCTGCCTCATTATGGACTGGTTTCTTTTCTGGTCTCTGGTTGTTCTTCTAGACTTCTTTTTTTCTGTTCCTTGTGTTTACATTTTTAATTTCTCTGCTGATAGTGTTTTCTGGCTATGAAAAGTGCTGATTTTGTGGCAATAGAGATCGATTGTTAAGAGGACCCGTAGAAGCTGCTTTTCTCGGTCGCCATCTTCCCAGAATCCCTACAATTGTTCTAAATGAACCCAAAAGTACATGAAAATTTTGGGATGAAAAAAACACCTCAGAAATTCTGAAACATGTACTGTGGTGTCCTGTACACTTAGCAACTCAATTTTTGCAATACTTTATTTTTCCAGGTAAATTTTAAAAAGGGGAGGGCATTGTTGTATCTCGTGGGTTAGGTTGGGACAAGGAAATAAAATACAGCTTGGTGAGACCTTGCTATTATCCCCCATAATGCCAATGAATGTGTTTGATATGATTTGAAGGAATACAAATGCTTACTAACTAAAAAAATTAAAAATAATCATTACTAAGCTATTGGTACATTAAATATATAGGCAGTATATATTAACAATTTATTTATTTATTTATTTATTTATTTATTTATTTATTTATTTATTGCGGGTTTGAGGATGGAACCCAAGGGCATTTGACCTCCGAGCTACACCCTCTGCCCTATGTTTTACTCTTTATTTTGAAACAGGGTCTCACTAAGTTGTGGAGTGCCTCACTAAGTAGCTGAGGCTGTCCATGAACAGCGATCTCCTGGTCTCAGCCTCCTGAATGCTGGGATTATAAGCGTGTGCCACCATTCCTGGCTACAATTTATTTTAATATTGTAAGTGAAGTAAGCTGGATGCAGTGGCCCACACCTATAATCTTAGCAACTCAGGAGCCTTAGGCAGTAGGCTCACAAGTTTCAGGCCAGTTTGGGCAACTTAATAAGACCCTGTCTCAAAACAAAACATAAAAAAATAGAGAGGGCTGTGTATAAAAACCAAAAGCTCAAGCCGGGCGTGGTGGCGCACGCTTGTAATCCCAGCATTCGGGAGGCTGAGACCAGAGGATCCCGGTTCGGGGACAGCCTCAGCTACTTAGTGAGGCCCTCCGCAACTCAGTGAGACCCGGTTTCAAAATAAAGAATAAAAAATAGGGCAGGGGGTGTAGCTCGGAGGTCAAATGCCCCTGGGTTCCACCCCCAGACCCACACACACACAAAAAAAACCCAAAAGCTCAGTAGTAGTACACCCCTGGGCTTGACTCTAGTACCATATACACACACAATTATAAATGAAATATATAGTGTGCAGACAATGCCAAGTGGGAAGCTGGGAGAAAATTGAGAGAACCACGAAGAAAGCACACATACCTGTCAAGAGAAGGCAACTACAATTGATCTGGTTAGACCCCACTTTGTAGAAAATGGCAACAGAGATGAGTGTATTGTGCAATAACTCCAACCTAATATTCTGCAATAACTCCAACCTAATATTCTGATCTCCAGATCTATTGTTTCACTTCCTGAATCTTGTACTCCTACAGGGTCCTTACATGCAAATTGCATGGGCTGAAATGCTGGCTCTACCATTTATTAGTTGTGTGGCCTCAGGCAAGGAACTTTACCTATATATACCTCAGTTTCTTTATCTGTAAGTTATACATAATCACAGAACCTTCCATATTAAGCAGTCAGCCAATTTTAGCTTTTTTTTTTTTTTTGTGTGTGTGTGTGTGTGTGGTACCGGGTATGGAACCCCGGGCCATTGTACCTCTGAGCTACAGCCCCAGCCATATTCTATATTCTTTATTTTGAAACAGGGTCTTACTGAGTTGTGAAGGGCCTCACTAAGTAGCGGAGGCTGGCCGTGAACTGCGCTCCTCCTGTCTCAGCCTCCCGAATGCTGGGATTACACATGTGAGCCACCATGCTCAGCAGTTGTAGCTCTTTCCGCGTCTATCTTCTCTAAATAACTTAATAGTTAGAACAATTTTCTAATAAACTAACCAAGCTTGGATGAACTTATCCCACCAGACATCAAGAAATTTAATATCTCATCAGAAATCTGTTCAGATGTCTATAAAATTTTCACAAAAAGGCCCTCCCTGGTTTGTGACAGTGAAATTTGTGGTAGTTGAAAATGAGGCAGAGTTGATCATGGTGGAGCACGCCTGTAATCCTAGTACCTGGGAGGCTGCGACAGGAGGATCACAGGCTCAAAGACAGCCTCAGCAACCTAGCAAGACCCTGTTTCAAAACAAAAAAATAAAAAGGGCTGGGGGTGAAGCTTAAAGACAGAATGCCCCTGGGTTCAACCCCTATTACCATAAACAAACAAACAAACAAGTGGGAGTATAGTTCAGGGGTAGAATGCTCCTGGGTTCAATCCCTAATACCAAAATAAAAGGCAGAAATATGAAAGGCTCAAAAAACGTAGTTATTATATCACAAGTAAATATATTCATGGATTTCCGTGGTTCTTCTGGGATTTTTTTTAAAGTTGTATAATATATTGGTTGTGATATATATTATGATTGATTGATTTAAAACTGTCTTTGGGATCACACCAATGAAGAGTTAGTGACTGAGTCTGGTGTGACATTGTTTCTGTGAGAAGAGCAAGTGACTGAAATTATTTTGTCACGAGGTTAGAGTGCAGGAGCAGAAAATGGGCATGAGAAGGCAGCTAGCCCTGCAAGGTCTGGGCTGAAGAAAGGCCCTGGGAGGCATTAGCCCTCGGCCAGCCTGAGGTTTAAACCACAGGAATTGTTTCCGTGGTGCCAGGTATTCTTGAAGTAATGATATATGGAGTTTGGCAGAGAGAAAATCAATTTAAACAAAAAGAATGCACTTCATTTAAATCTGAGATAATAACAAAAGCAATTGTCTTTCTTGGTTGAAATACACACTCATTATTATAGCATTGTAACCCACATAGCAGTGAAGAGAAAATAGCTAAACACAAAAAAAATCCAGAAGAGAAACCTGATCTCATGGTTTTCTACTGACCTCTGTGACGTGGGAGGGATTTTTCAGGTGTTGCTCAGTATGAAAGCTATTATCTTCCTGCCAAAAGCCAGATGATCTATAGAAGCCTCTCCGCTACTCCCCCTAATAGGAGAGATGTTCCCAGGCAGGAGGAGGCCTCCGGCAGCATGTTACCAGGGGATTACTGGGGGTGCCTAGCTTCCTCTGCTGCCAGTCTCAGACCTGAAGCAGTAAATTAGGAAAAGCCGCTGTTAGGGCTATAAAAATCCAGTAGAAGAAGGTCTGAGCTATAGGTCAGAGTTTTGAGCCATTGCAAGAGAGACACTGAGGAGCTCTGCAGTTAGACTGAAAGAAGCAACGGTTCTGCTTTGGGCTGTGATGAGACACAGGAGGAAAAGGGAGGAGAAGGTTACAGACCGCACACGGGACAGAGAACAGGAAGGTGCCCATTTCCCAAGTGCATCACACTGGACATGGCCAAGGCCGCCACTCTCATATCCTATGTACAGTGGAGCACATTATGTGCGTGGAGTGTGCGTGTCTGTAGCTTGAACTTGTAGTTCGTGTTAATTCAAGCAGCATGTCTAATGAGTTGGAAGTAGGTACCTGAAGGAATGGATTGATAAGTAATCAAAATCTGAGTTTAGACTCAAAGAATTGTATTGTGATCTTTAGCAGATGTGGAGAGGAAGATTAGCAGTCCCGGCGCCAAAACCAAGGTCTTAACTGGTAAGTCAGTGATAGGTTCTTTGCTACCATGTACAGTCATTCTCAGAACAGTTTTGTTCTCTAAGTCCAAGGAACCCTTTAAAGTGATGTTCAAGCTTGTTATCTGAGACTCCTTGAAAACAATTAATGTTAAAATGTCAGAACCAAGAAAGTACGCAGGTGATAAACACCAACCTTTATACTACATGCCAAACAAGACCAGTTTTTGAGTGAACCACAAAATTGGCAAGAAATAACTGTATGGCACACACTGACTGGGAGCAGGAGGATGTTTGTTACTACAAAGCAGCAATTCAAGGCAGCCTGTGAGCCCGGCACAGTGGCGCATGCCTGTAGTCTCAGCACTTGGGAGGCTGAGACAGGAGGATTGCAGGTTCACAGCCAGCGTCAACAACTTAGTGAGGCCCTCAACTTAGTGAGACCCTGTTTCCAAATAAGAAATAGAAAAGGACTGGGAGTATAGCTCAGAGGTGAAACACACTTGAGCTGAACCCCTAGTACCCCCCACCACACACATAAAGCCGTCTGTGAAATGCTAATGAAAGAAACTGACGGAACACCTTTCTGGTAATGTAACTCACAGCTATCATGTCTTTTGGATTCTTGGTCTGGTTTAAAGACCAAGGAATGCTTGGTTGTACTTCTTTTGGGCATAAAAATGGGTACTTAAGTTAAAGATGAAGAAGGGAGAGAGGCGGTACACTCAGATGGAGAGCCAGATTGCAGGCTGTGAAAGCGGGCATCGCCACCCTGAGGAAATCGGCCAGTCCCAACATTCTGGGCTCTGTGCAAGTCAGCTGCCTTGCTTGAGGCTGTGCTCTTTTTGCTCAAAGCTTGTTTGATATTTGCTCAAATTTCGGATCTTTATTATTATTGCCTAAGTGGAATAGAATACAGTTAAAAATTGTGCTTCCATTCTGTTTAACTGATGCTGAGTAACATTAAATAAAACAAGTCAAGCATAGTGGCACACGGCCAAGGTGGCTGAGGGAGGAGGACCACTTGAGCCCAGGAGTTCCAGACCAGCCGGGGCAACAGAGTAAGGCACTATCTCAAAGAAACAAAACCAACAACAACAAAAAATAAACACAAGAATTGGTACTAAGAACTGAAATTTAGATGTCAACCTTGTGTCTGGCATCATGCTTGGTCCATTTCTTGGATTGTCATATTTAATCTCCACAGTGTAGTGATAATTTCAAGTGTATACACAGGGCTCTAGGTATGACCTTTGCACATATCTATTTGTTTAGTGCTTATAACCACCCAACAATGTAGATAGTAAGATCTTATAATGAAGCGAGGTGCAGTGACATATGCTTGTGATTTCAGTACTTGGGAGGCTGAGGTAGGACAATTGCAGGCTGGAGACCAGTGTGCAGCGACTTAGTGAGAGCCTCTTTCAAAATTAAAATAAAATAGGGCTGGAAGGAAACTCAGAGGTAGAAGACCCCTGAGCTAAATCCCCAGTAACACACACACACACACACACACACACACACACACACACACCATGATAATGAAGAAGTCAAAGCACACAGGTTAAGGAACTTAACCAAGACCTCACACAGCAGAGGTGGTAGAAGTGTGAGGTGGCTCTTCAATTACTATTATTATTATTATTATTATTATTATTATTATTATTATTATTGGTACTGGGGTTCCTGGAAGCCCTTCTACCTCTGGGCTACACTCCCAGACCTATTTTTATACTTTTTTATTCGGAAACAGGGTCTCTTAAGCCAGTGCGCGGGGCTGGCTTCAAACCTGCGCGATCCTCCTATCTCCGCCTCCCAAGCGCAGGGATTACAATAGTGCGCCACCACCACGCCCAGCCTGTGAGGTGGCTCTTTAGACAGGAGCAGACATGGGGTGGGCGGGGACTAAGCCCCCTGCAGAGCCTCTTAGGTCTCCTCCTTCCCTACGGAAGGGTGAAGGCTGCGGACTCACTAAGGTGTGGCAGGAAAGAGGTAGTAACATTCCCAAATGCATATGCATTGGGGGAAATTTTCCAAGCTGAATAAAGTGGAAAGAAAGACCCCATGTGATAGACTCCAGCCCATTTTCGACCCCAAAAGAAAGGCCAATCCAGACACTTTTCTCCAAAAGGTAACCCCTGCTTTTCTCCATAGCCTTGCACATCTCTGAATAATTCTCCTGTGCTCCAGGTTGATTGTGTGTGTGTGGGGGGGGGCGCGTGCGTGCACGTGCACGTACATGTACACATGTGCACGTGCTCTCCATGCAGAGAAGTAAGAATTGAGGTTCTGCAGACTATTAAAATCTTCCACCTGGTAACAGGACCTGGGCAGGGATGCAGGGCTCCTGTGCCAGGGTCTGGCAGTACTGCAGGTGGGGAGGAGGGGCAGAGAAGCAGAGGTGAGCTCATTCGCCCAGGGTCCCATAGCTAGCCTGGATCAGAGTCAGACTCCTGGGCTCCTAATTATTCTCCCCACATCTGAAGGTTGGGCTGAAAAAAAGTCTTTTCTTTTCCTTTGTGCTACTGGGGCTTGAACCCAGGGACATTCTATTTCTGAGCTCTACTCCCAGCCCTATTTTATTTATTTTTTAAATTTCGTAACAGGGTCTCACTAAGTTGCTGATAGCCTCATTCAGTTGAAGAGGCTGGCCTCTAAACTGCAATCTTCCTATCTCAGCCTCCCAAATAATGGGATTACAGGCATGTGCTATCACGCTGGGGTAGCTTTTTTCTTTTGTTAACATTTAGCACATAAGACTATACTGTATTGCCTTCAGAATTTGAAGAAATCTGGTCATTGCATAACTGATACATTCAGTCCTATCTGAAAAGAGATATCTGATTGTTCCTATAAAACCACTTGTGCTCTCTTCTGTTTTAAAGGAGACGGGGCTCATGTCCATGTCCATTTTACCTAAGAGAAATGAAACAAGGCTTCTAAAAGACTCCTGGCTACATAGCCTGGATTACCAGTACACAGGAGCGCTCAGTATTCTGGCTTCTGAAGATCTGAGGTTTCGTTTGGGCTGTGTGGATTATGCCCAGTGCTTTCTTCTTCACGACACCACCCACTCACAGAACAGTGCTAGGATGGGAGGTGTGTGCAGACGCCTCCTCAGACATGTGGCTCTGAAAGATGCCGAAGCCAAGCACAAATGCTTTGGTTTCTTCACACCTCTCCTCCCCCTCTGCATGAAAAGGGCAAAGGGGGAGTTGTGGTAGAAAGCTCATTTATCTTTCTGCAAAACTCAAATCCCATTATTTATTTCTCAACAAGAGATCAAGCACCTGACATTGCCTATGGAAGCAAACTCACAACATATTGAAGTCAGAAAACAATATGCTGTGAAGAACATGAACTTGAGAGCAGTACCTTGATATGAAAACCACTTTTCAGTCTTGATCTGTTGATGAAACCATATTCTGGTATTCCCCAGCCAACTTCACCAACGTACTCATATTTATATTTTGGTGGCAAGCTTCTGTCCAAGGCAGACCTCCATAAGTATCTGAGATCACCAGTTTTTTCTAATGCTGGACGCTTTTCTCCTATATAGGAGGTGTGCAGATGAACTTTAGGTAAATGATCTTTTATATAATCTGGACCTTAAAGAGACAGGGGGGAAAAAAGATACCTTAAAATTTTTCCACATTTTATTCTCAGTTGCTTTTATTTTTGGAAATAATAATAGTGAGTGCTTACAACATTCATAGGTGCTATTTTAAGCATTGTAGACATGCTTATCCAATTAATGCTTATTAATGACCAGATGAGATAGGTAGAATTATTTTCCCCACCAAGATGGGGAAAGCAAGGCCCATTGGCTAATTGTCCAAAGTCACAGCTAATAAGCTCTTTATACCCAAATAGGCTGCCTTGAGGGTTGGGCTTCTATTGGCCCCACCAAGCTGCTTTGTTTAATATAGATGTGTTTTTTGGTGCATCGTATTTATACATCTTAATGGGATGCAAGATGGTGGAGACATACATGCACACATCACTCAATTAGCCCTCACCCAGTTCACACCCCATTCCCTCCCCCTCTCTCCTTCTCATGTTTGGCTTAGTGACTGACATTGATATGTTTGTTAAAGTACATCATGTGCATTAGAAGTTTGTATCTGTTGCTTCTGATAGATTTCTTTCCGTCTTAGGTGTCAGCTGGTATATCCAAGGGCAAGTTGTGTTGTATTCATAGTGAAGGTTGGGTGAGGAGGGAAATGAAGTTGTAAATGCAAGAATAGGTGGTCGGGCATGGTAGCTCATGCTTAAAATCCCAGCATTTGAGAGGCTGAGACTGGAGGATCGCAGTTCACAGACAGCCTCAGCTACTTAGTGAGGCCCTATCTCAAAATAAAGAATAAAAAATAGGGCAGGGGGTGTAGCTCAGAGGTTGAATGTCCCTGAGTTCCATCCCCAGACCCGCAAAAAAAAAAAAAAATAGGGTAAAGCCACAGGATAAAAAAGAATGAGTTGAGTTCAGTAAGGTAGTATAGAATAGAAATTAGAAATAGTGAATATGTAGTGGTGTTCTAGTAACAAATGTAGAGTTTTTAGTAGTGTTAGGAAGTGGATTTAATACAAGACAATGAAGAGAAAAGAAGAGAGGAAATGAAAAAGAAAAGGGATGGAGAGAAGAGAGTAGGCTTATACAAGGTAAGAAGCTTGGAAGAGGGTTTGGGAAGAGGGTTAAAAAAAGCATACACACTCACATAAAAAGAAAAAGAAAAACAAAACAATATCACAACAAATTAATGCAACTCTACAAATACATAAATAGTTAGCAGTCTTTCTCTATGCAGACACCGAGTGCTACCAGCACCTTTCCTGCTGAAAGTCTGGTTCTCTGAGTCTTTCTCTGTCTATGCAGATGGCCAGTATCAATGGGGCTGGATCTAGTGTTAAGCACAAGTCACTCTCCATGTTTTCCACATATGTGGATTCCTGTTCTCTCCCTGTCTCCGTAGGTGGCATATGCCCCTGAGACCAAACTCAATGTAAGAATTTCTGTTCTCCACAGCTAGGGCTGGTCTGGTCTGACTTCTCCCCAGTCACCATGATTGGGTTGTCTGTGGTGATCCCAGAGATCCTACAAGTAGGGTCTAGTGTTAAGCATAGGTCTCCCCCCATACTTTCCACTGATGCAGAGCCCGAGTCTGTCTGAGCCTCTGCTGTGTCCAACAGCAGACTCTACCTTCTCTGGGTTGAACCACAAAGTCTCAGACCCAGAAAGTTTATTGTGGCTGTGTGAGACCCTGGGGGTGTCCCACTGGGTGTTCTCCTGTGGGGACCATGGCTTCACTTATGGTGGTGTTGAGTGCCGCTCTGAATCTCTGGAGGGCATGGTAAGCTCAGGTGCCACCCCTGCAAATTGTAGGCTCCATCCCCACTTTGCTGGGTTGAACTACAAAGTATCAGACACAGTGAGTTTATCCCAGCTATGCAAGTCCCTGGAGGAGCTGTGCTGGGTGTTCTCCTGCAGAGACTGCAGCTCCACTTACAGTCTTGTAGAGTGCCAGTCTGGATCAATCTCTGGAGGGTATGGTGGGCTTGGCTGCCGCTATTGGAAGTTGTAGCAGGAGTTATTGCAGAAGGAACTGATGGTTTACAAATCTGATGATCTGCAGCTGCTTACTTCAGATCCTTGGTTGTTATCCTGTTTCTGGAATCAGATGCAGTGAGGCAAGATGGTGCCACTGTGGCGCCTGCAGCTGCAAAGCAAATAGATTTCTTTTCTGCTCTTTGATTGGTCTTTTAATCTTTTTTCCTCTGCACCATTGTGCTTATCATTTTATTCCTCTACTGATAGTATTTTCTGGTTTTTGTAGAATGCTATTTTTAAGGCAGTGGAGATAGGGTGTCAGCAGGACTGTTATGTGGTACTTCCCTTGGTCGCCATCTTCCGGAAGTTCTAGACATTTTTTTTTAATTTATTTTTTAAATTGGTGCATTGTAGTCATATATCAATCACATTGGAGTACAAGACTTGAGAGGATATACAAGCACACATCATCCAATTAGCCCTCCTCCAGCCCCCATCCCATTCCCTCCCCCTCCCTCCATCCCACGCTTCTTTGGTGATTTACTTTGATACATTTGTTTATGTACCTCCTGCGTTTTAAAGAGGCTCCGTCCTCCAGTATTACATACCCTCTGATTGGTCACATTAGTTGCTTCACTATAGGGCCCTTTCTATAGCTCAATCTCTTCCTGTTGCCCTTTTCCTCCTAGTTATTGCTGATTAAGAGAAGCATCTGATTTATATTTTCTGTGATATTTCTCTGTGCATGCTGCGTTGCAAGTACCGATCCCACTCTTGATGGTCCCAGTAGTGGCCTGGCTACTCAGTGGACTGATCCAGACCTCGCTGGCTCAAGCAGCGGCCTTGCCTCACGGGAGGCCCCAGTTCTGGTCTCACTGGCCCCTGCACCGATCTAACCCCTAAGCTGGCTTTGGTCCCGGCCTTGGAGGCCGCAGGAGTGAACTTGCCTCACGCCAGGCTCTGATGCTGGCCATTGGCCCCTGCACCGGCCTAACCCCTTAACAGGATTCCAATCCTGGCCTCGGAGGCCCCAGCACCGGCCTAGCCTCATGGCAGGCTCCAATGCCGGCCTCGTTGGCCCCAGCACCAGCCTAACCCCTCGGCAGGTTTCGTTCCCGGCCTAGGAGGCCCCAGCACTGGCCATGTCTCACGGCAGGCTCCAATGCTGGCCTTGCCTCACGGCAGGCTCCAATTCTGGCCTCGCTGGCCCCAGCACCGGTCTAGCCCTTCGGCAGGTTGTTATCTTGGCCTCGGAGGCCCCAGTACCGGCCTTGCCTCACAGCAGGCTCCGATGCCGGCCTCGCTGGCCCCAGCACCAGCCTAACCCCTCAGCAGGCTCTTATCCTGGCCTTGGAGGTCCCAGTACCAGCCTTGCCTCACGGCAGGCTCCGATGCCGGCCTCGCTGGCCCCAGCACCGACCTAACCCCTCGGCAGGCTCTTATCCTGGCCTCGGAGGCCCTAGTACTGGCCTTGCCTCAAGGCAGGCTCCAATCCCGGCCTTGGAGGCCTCAGCACCGGCCTTGCCTCACGGCAGGCTCCAATGCCGGCCTCGCTGGCCTCAGCATCGGCCTCACCCCTCGGCAGGCTCCAATCCCGGCCTTGGAGGCCCCAGTACCGGCCTTGCCTCATGGCAGGCTCCAGTGCCGGCCTCGCTGGCCCCAGCACTGGCCTAACCCCTCAGCAGGCTCCGATCCTGGCCTCGGAGGCCCCAGTACCGGCCATGCCTCATGGCAGGCTCTGGTGCCGGCCTCGCTGGCCCCAACACCGGCCTAACCCCTCGGCAAGCTCCAATCCCGGCCTTGGAGGTCCCAGCACTGGTCATGCTTCATGGCAGGCTCCGATGCCGGCCTTGCTGGCCCCAGCACCGGCCTAACCCCTCGGCAGGCTCTTATCCTGGCCTCAGAGGCCCCAGTACCAACTTTGCTTCAAGGCAGGCTCCAATCCTGGCATCAGAGGCCCCAGCACCGACCTTGCCTCATGGCAGGCTCTGATGCCGGCCTCACTGGCCCCAGCACCGGCCTAACCCTTCGGCAGGCTCTTATCCTGGCCTCGGAGGCCCCAGTACCGGCCTTGCCTCAAGGCAGGCTCTGATCCCGGCCTAGGAGGCCCCAGTACTGGCCTTGCTTCACGGCAGGCTCCGATGCTGGCCTCGCTGGCCCCAGCACCGGCCTAACCCCTCAGCAGGCTCTTATCCTGGCCTCGGAGGTCCCAGCACCAGCCTTGCCTCATGGCAGGCTCCGATGCCGGCCTCGCTGGCCCCAGCATTGGCCTAACCCTCGGTAGGCTCTTATCCCGGCCTCGGAAGCCCCAGTACCGGCCTTGCCTAATGGCCAGCTCCGATGCTGGCCTCACTGGCCCCAGCACCGGCCTAACCCCTCGGCAGACTCTTATCCTGACCTCGGAGGCCCCAGTACCGGCCTTGCCTCATGGCAGGTTCTGATGCCGGCCTCGCTGGCCCCAGCACTGGCCTAACCCCTCAGCAGGCTCCGGTCCCGTCCTCGGAGGCCCCAGCACCTGCCTTGCCTCATGGCAGGCTCCAATGCTGGCCTCGCTGACCCCAGCACCGGCCTAATCCCTCGGCAGGCTCTTATCCTGGCCTCGGAGGCCCCAGTACCGGCCTTGCCTCACGGCAGGCTCCGATGCCGGCCTCGCTGGCCCCAGCACCGGCCTAACCCCTCAGCAGGTTCCGGACCCGACCTCGGAGGCCCCAGCACAAGCCTTGCCTCATGGCAGGCTCCAATGCTGGCCTCGCTGGCCCCAGCATTGGTCTAACTCCTCGGCAGGTTCCAATCCCGGCCACGGAGGCCTCGGTAGTGGCCTTGCCTCACAGCAAGCTCCGATGTCGGCCACTGGCCCCGGCGCCCGCCTAACCCCTCAGCAGGTTCCGATCACTGTCTCTGTGGTTATTATTTCAAAGGTTCCAGGTGTAATGTATCAGATCTCTGCTTCCCCTGAGTATTGGCCACTGGCATTGCCACTGCCTCCACCGTTTCAAATCCTTCCCAGGCTCTTTTTCCACTCTGAATGTTGTCCAGTGTTCCTAAGCATGCGTGATGGTAGCATTCGACATTTGGTGTAATTTCTCCAAAAAAATAAAGTTGGTAGGATCCGGTTTCTGCTTCTCCTGAATACAAGTCTCCACCACCATCGCAGAGAACTCTTTCAACACCGCATTTCTCCTTGGTCTCCGCTAAACTCTCTCCTTACAGGTGATGTCTGAGATTCTTAACAATATAGAGAAATAGCAGTCCTCTTTCACGGCGAATTTTTCCATAAGTTCCAGTGCATTTAGATAAGTTTTGTCTGCATCTCCAGTGTCCTGGCATCCATAACGGCTTTCTTACCTCCTCTCCGATATTTTTCTTTATCTTTTTCTGTTCTGGGCCAGGTTTCTCCAGGAGTCTGGCGTGCTACGCGCAGTTCGGCCCAGGGCCCAGGGTCCCGCGACCCGGGCCCCGGCTGGTGTGCGCCGCGCGCGACCCCTGCCCAGAACCCAGTGTCTTACTGGGCCTGGTTTCTCCAGGGGTCTGGCGTGCTATGTGCAGTTCGGCCTGGGGCCCAGGGTCCCGCGACCCGGGCCCCGGCTGGCGTGCCCCGCGCGCGACCCCCGCCCAGAACCTCTAGACATGTTTTATATACTAAAATTCCTCATACCTGCCACACTTTCAGGATTCAGGCCTTTAGACACAGGGGTATGTTATCTAGACAGGCAAAATCTGATGTAAGAGGATATACCCCAAATGTATTGAAAGCAATTGTAAAACTGAGAAAATTGCTGGATGAGAACAGGTATAACAGATGAAGACCAAAGTCAGAAGTAGATGAAACCAGAAACCACCAGAGGTCTGGGGAAATGTCTCTTAAATAAACTTGGTGGTGTCTGGGGAAAGATCTCTTAAATAAACTTGTGTCACCACCTTACTTAAAGATGGTGATACAACAGTGATAAGGAGCTCTGTCCTTCCGGAGCTGTGATGATTACACATGGACAAGGCTCAGCCACTTGCCTGAGAAGAATCTCAAAAATGACAAAACCAAAATGAGTGTAGGATTGTATAGGTAGGCTGGGGATACAAAGAAGGAACTTGTGTCTTGTTTTCACTCCAAGAGTCGGCCAAGGACCTTGGAGGTGGCAGCTGTGCTCCAGTCAAGTCCCTGAGCCTTCCTAGCCCTGGCTGCCTTCACGTTGTCCTTGGATTGGGGAGCTCAGTGCTTGCAGGCAGTGCCAGGCAGGCAAGGGTTGGACCCACTGGCCCTGCACACTCCCATGAGAGGGTCAAGATGACACCAGCCATGGGATGAGGAGAGCCATCATCTTTGCCCCGAGCAGGTTGTGAGTACGAGAGTACTACAGACAATGATTTGGGCAGGCATTTTCACAGCTTCCCAATCACCATCGCACCCGTGATATGCAGAGTATTCGCCAAGCAGCTAATTTCCTCTGATGAACACATTGTGGCTTCAATTTTATTTGCTTCAGGCTTTCACTTAGACATAACTACTCTGGCCAAGTAAAGAATTGTCAGAGTATGAAAACCTATTCTCTCCATCTGACAGATATTGAGGTCTCATCTACATGCTTCTACCAGAAGGGAATATTTGCAATCTCTTCTAAATAGGGCAAAGCACTGAAGGACAGCCTTAGTCTTGCTAGAATTTAGGCCAGTGTATTCCTAAATGTTTATATACTCGGGAGACTGCTGGCAACATTTGCCTTTTAGGTGTTCATAACCTGCAAAAGCATATTCAGAATTCTGAGAAGCCTATGGTTAGTAAACCTGCTTATAATTATGAAATCCAAAGCTTCCCAAATTGATCTAAATGTGGATTTTCTTCCTCTACCAGGGTACTTAATGCATTTTATAGACACTAACCGATGTGGGGAAATAATGACCTTTAGTATAATGTTTCAGTTACTGTTAATATTTTATAAGTGTGAGAACAGATAGAGATTTGCCGTTCTTCATTCATGTGTCAACAATCATAAAAATTTTTTATAAAGAGCTAGCAGTATTAGTTAATTTGTGCTTCTATAATAAAACACTGAGTAATTTAATAGGAACAGAATTTTATTTCTTATACTTCTGGAGACTGGGAAATCCACATTCAAGTTTGGGCAGGTTCAGTGTCTAGTGAAAGCTGCTCTCTGCTTTCAAGATGCCAGGCATGGTGACACAATCCCAGTACTTGGGAAGCTGAGACAAGAGAATCACAAGTTCGAGGCCAGCCTTAGCAATTGATCAAGACTCTGTTTCTAAACAAAAAGTTTAAAAAAGGCTGGGGATGTAGTTCAGAGGTAGAATACCTCTGTATTTAATTCCTGGTACCAAAAGGAAAAAAAAAGATGGCACCTTGTTGCTATGTCCTGGCATAGCAAGAGCAGGGGGTCAGTGTGCTGCAGCATGAAGCCTCTTAAAAATGTCTACTCCCACTCATGAGGAAAGGGACCTCATGGCTTAATCACCCCATTTTTTTGTTTCATTTTGTTTTGGTACTGGGGATTAACCCAGGGTATTCTACCACTAAGCTACACCCCAGCCTTTTTTTATTTTTTATTTTGAAGCAGGCTCTCACTAAATTGCTGAGACTGGCCTCAAACAGATCTTCCTGTGTCAGCCTCTCAACTATTGGGATTATAGGTGTGCACCACCATGCCCTGGGCTACTACATTTTAGCACCTGAATTTTGGAAGAGACATGTTCCAATCATAGCACCAGCTGAACCAAAAATACTTAGTTTTAGAAAGTGCACATGCTCTTGGAGCCTGCCATGAGGCAAGGCCAGTGCTGGGGCCTCCGAGGCTGGGATCGGAGCCTGCCTTGAGGCTAGGCCAGTGCTGGGGCCACCGAGGCCAGGATCGGAGCCAGCTGAGGGGTTAGGCTGGTGTCGGGGCCAGCAAGACCAGAATCGGGGCCACCCATGAGGCAAGGCCTCTGCTTGAGCTAGCAAGGTCTGGATCAGTCCACCGGGTAGCCAGGCCACTACTGGGGCCATCAAGAGTGGGATCGGTACTTGCAATATGGCATGCACAGAGAAATATCGCAGAAAATAAAAATCAGATGCTTCCCCTAATCAGCAATAACTAGGAGGAAAGGGGCAACAAGAAGTGGTTGAGCTATAGAAAGGGCTCTATAGTGAAGCAACTAAGGTGACCAATCACAGGGTATGGAATAGGGGAGGATGGAGCCTCTTTAAAACTCAGGAGGTACATAAACAAATGTGTCAAACTTAATCACCAAACAAGCATGGGATTGAGGGAGGGGGAGGGAATGGGATGGGGGCTGGATGAGGGCTAATTGGATGATGTGTGCTTGTATATCCTCTCAAGTCTTGTATTCCAATGTGATATATGATTACAATGCACCAATAAAAATAAATTAAAATAAAATAAAATAAATAATTAATTAAAAAAAGAAAGTACACATGCTCTGCCCTCTAAGTGTGTGTGTGTGTGGGGGGCTGCAGTCAAGTCATTGCACTCTTTTCTAAGCCTTTGCCTCCTCATATGTGTTTTATTTTTTATTTTTTTGGTGGTACTGGGGTTCCTGGAAGCCCTTCTACCTACGGGCTACACTCCCAGACCTATTTTATATTTTTGAAACAGGGTCTCTTAAGCCAGTGCGGCTGGCTTCGAATCTGTGCGATCCTCCTGTCTCCGCCTCCCAAGCGCGGGATTACAAGTGTGCACCACCACGCCCGGCCTCATATGTGTTTTAGAAAGAGTGTCATGGGATATGCATGGCACAGCGCCTGGCTCACAGCTTCCTGGGAAGACACTGCCCTGGCTACCTAGGCCCTGTCGCCGACTCAGGCACCTGCCTATGGAGCCAAGGAAATGGGATGCTACAGTAGGAGGCAGACCCCTGACCCCTACAGTAGGTCACCTCCATCTAGCCCAAGGGGTCCCTAACCAAAATGTCTCCATCTCTCTATCCTCTGAAACATGGCATTATAATGTATTCCCCAAAGGTCCATGTATCACAGGATTGGTACCTAGGGAGGAGCTATTGGGAAGTGCTGTGGACCTTTAAGACGTGGTCTAGAAAGAGACTTTGAGGTCATTGGGGCATAGCTTTGGAGGGCTTGTGGGACCCTCTATCTCTCAGTTTATCTTTGCTTCTTGGCTCATGGCGTGCGTGGTTTGCTCTGACACACTCTCTAACCATGGCCATGTGCCCTTCCACCAAAGGCCCAAAGCAACTGGGCCACCTGATCTTAGACTGGAACTTCCAGAACTGTGAACTAGATAAAATTTTCTTCTTTATAATTGCTTCAGGTATTTCTTTATAGTAACATGAAGCTGGCTAGTACATATGGTTTCTCTAAGAAGACAGTTCTGCTGACATTTGGCTTTAAATAACATGTTTTTCCTCTTCTAAACCTCATTCTCCAAAGCCGAGACTCTGCTGAATGATTTCCTGTTTAAAAGTAAAACTTCCAATTCATGCCAGTCTTTGCTCTCTTTAATTTTCCTGTATTGTCTCTGTTTAACTATTCTTGCTATGGCCATCAAAAAGTTTCTAGTTTTCTTCATCCTGTGCTTTGCTAGTGCTTTGCTCTCCTTTGTGTGGACCCAGCACTGCTTGCGCACTTATGTCTGAAATGCCACGTGTAGTTAAGATGTGGGTGTGGGTTTGTTTGTGTTTGGTGTGCTGAGGATGGAACCCAGGGCCTTGTGCATTGTTAAGCACAGGCCCTATCTCTGAGTCACACCCCCAGCCAAGAGTATGGTCTTGAACTCAGTCACTGCAGGTAGAAATCCTGGCTTTGTGACTCAGGGAAGGTTAACTGACTTGTGCATCTCAGGTTCCATATCTGCAAAATGACATAGTGTTGCCTATGTTGTAGCCTGGGAAAAAGGAGGAGGGAATCCATTTAACAGAGAGCTTAGCTGAGAACCTGGTACATCATTCATACCTAATAGTATTGTCTGGTTATTTTTGTTGTTGTTGTTGTTGTTTCTTGTTGAAATCCTAGACATTTTTTACTAATGAATGATTTTTTTTTTTTTACTGTTAACAAATATAAAATCTTTTTCTCAAAGTTCTTCAAAATTGAAGGTCTAGCCACATGTGAAGGTACATGCTTGGAACTCTAGTTCTTGGGAGGCTGAGGCAGGAGTATCACAGGTTTGAGGACAGCCTCAGCCATTTAGTGAGGCTCTCTGCAACTTAGTGAGACCCTGTTTCAAAATAGAAAATAAAATAGGTCTGGGAGTGTAATCTCCTAGGTTTAATCCCCAGTACTACATAAAAAAAGAATGAAGGTAGCACATTTTTTTCTGTGAAGGGACATTGACATTGTAATTTTGTATAACTTGCATGTGCCATGAAATAGTTCTTTACTTTGCTGCCCCCAACCATTTAAACCCACTTTTTTCATATGCCCAACAAGAAAAGTGGCAGAATGGGCTTGGTCCTGAAGCCCCAGTTTGCCGACTTCCACTGCAGATGATGAGAAGATGGTGGTCACCAGAGAAGTGGACGCCATGGGACAGAAAGGGACATGGGAAGGTGGGTCAGGGTCCCCATAAAGGTCACCTCCTGCCAACATTTTTAAAAAAGAATGCAGCTGCAATAGGTAGAAATCTTATTTTTTTTAAAAAGAAGAAAATTCCATATCTTAGGCATATGTCTCTCTCTGACTTCTCAGCAAGTTCAATGTTTCATTGATTTTACTCATTTCTTTTTTTTTTTTTTTTTTTAAGTACTGGGGGTCGAACCCAGGGGCATTTTACCTCCAAGCTACACTCCCAGTCCTTTTTATTTTTTATGTTGAAACAGGGTCTTACTAAATTGCTGAAGGTCTTGCTAAATTACTGAGGCTTCATCTTGAACCTGGGATCCTCCTCTCTCGGCCTCCCAAGTACTGAGATTATACGCACCCAGCTACATTTATTATTTTACAGATTTATTTATTCCTGTTTTCAACAAACACTATGAACAGCCACTATATATCAAGTACTGTTCTGAGTGTTGGGAATCTAGCAGCGAATAAAGCAGAGGTCCTGCCTTCATGACACATTTCGGTTGAGAGGTAGCAACAGAAGTAACCCACCTACATTATCTGCCATCTTTCAGTTCCGGTTTTTCTCCTTTTTTTTTTTTTTAGCAATTTGTTTATTTATATTTTTTTTATTGGTGCACTGTATTCATACGTCATAGTGGGATACAAACTTTTGTAGACATACATGCACACATCGCCCAATCAGCCCCCACCCGAACCCCACCCCATTCTCTCCCCATCCCTAACTCCCATCCTTGGCTTAGTGGTTGACATCTAGTATTATAGCAATTTATCCAAAATTAAAAATGATAATCTCACATAACAGTTTCATTTGTCTGATACCAAGCTTTGGATGACTTAAAGAT
Source organism: Muscardinus avellanarius (assembly GCF_963383645.1). Taxonomy (NCBI): domain Eukaryota; kingdom Metazoa; phylum Chordata; class Mammalia; order Rodentia; family Gliridae; genus Muscardinus; species Muscardinus avellanarius. The sequence goes on from NC_137791.1 coordinate 30,918,117, forward strand.
AACATTTCAATATTTCTTTTTACTTTCTTTCTTACCAGAGAATATTTTTTTCTATTTTTTTTAGGTGAAACTATCATATATTTATATATTTATTTTTCAGAAAAAAAATCTATCCTAATATGGAAAATGGACTCTAGATACCCAAAACGATCTTGAAAAAGAACAAAGCTAGAAGATATATATCTTCTGATTTCAAACCATATAAAGCTACAATAATTGAAACAGTGTAGTACTATTCTAAAGGCAGATATATAAACCATTGGAGTTAAATAAAAGCCTAGAGATAAATTCTTCCCTATATTGTCAAGTTATTTTTGACAAGGTTTCCACGAACATTTGGTGGTAGAAATATTAATCTTTTAACTAAATATTGTTGAAACATAATAATTACATGGAAAAGAATAAAATTGGACCCTTACCTAATCCCATATACAAGTATTAACTCAAAATAGATAAAAGACCTAAATATAAATCTTAAGACTATAAACTTTTAGGAGAAAATCTGGGTCATAAAACCTCACAACATTGAAATTGGCAGTGATTTCTTGGTTATGATTTCAATGGCACAGGCAACAGAAGAGTATACAAACTCCCTAAAAAATAAAAAAAATATTGTATATCCAAAGACAATGTAAACAGAGTTAACAGTTACTAATAGAATGGGATAAAATATTTCCAAATGCTATATCTGAAGGTATATTACTATTCCAACTAGACATCCTAAAAATTAACAACAATAAAGGCAAACAATACCATTTAGAGATAGGTAAAAGACTAACATAAATAATGAATCTCCACAGATAACCAGTCTTAGTTGTCTGTTGGATGGAAAATCTTGTTTCTCTGGTTCTGGTGTGTGTTACCTATTTCTTCTTTGTAGTTAATCTCTTTGAGTATTTTCTCTAGTGCTGGTTTTGAAGACATAAATTCCTTCAGTTTCTGTTTGTCATGGAAGCTTCTTATTTCTCCATCTAATTTGATAGAAAGTTTTGCTGGGTAGGAAATTTTTGGCTGGAAGTTGTTTTCTTTCAGAATTGGGAGTATGTTACTCCAAGCCCTTCTGGCTCTCATAACTTGGTTTGGGAAGTCTGGAGTGATTCTAATTGGTTTGCCTCTGAATGTCACTTGGCCCTTTGTTTTTGTTGCCTTTAAGAGTCTCTGCTTGGCTTCCACATTGGTCATTTTGACAATTATGTGGCGTGGGGATCCTCTTCTCTGATCCTGTCTAAAGGGAGTTCTATAAGTTTCCTGGATCTGTGTATCAACCTCTTGCTCTATGTTTGGAAAATTTTCTGCTATTACTTCCTTGAAGAGATTGTTGATCCCTTTGGTTTCACTTTCTTTTCCCTCCTCTATTCCAATTATTCTTAGGTTAGCTCTCTTAAAATGGGCCCATATTTCTTCAATGTCAGATTCCTGCTGTTGGATATTTTTTTCTACATTAGAAACTATGCATTCATTTTTGGAATGATCATCTTCTAAAAGCGAGATTCTGTTCTCCATGTGGTCTAATTGGTTGTTTGTGCTTTGAATTGAGGCCTTTACTTCATTAATTGCATCCTTTATCTCTTTTTGGCTCTCTCTGAGTTCTTTTCGAAGCACCTCTATTATTTCTACAGTTATTTTCCTGATTTGATCTTCTAGAAATCTCTGATTTTCTGTTTTATCGGGTTCTGATGTTGTGGGGTTGTGGGCATTCATTGCTCCAGTGTTATTCCTCTTTCCCATGATTTCGGAAGTTTGTGCCTTCTCTGGGTTCTTCCCTTGGGTCACTATGACTTCACTTAAGGTGCTCTGGATCTCGAGTCTGTGGTATCTCAGACCCCACTACTCCTTTAATGAGTTGTATCACAGAGTCTCCGACCCAGAGAGTCGATAGAGGCTGCTTTAGACTGTGGGGGGTGCCAGGTTGCACGTTCTCCTATGGTGTGATATCTCTGCCACTGCCCCTACCCCACTGGGTCAAGTCCCAGGGAGTACAGTACTGGGATTTCTCCTCTGTGGCCTACAATTTGACTCACTGTTCTTGAGTACGCAGATGTAGCTGTACTGGATTCGGTGAATTCTTTGCTGCTGCCGCCGGTGGCAATATGGCGCTGCTGCTACGCCCTCGGCCGTGAGGCTGGCGTATTTCTTCTTGGTTTTGATTTCCACTCTGAATCCCTGCAGCGTGTGCTGAGCTCAGCCACTGGGAGCTTTAGATTTTACCTGCAGCGAGAAATCCCGCCTGGCTGTTCCGCAGCGGCTCACCTCGGCTTGCTGTAGCCGTCCGGTGAAGTCGCCGCTGCCGCCGGCAGTATGACGCTGCTGCCGCGGTCTCGGACGTGAGGCCGGTGTATCTCCTCTGTGGCTCTGAGCTCTGTTCTCAGTCCGCTTTCTCTCTGGAGCCTGGTGATTTTTTTTTGTTTCTCTGGTGATGGTGTTTTCTGGCTATGAAAGGCGCTGATTTTGTGGTAATGGAGATTAGTTGTTAGCGGGGCTCTTAAGCCCCGTTTTTCTCGGTCGCCATCTTCCCGGAAGTTCGGTTTTTCTCCTCTTTAATCCATCATTCACAACACCACCAAGAGTGATCTAAAACTCAGATAAAATCAAGTATCTCTTTTCCTAAAAATTTAGGTGGTTTTCTCCCATGCCTATAGGTTTGTGTCCATTCCGATTCACTATATCTCTCTCAAGCTTTTCTCTTTTTTTATTTTTCTTATTTTTGTCAACTGGGGATGAAACCCAGGGGCATTCTACCTCTGAGCTACACTTTCCTGCCCTAATTTTTATTCTTTATTTTGAAACAGGGTCTCACTGAGTTGCAAAGGGCCTCACTAAGTAGCTGAGGATATCTGCGAACCACGATCCTCCTGTCTCAGCCTCCCAAATGCTGGGATTACAAGTGTGCCCCATCACGTCCAGCTAAGCTTTTCTCATTATTAAAACAAAATCTACAAGGCTTATTATTAATGTATCCTTTTCTGCAAAATATCCCAAGTCAAAATCAGATTAAGTTCATGATGTCTTAGTTGTAGTTTCCTTTCATTTAATTTTTCTTTTCTAAATCATATTTAGTGGATCTTCTTTCCATTTGTGAGAATAGGGCTTTATCTTTGTTAATTATTTTTTCTTTTCCTTTTTCTTTTTTTTTCCTTTTTTTTTTTTTTTTTTTTTTTTGCAGAACTAGGGGTTGAGCCCAGGGGCATTCTACCTCTGAGCTGCACCCCTAGTCCTATATTTTATTCTTTATTTTGAAGAAGGGTCTCACTAAGTTGCAGAGGGCCTCACTAAGTAGCTGAGGCTGTCCGTGAAACAGATTCTCTTGTCTCAGCCTCCCAAATGCTGGGATTACAAGTGTGCATCACCACACCTGGCTTCTAAGTTATTTATTTTATTTTATTTTATTTTAGTACTGGGGATGGAACCCAGGGGCATTCTACCTCCAAGCAACACCCCTAGCCCTATTTTTTATTCTTTATTTTAAAACAGGGTCTCAGTGCCAGGTGTGGTGGCGCACATTTGTAATCCCCGCGCTTGGGAGGCGGACACAGGAGGATCGCGCAGGTTCAAAGCCAGCCGCGCTGGCTTAGGAGACCCTGTTTCCAAATAAAAATATATAAACAATAGGTCTGGGAGTGTAGCCCGGAGGTAGAAGGGCTTCCAGGAACCCCAGTACCACCAAAAATAAATAAATAAATAAACAAACAAACAAACAAACAAATAAATAAAACAGGGTCTCATTGAGTTGCAAAGAGCCTCACTAAGTAGCTAACTAGCTGAGGCTGTCCGCAAACCGTGTCTCAGCTTCCCGAATGCTGGGATTACAAGCGTGCACCACCACATCCGGCTCTGTGTTAATTCTTAATTGACCACTGCTATATTTTTTGAACATAGGAGAAACAGAGGAGACATATGTGTTAAATTGTATAAGTGCATTGCTAATTTACTCAGTAAATTAATTATAGAATTCTACCACAAAACTAAAGGTATATAAATTCATATTGAAAAAGATGGAAGCACTTCTTTAAATATCCAGTGAGCACTTTAATTTCCAAAATGACTTAAATTCTCCTGTTCTGGACTGTTTGTTAAGATGCTGAAAGGTAAAGCCAGAAGATATACTGCTTTTCACTTCATTCATGCATGCATAATAACACCAGCTTTATTAAGCTATAATTCCCAGCCAGGCGTGGTGGCACATGGCTTGTAATCCTAGCATTCAGGAGGTAGAGACCAGAGAATCACAGTTCGAAGACAGCCTCAGCTACTTAGGCCCTTCACAACTCAGTGAAACTGTTTCAAAGAAATAAAAAAAAAAAGACAAAAGAAGACTTAAAAAAAAAAAAGAAATTGTGTGGTGTGTGTGGGTGGGTGTGTTACTGAGGATTGAACACGGGGGCATTTTACCTCCAAGCTACACCCCCAGTTCCCCATTTTTTTAAATTTTCAAATAAGGTCTCACTACGTTGATAAGATTCTCACTACTTGCTGAGGCTGTCCTAAACATCCAATCCTCCTGTCTCAGCCTCCCAATACTGGGATTACAAGTGTGCAATACCAACGCCTGGCTCTGAAATTCTATTCTGAAATGTGTGAAGACAAACTAAGAATTATATAACAATGAATTTCACTTAACATGGATGAATTAATACAAATACTATCAGATTTTATAGAGTTTGAAATATTACTTCCCCAGGTAACAACTAAAATGTCAATGGTAGTTACCAACCAAAACAGCAAAGTAGTCAAAATATTTAAGCACTGTGTTAGTCAGCCTGTCATCACTGTGACCAAAATACCTGACTGAAACCACTTTGGGGAGGAAAGGGTTTTTTTTAGCTCATGGTTTCAGAGGTTCAGTCCATAGTTGGCCAGCTCCACTGCTCTGGGCCCAGGCAGAAACATCACGGTGGCAGGGGGGGGGGGGAGGATCATAGATATCAGAACAACACAAAGCTCCCCCTGCCTTCCACATCCACCACCTCCTAGTCGTCCATTCAGCAATTCCTGGATAACTCCACTGAAGAGTCAGGGCCCTTCTGGTCAGAAATCTTCCCCAAAGCCCCATTTCTGACATCGCTGCCGTGGGGACCAAGCCTTCAACACAGCAGCCTTTGGGGAAGAGTCTAGATCAAGTCAGAGCACCCACCCTCTAGAGAGGCTGCCTGCACAAACCTGACCTTGACTAACCAAGTAACCAATACGAACTGTCAGTGAAGTCACAAGCTTGTTTGAAAGCATGAAAACTTCAAAAAATTCTAGATGTGCTCCCTGGTTTTTGCTTTTGTTTTGCAGTACTGGGGATTGAACTCAGGGGCATTCTACCTCTGAGCTCCACCCCAGCCCAATTTTTTATTCCTTTTTTGTGTGTGTGGTGGGTCTGGGGATGGTACCTGAGGCATTCGACCTCTGAGCTATACCCCTGCCCTATTTTTTTATTCTTTATTTTGAAACCAGGTCTCACTGAGTTGCAGTGGGCCTCACTAAGTAGCTGAAGCTGTCCTCAAACCGCGATCCTCCTGTCTCAGCCTCCCAAATGCTGGGATTACAAGCGTGTGCCACCATGCCCAGTTTTTTTTATTCCTTATTTTGAAACAGTCTCACTAAGTTACAAGGTCCTCACTAAGTAGCTGAGACTGGCTGAGAACCTGGGAATCTCCTGTCTTAGCCTCTCAAGTACTGGGATTACAAGCGTACGCCACCACACCCGGCTTGTTCCTTATTTTTAAATTTACAAAACAACATTATTTTCATACTTCTAGGTTTGTGGTTGTCAGCTAGGGGTAATTTTGACCTTCACGAACCCAACAACATCTGAAGACATTCTTGGTCATTACAGCTGAGGCTGGGTGCTCGAGGGGTTGGGCCAGGGTTGCTACAACACACGGTGAAGTACCCAGCAAAGCCTCTGCCACCTGCAAAACAAGGACAGCAGCACAAGGTGGAAAGCCCTGCCCCAAACACGACACAACGCAAAGCGCTCTCAGAACAGAGAAGCTTTACTAGTTTCTAACCACCACACATTGGTTGTCATAGTGTTTCCCGATAGCAGCCAGACGGCAGTATGGGTGCAGATTACGCAGGCGCAGAGACCTGATGTTGGAGTTAGAGACCTAAAATGGAGTGCCAACCAATTCTAACAGGTCCCACTTGAATTAACTGCAAAACTGATGCCAGTTGGGGC